>NW_004567112.1:13007712-13025246 GCF_000260355.1 Condylura cristata | reverse complement strand
ATAATATATATTTATATTATATATAAGACCAGAAACACACCAGCCGAGAAGGAACTAGAGTACGCTAATTTTATAATCTAGTCATGGCAATGGCAGCTCTCAATGTCATCACATTCTTTCAGGTAAAGACACATCACTTAAGAAGAGATTAAAACAAGCCATAAATATAGAGATGTAGGAAACTGCTGGAGGCATTTTAGAATTCTATCACATGACCTCAGAACTTTGAAGGTAAATGCTGAGAATAGGTAGTAACACCAAAAGGACTTTTAAAGCCCAATATGGACAGCTGACCAAAAATCTTGAAAATCTGGAAAGTGAAAATTACCAGCTGGGGCCCTGTCAGAGTCACATCCATGTGGAAGCCCATTCTGTTACTTTAGGAAATAATAAGCATGCTCTAAACTGGAGATTGCAGAGCCTGTGATGAGTGCCAGAATGGAAGGAATGCTTGAGGCCTGAACCACCTCAAATGTGCTAACCTCATGTGATGGATCCCGAGGCAGCTCTCTGAGGAAAAGCCTTGGGATTAGATTGCTTGATTTTTTTTTTTTTTCATTAAGTTTCCTACACAGGTACTAGACTGGATTCCACATTGATTATGGAGTATTTGTCTAACTACCCTGGGCTTGAAAAGTCTGATGGCAAAATAGCCAACAAAGCATTTTAGCTTTCTGTTGCCTGCCAATGAGATTTGAAAAATCTAGTTCTGGACCCAGGCCATGAAAGAACTCAGCAGCAATGACTCCAGGACTCTTTCTGGTTTCAGGGCAAATAAATTCCCAGGTCATCAATGTAGTTTCTTTCATTGGGAAACCTGGGGAAAAGGGAGATACGATGATGGGACACGAATGGCAGTGCTGAGACACGAAGGAATTTCTTGTCTATGTTTATGGAAAGGAATTAATTATCTGGTAATTGTTATATTTTTCATAGTAGGATGATCCCTAATGGAAAAGCATGTGATCCTGAAAAAGGAACCACAAAAGGAAAATGTGGAGTACAATTACCTTTTCCAAATCTTAAGGCATTCTCTTCATGTTATCCATATATCGTTTATTCTAAGTGACAGAAATTACAGATTCCAGAAAAAGGTTTGCTTTCAGCCCAACATGTGAAACCAGTCAAATCCCCTCTTGATATTAATATGAAACAGTATATATTTATTTGCATAAGAAAGCTCACACATCAAGTATTTATTTGCAAGCTGCATATATATTTAAATATACCAAGGACTTTCACAGTGCCATTTTTAAAAATAATTTTCACAGCTCCACTTTTTGGCATGATTTTCTATCAAAATAGAAAATCAATTTATAGGGTGGCCCTAGTTTACTTTATCTAATTCCATCATATACTATCATATTGGGTAAAATGACATTCAAGGATATTAACCTAGTAATAACTTTCTTAAGGATGAGGGTTGACATAGTAGCTTGACTTTCTTGATTCAGAGCACACATTCCCTTAGCCAATATAAGAATAGGAAACTGAATGTATAATCTCAGCAGTAACGTTCTGACTAACATGAAGACCTTGTTCCTCAGAAAATCCATGAAAACCATGAATTCAAAAACTATGACCCAGCTCAGTCTGCCCTTTCATCAGTAAGTTTGTTTCTAGCCTATTCTGTTGACTCCAGATGCATTAATAGTTAAAGGAACCCTCCATGGGCAAATGTGTAAGATACTAATTAATTATGAAGATTTGCATAATGAATAATATAATACTTTAGACAGTCTTCCCTCATTAAAATAAAGACAATGTAAAAACCTTAAATTTATTGACAACACTTTCCTTATTGTACTGCTCCAGGAGCTATAAATATAAAATCAAGAACCACCTTCCATCCAGAAAACCACTCCATCCCGCACTGGTTTGGACACATCTAGAAAGTTCTGTTTCTACCGTTATAATAATTGGCAATATTAAAACTCATTCCCTCATTCTAATGCACCATTATATTCCCTCTCATTTCTTGTTAAAATACCATGAACTTATCAACCTTGGAATTTATTTAAGAGTCTAAATGTATTTAAAACTATATTTGGCTTACAAGTTTTTCGGGGGAATTCTCAACATTCCAACATTTATTTTTTGAAATCCTTTCTTTAGCAACCAGACAACTCTACAATCTTAGTTCCTGTTGCTCAAATTCACCTAATAACTACTGGTGAAATTCTTTGTAGAAACAAATTAACACCCAATATCCTTTCAATATGATTTAGCTTTCAGAATCTACCTTTTCTTCATTCTTTGCTTCCTTCCTTATTCATATACTTTAAATACCTTCCCCAAAGATCTCCTTTTATACTCTGTCTAGACTCTAGAAGGATAACATATGCAAAATCTGTAAGTTTGGCAAAATCATTTCTGATTCCCTTCTCTTCCTGTAGAGAAAGAGTGGAACTTCTGCTTATTTAAAAATATATTATGGGCTGCAGGTATTTTTGATGACTTGCAAGTAAAGAAATTCAATGAAACACCCAAGAGATAGATTAAAAATGGCATGTAATTTTATTCTCAGATAGTAAAATTGGATGAATTTGAGTACCATTATCCTATTTTATTGCAAATTATGAACCTTTTTAGAGAAGAAAAATGTGTGATATGTTTAAATAGACTCCAACATCCTCAGTCATATTTTTTTTTTACATCTGGTATTTCTGTGTGAAGACTCGCTACATTGCAGTGCACTATAATTAATTCTTTTTTTTCCAAAAGCAGGGATGGAACATAATTAAATATGTATACAAATTTAATTCTACACATATGATCACACACTATCCATAAATGTAACCACTAAGACATACACACACATATAACAGGTCTTCCTTAATAGTTTCATGGAAAATGAGAAATTTCTAGTTTTTACATATAAATGTGTATATATATGTGTATATATATGTATATATAATTTTATATGCAATATATAACAATCATTATAATTTATTTTAATTTACATTGCAATAAATTTAATTACAATTTAATATATAATTGCATATACAACTATAAAGGTCAGCACAACTGAACTACTTATTTTAACCTTTGAGAAATTAAGATGTCTGAGGCTACAACTTTTGTTTCATTTGAAAGACTTCTTGGTTTCAGATACTTGAGGGAATATTTGTTAAAAATATTTAATATTAGCTGACGACTAAAGTTAACCTAACAAAGCATTCAATGCCCACACACAAAAAGAATACAGAATTGTCATATTTAGATCACAAAAGTCAACAACAACAACAACAACAAAAAAAACAACTGTAATGAACAATAATAACAAAAAAATAATAACAAAAAAAATACTGATAGGGAAAAAGATCTAGAATTGTCACTTCTGTCTATGAATTTTCTCTCTCCTCAGTCATAATATAAGGTAATCATTAACTTTAATCATGAGAATTAAAAATTTTAGATTTGAAGAAAGATCATAGAAACTAGAGAGACTAACTTTCAGACTCATTTTGCACATAAGACAGTTGAGATCCTGGGAGATTATATGCTATTTCCAAAAGAAACTTATCACCTAACACAAGGACTCTTCATAACAATCTGATGGGTGTTTCTGTATTGCAGACACCTCAAGTTCAGGATTTACAGACACCGTGCTGATCAACTTTTTCTGATACAAAATTTTAAGTGCAGAAGATTTCACATAAAACTGTGAGGAAACAATCAAGAAACCGTGCAAATCTCTAGCCAGTATTCCATGTATAACAGGATGTCAGTATTGGTTCCTGTCAACAGTTCAGTAGTACCTGACGTTCTATCAAGAAAATCCTCCTCACACAAGTTTGACTCCTTATTCATTTATTCTTGAAAGCCAAACCTTGAGATAGTATAACATACTTTTAAGAACATCTAATATCTATTGTCAGACCAGGCAATACTAGGCTGAGATATACATGCACACAGCACATTAGTGCATTTATGTGTAAGTGTGCACAAGCGTATAATATAAGGGTTATGTTTTTTGAAGTATTCGTAAGAGTCAAGTGTGGCAAAGAAATTTAATGGTGTAAAGGTCTGTGAATAAATAAGCAGCTTCAAAGCCCAGTTTTATCTCAGTAGCCATCTGACATTGGAAAAGTCACTGAAACTTTGAGACAAAGTTTTTTCATATTTTTTTTTGGGGGGGAGTTAAAGGAAAAAAAAGGAAAGAAAACTTTTGGCAAAGTGCTTAATCAACCTCATTATTAAATATTACAGTCTAAGAACAGGAACTGAGGTCATCTAATCTCCAGCACAGAAATGTTCTGATGGGGTGTCTCTTTCACAGATCACTCTTTGGAGTTACCTCCCACATTCCTGTTCTTTACTAAGCTTCAAAAGCTTCAAGTGGAGAGATAGGGAAATGTCTACTATCCAAACACTGAAGCAACTGAACATTTCAACACTGTGCTAACCCAGTTTCACCCCCATAGATTTTTACATAGGAAAGCTCATGAATGCACTGTGCAGGCGGGATTTGCCACATCATATATTTATTTTTGACCCTGAATAGGACTGGATGGGATTATGTACAATTAACCATGACTGTTAAGGAATGAAAAATGAAGAGTAATCAAACAGCATGCTTTGCTAGGCAAGTCAATGGCTATAAATGTATAGTTGATGTCCCTTTCAGACACTACTACTAATAGTCTTGTACAATTGTTGGCTACCTAAGTAGGCAACTGTAGCTCTCAATGATGGACAAAATTCTATATGCCCCAAATTCATACTATGCAACCCTCTGTACGAAAGCAATCAGCTTTCATACCTACAATTCACCTATGTTCTTCATTTTTTCTCCAGTTTTAGGCATTTGACCCTGAATTTTTTTTAATCAACCATTAATAGTTTTATGATCAAATACTGCTTAAGAGCATTTCATTTTTGAGATAGGACTTCCTGAGGGCTCTGGAGTTTATGCTTTGGCTCATATGCCTCAGAATTACTTGACCTAATTGTAAAAAGTTTATAACAAGTGCCCTCCCTGGTGGTGCAGCAGGTTAAAGCACAGCACTAAGAAGCTAAAGTCACTTCAACATGAGTTTGACCCCCACCCACCCCAGAGGTGATCCACATGGTGCGGCAGGCCCCTCCTGACCTGCCCGCTGCTCCCCTCAGCAGTGTACTTCGTCAATCTGCCTGTTCTGCTCCCCACTCTGTCTCTGATGAATTCTCTCACCACCCCTGCAACTCTGGCCTGTACCCCAGTTCTGTACGCATAAGTAAATAAATCTTAAAAAAAAAAGTTTATAACAAAGTACTAGTAAGAACAAAAGGAAAATACCTAAGGGAAGAAAGGAGAGGGAAAGTTTGGAAAAATGAGAAATATTTCAAGCTCATAGTGAAGCACAGTCACAGTCATGGAGAGAGAATTGAGGAACAGACACACAAAATCTGATCAACAAATGATTAGAGAAGTATGAAGCTTGAGAACTGTTTGAGATTTGAGGAAACTACTGAAATCACTTCAGCAACAAATCTTACCGTGTTTGAGACAAATCAAAGAAGAAAACATTTAATAAATAAGAAAACTAAAGATCTAATAGCAAGGCAGAAAAAGTTGGGAAGAAAGGTGACAGGATTTGAGATAGGCCTAAAAATTGGGTCAAGAGTTTAAAGGAAAGCTCATGAATGAACTCTGCAGGCGAGATTCGCCACATCATATATTTATTTGGACCCTGAATAGGACTGGATGGGATTATGTACAATTAACCATGACTGTTAAGGAATGAAAAATGAAGAGTAATCAAACAGCATGCTTTTCTAGGCAAGTTTTCAGCAGAAAAAGACAGGATTTTCCATGTAAAACAGTACAAGCTGGATACATGGAGGGTCATGCTCATATGTTGCTTGGGGTAATAAACAAAGAAACCACTAATACATGTCCCGTTTCTAGATATACTCATAGCAGAGATACTTTTGGATTGCATCACAGCACCCTATATATCAAGGGAGATTTTAAAATCCAGTGTTTCTAGTATGTATTGATTGGGAGAACTGAACTACCAAGTCGGCACCTTCAATGTGGATCAGTTATATTTTGGTTCTAGAGAGAAGTTGAGACAACACAGGCTGACCTCCTCAGACAGCAACCAAAATTTCTGCTAAGAGCAGAACAAGGTGGCAAAAGCAGAGCAAAGTTTGAAGCAGAGGTTTAGCTGTTTATTTCCAGATTGATTTGGAGGATCAGCTCCATGGAAACATATGTGAGATCAATCCATAAAACTTAGCATAGTAAAAAGTCATTGGAGTCGAAATGGAAAACGTCATTTGTTTTAATTAAGACTGAAGTATAGAATCATATTCTTACTCAGAATGTTGGTCATGTTTAATATGTCTCGTTAAATCCTGGAAAATCCATGTAAGATAACACTTGCTTTTTTCTTCTACTTTGTAAAATCTGAGCAATAAAAATTAATTCCCCTTCATTTTCCATATCTTGATTAGGTTAGTGCCACTTTGTCACATGATTCTGGCTCTGGAACTATAGTCAGTGGGGACATAGTGTCTGAGGATGTGATGTATGGATATATACATTGATGTATCTGCGGAGAAAATTGCTTCAATCCTTAGTAGCAGTGGACACATTTGTTACATGGAAGAGGATTCTGATAGCTTAATCTTGCCTACCTCAGAATGTCAGCATTTAAGTCCAATTGTGCAGGGTTGACAGATATTCACAAGACAAGAAGTTTAGAGGGTGAATAAAGCAAAAGGTCAAACAGTGATGAAAAGATGTGAAAAGGTAAACAACTTTGGCCTCTACCATCACTGATCTGGGCAGAGAGGCTTCTCCATGAAGCTTCCCAATTCACAACAGCTCTATGATGTACATGTTGTGGTAAGGATTGTCCTTCTCAATATATTCCCTTTTTTTCTTTTCACTTTTAGGATGACACTATTTCTCACTGGACCTTCACTAAGGTCCTCCCAACATTTCTAGAAACACGGAATATGAGAAGGAATACATAGTTTTTGCTTAATTTTACAGATTGAATTAGAACTCCCAGATAAATTGTTCAAGTGAACATCTCCAAATCATTTCTCTGTTAGGCTCAATTTCACTTTTCAATTTGTATTGACCAAGATTATATATTATATACAAATGCCCCATAAAGCATTCAGTAATTGTTGCCTCATTTTTTTCTACCTATTGCTAAGTTTCTACTCTTTTTTATTATAAACCAGTGTTATGACTAATCAAATCATTAACGATGAGTTTAAATATTTTATTTTACATGGAGCATGAACATGATAGATGGGTTTCATGACAAACTGTAGCTGTTGTATGATATTAACTAATTTTCCGGGGTCCATTGCCAGCCTCTTAATACACATACTCCGCAATGCTCTCTCCATCCCCCCATCTGTTCTCAAAGTGTCCATCTGCATGAATGTATCCAAGACTATATCATTCATCTTGGAAGACATATTTATTTTCTTAGAACTGTGCTGCATTCCATAGAGGATATGATTAACCACAAAAGAATGCTGCTATCCACAAATGTGTAGGCTAGCTAAAGAGAAGGAGATCAATACTTTTGGATCAATGATTACTTAGCTGGCAAGATCAGGGTATGCCTTATTTAAAATCTACTATGAAGTAAATGTGACAATGGCAGTGAGATTTTTAGCATAACAGGCTTATCATTCGTAAGGCTCTGGTTATGACTCAAGTCAGCCTTACTACAATTGCTGTGTTCTTTGGACTATATCATATGTTCACAAATAAATATGATACCAAAAAGCTATCAATTCTTTGAGATGGAAAAAGGGAGAAGAGAAATTATCCAAACATCGTCTTAGTTTAAATTTATGCTTAGTGCTTTATGCAGAGCTATGAACTAATAGACATTTGTTGAGTGGATATTTCTGCTGGAGATGAGAGATGAACAGAAGATTCAGAAAAGCCTTGTGAAAGAAGTGGAATTTAAATTTGGTTTCAAACAATAGGCAGACACAAACCAGGAACTGAGAGAACAGAATGAATAAAGGCATTCAGATGTGATATTTTAGATTGAGTTTGAACAGTGAATGATCACATCTGATGAATTAAAGGAATGCAGAAGGTAGTGTAGAAAATCCTTGCATTACAAGGTCACAAATCTGATAGTGAGATATTAAACATTTGCCTATAGGAATAAAAGAAAGGAAATAACATAATCTTTGATCAGAAGAGAGTCAAAGTAAATTTAATCCATGAAATTTGACTGGATTTGTAGGTGGAAGTAAAAGTGTCATTTGTGTATGTCTGGGAAGTGTAACATCCTCTGAAGCTTTGCATTTTTTCTTTAAAAAACAGGAATTTAGTGGTGTTTTGTCATATAATATATAAAGGCATGGCCATATGACTCCTGTTGTATGCATGAATGCTTTAGTGTAACACATTCTAAGAATACTGACAAATGATATTTTTCCAGAAAAGTAGATCAGATTTATCCTGTGGCTTAGCGTGTCTTTTGATAAACTATTGCAGTGCTTAGGTGTACCATGTTGTATTTTACATAGGTATTTGATTGTTGTTATATCATGCCATAGGGGCAAATGTGGGTATAAACGTATAAAGAAACATCAGATTTATTGATGTATCTCACCTTAAGGAAAAGTGAACTGATAACAATTTCCCCAATGGTATGGAATGAGTTTCATCAGGATATACCCAAATTCTGGGTAGCCTAGTTAACTTTGGTTTTCCTTTACCTAGGGTTTAGCTTAAATTCTTTCAGTTTAGTGGTTGCTGGCACCCCTTGGCTTGTGGCCTCATCAATATCTTACATACATTGTCCTGACTTTCATTCCTTCTGCATTCAAATCTCCTTCTAGCCCCCTTATAACACCACAATTATACTTGGGCTCTCCTAGACACCCCTCAATAAATCTCTCAATCTCAAATTTCAAAAACTGGAGTTTAATCCCATCTGCAAAGTCCTTTTCATATAAGATTAACGTTTACTAGTTCCAAAAACATAATCTGCACATCTTTGGGGGCTACTATTCATTATATCACAACCATGATGAATTAATAATAGTCAGTATATGAAACTCAGAGGTAATTGACTTGATTGAGTCAAGATAACAAATTAGGGTAGAAAGAGAACAAAGACTGACTGACACAGTCCTGTAGTGTCTGCTTAGGCCATTCCTGTGCCGAGCAGTTATATCCATTATCCCAGAAAAATGACTTATAGGGACACAAGTTAGCTCATTTTCAAAATTTGTCAATGTAAATGTTCAAATAAAATATTTAGATTTATATAGGTGATAAAGTAAAATTAACAGAAGAGCTTACCTTCGCAATGGGGTGGTGGAGGAAAGAATGAGAGCTGGCATTTCCTTTTAAAATGTGAAGAAATACTACTTGTCCCTTCAGCCCTTTAGGGGGTTGAATTAAATCCCAATGCAATAACTGTAGAACAAAAAAGAAGTAATCATATTAGTGTTTTGGTAATTTGACTTTAGGAGTATAACTAAGGTGTGAGAACCTTTGTGTACTTGTTTTTATTTCTTTATCTTCCACATAGCAACAAAGCCATCAAGTATCTGTATTTTTCTGTCTGTCTTACTTCATTTGGTGTAATGCCCACAATTACATCCATGTTGCTGCAAATGACAAGATTTTATCTTTTTTTTTTAAATATAGCTGAGTAGGAATCTGTGCAAGTATGTGTGTGTGTGAATATGTGAGAGATTACAATTCATCTGTTGATGAGCACTGTCAGTGCTTTCATATTTTAGCTATAGTCACTTTATTATTTTTTAAAATATTTGTTTATTTATACATACAGAACTGGGATACAGGCTAGAGGTTTAGGGGTGGTGAAAGGATTCACCAGGGACAGAGTGGGGGTCTAACAGGCAGATCGATGAAGTACACTGCTGAGGGGCATAAAGGCGAGAGAGGAGAGATCTGCTGCGCCATGTGGGTCACCTCTCTGGCTGGGGACTGAACTCATGCTGAAGCGGCTGCAGCTAGTTTTGTAGTGCTGTGCTTTAACCTGTTGTGCCACCAAGGAGGGGCCCTATAGTCACTTTAGATGGTTGAATTTGTCTGAATAACTCTAGTGTCTGTTATATTTGTGGGCAATCCATTCTGCCAACTGTCTATAAATTGTGAGAGTTAGCTTCAGTCTTTCTCTACATTTCCAAAGACACATAAAGAGAGGGGTGTCTGCCTTCACCTGACCTAACCTGGCTAAGTTTTTAACATGTAATTTCTCAAAGAGTTGCTGAACAAGAAACCCTTGTCGAGTACTTTGGTCTTAGTGTAATCTGGTAACAATAGAGATCAATTACTAGAAAGCTTATTTATAGGTCCATGTGTCTGGGAAACTTGATTTCATTACTGCCAACAAACAGCTGGAGATAATGATAAAGGATTATCCTCACTGTTAACTCAATTTCACCTCCTTTCTATCCATTAGATTATCTTTCTTAATATATTTTCAGGCCATAAGAAACCCAAGCTAAAGAGGAAAGATTTATTTTTTAAAAAATTGTTTATTTATGCATATAGAACTGGGGTACAGGACAGCGGTGCAGGGGCAGTGAGAGGATTCATCAGAGACAGAGTGGGGAGGAGAACAGGTGTATCTATTATAATAACCTGCTGAGGGGAACAGTGGGTGGGACAGGAGAAGTCTGCCATGCCATGTGTGTCAGCTCTCTGGCCACGGATGGAACTAGTGCTGCAGTGGCTGCAGATAGCTTTGTAACACTGCAGTTTAACACTGCTGTGCCACCAGGGAGAGCTCAAGATTGAATTTTTTAATACGTGAAAACTGGTGAGTTATTGTTTCCAGTTGGAGTGTGACGACAGGTGAGTGTGTCCATAAATGAGCATTTAAAAAAGCATATTCCTTGAAGAAGATAATTCTCTAGGATAACCTATTACCAGCTTACACTTTCCCTTATGGTAAAAAGAGTTTTCATTTTTGAGATGGAAAACAATGAAGATATAAAGAGTGTAAGAGAGAAGCTGAAAGGCTCTGTCTTGTTGGTTCACTGAGGATAGAGAAGAAGGGAGAGAGATCCACAGCTGTTATTTTGAAAACGGCAATATTTGAGATGATATCTATAAAAGAAATCATAAAGCAACAGCAGAAGTTAAATGAATAATATTTAGTTATTGAAAAATGTATTGTTATGCATCTTTCCCCAGTTTCCATCACACTTTAATATCTTTAAATAAAACAAAGTGGAATACATTCACTCTGGAGGTTTCATTATAAATATTCGTCTTTGTCTGCTTTAACTTCAAGCCAGAGAGCTCAACTTCTTTGTTTAGCTTAGTTATAACTTCCCAAGTTCCATTTATGGAGGCAAAAAGTCAGACTGTTTTATTGATTAGGTAATTAAAGTCAAAGGAGTCGTTTCTCTGCAAATGAGAAGAGAACTGAGGACATTCCTTATCAATTATCTCCCAAACTCCCCTGCTGATAGGCCTCTCATTTCAGTCACACCATTCTCCCATTCTTCAAGATAATTCTATTTAAATCTATGGGCACTGAGTCTTTTGCTAGCACACAGCAAAAACCTAATGAAAAACAGTTTAAGCTGTAGTGAGTAAAAAGTGTTAAAATTCAAAACAGGACATGTATGTAATATATGGCATGTTCATATGCACATTCACACACGGGTTTGCAGCACAACATGGGATAATTTTTTTTTATTTTCTGAGAGAGCTGGCTTGTATCCATCTTTTATTACTACCATAAGGTTGAGGTAGTAAATGTCCACCTACAGCTGGAATTACATAAGTACATCTACGTTGTAGTTGATTTTGATATTCTAGTTCTAATCCTTTAATAATTTCCAATTTTTTCTATGACAATTGCAACAACTATTGTTAATAATACATCTTTTCAGTGCTTCTTTACTCTGTGAACAGGAAAAATAAAAGTTTTCTGTTTTGGTTTACAAATGTGTAAACCTAAGACCATAGAGAACCTGTTGGTAACAAATGAAGTGAATACATGTAAATAACAAAGTACATGGTAGTAGCTCCAGCAGTTTTTCAAATAGTCTGAGTTTTTAAATTCTGTGTTCGCATAAAGGAGGTCCCCAGTTGTGTACAGTCAGGGGTTAAATGGGTACCAGTCAAAGACTCCCAGACAACGAACTGCAGTTTAATTTCTTCTCTCTGAGTGGTATTAATGGAAAATGATCAAGTCTACCTCTTGGTGAATAATACAAAGAAGGTGTACCGTTGATTCATCATTGAACCACAAAAGCCTACCTTGGAAGAGCACCATTCGTGAACCTAGATGATACTTAACCCCAATGACCCTTGTTTTAAACAAAACAAAAAAATCATCTCATGCATCAAATTTTATATCAAATCACAGATATCAGCACACTTGTTCATAAAGTGTTTTCTCGGTATGATTTACTTGCACTATGTATTTTAGTGGTTTTGTGTGTCAACGGAATATTCAGTTCTGGAAGCTTCAAATAGCACGGAAAAGGGATGAGTTGGCCGCTTCTTAATGAGGAAAGTTTAAAGCACTTGAACATCTAAGGGGCACATTTTGAAATTTTAAGTCCTAGATGTAGAAAATTTAGCTTTAATAGATCTCTAGGCCTATGTTCATGGGATGGGTAAGATACGAAGGCTTCATTTTAATGAGCACTGTCAGCTCATGAGGGAGAAAAGAGAAGCAAAGATTTGAAAAAATTACATATCTTTGAAGTAGGCTTGCATGTTCATAAAGAGCTGAAAAATGGCCCAGTTATGACGGTCATTATTACACTCACTTGAAGCAAATGTGGCAGATTATCAAGGAAACTGGGCCTTGAAATCCGAGAAATCTGCCTCTGAGGGTGAGTCCAACCACTCTCTACACCCGTATTCATCTAGTAAACTCTGCGCTTCATTTTCCTTAATCTGTAAAAACATGATCTGTAAATTGTAGGTTATTCACAAAACTGTATCATTAATTCTGTGAAGGGCGTATACAGGCATCATAGCAAAAATTGTACCGGCTTCTCTTCATGGCTTAAGTAATTGATTTTAGATAAAAGTGCCTGATATTGAATCACAATGTACACTATTAAAGATTTATAAGTAAGAGGATTATCTTTTCTTTCTAGTAGTAAGACTTGCAAAAAGGTAGCATGATACATTTGATGGGGTGACTGAGGTCTTTCTAAAATGTAGAGACAGAAAACAAAGATAATCTACCAAATCCCCTTAGAAATCTGTCTTCTTATTGTGGCAACGTAAAATATGATGTTCTGGCCAATTACTAAAATTTGGTCACAGCTGAATGAACCCATACTGAATCGTAATTCACTATATAGCTTCCATTTGAAGATATCTTTCCCAATTCTTTTTCAATAAACTGTTATTTTTAAATAGTTCTCCAACATGGGAGAATAATGCTCCTGTTTTTGTGCCCCAAATGTTACATCATACTGAATTTTACATCAGATTGAAAGCCAACTGATAAGAATTTTACTTAAGCCTTGGGGTTAAAGAACAAACTAAAGTTAATTTGACCATCTGGGAACTGAGTACAGATCTTTGGACCCCACACTGCTTACTAACACTGGTCAGCATAACTTTTAAATTTATTTGGCACATAATTTCACAATTCCTTTGGTGTTAGTCAGTGGGAAAATGTGGAGACAATGAAGGGTGTATGATAATATACCCATAATGCAGGTACAGAGCCACCCAAGGGACCCTCACCGTGTTCTCTACCTTATTCTAACTTGAAATCTGATCCAGAATGATTAGACACAATCTTGGACAGGAGCTGATTTTTTTCTTTTTATCAGAGATAATGAGTTGGTGAGCAAGCCAGCATTTTCAACAGCTTAGGAGACTCTCATCATAAGGTCCCATCCACCACTCTGTCCTAACGATCTTACTCGCTCCCCAATGAATTGAGCTGTCTAAATGCCATATCTAATCCTTCTGTTTATCAGGTACACTCACTAGTAGGTGGAACACATCAAGAAAATTCTGATGAGCTGAGTAGGGCCCCTGTAGAGCTTGAATATTACAATAAAGGCAATCACTAAAAAAGAATATTCTTGATGCAAGTGTATTTACAAGTGACAGTCATGTAAGCAAGTTGAGAAATCTAACAGTGAGCACTTGAAAGATATCATCTGGCCTTAAATGAACCTTTCAAACAAACCAAAGCACTGAGTCACACATCAAAACTAATGGAGTACTTTAAAAGGTTGTATACTATCCAGGGAAAGCAGGGTAAATGAGGCAAGAGAGTAAGTGGGAGATTTATGGGTGGTCTTTTAAGCATTGGGTTAAGGAGTCACACACCCATAAGCTTTTTATATGTCAAAGGGGCTGTGACGTAGGAAGAGATGAGTGAACAGTGTAGCTGTTGATTTTGTCTGCCTAACACTCATTTTCAGTTTTTTTCAGTGATATCTTTATGACTTCACTGAAACTGCTTTTGTACTCACAAACATTGTTGCTAAAGCCTCGAGGCATCATTGCTTTTTAAATAGAAGGATCTACATGTGGCTGAGAAAGGTCTAATAATAGTCATATACCTTACTGACCACTGCGTAACATGTGAACAGAGTCAGTCCCACTGAGAGGCAATGTTATTCAATTTTATGCCTTTTGTTGATAATTTTGGAAGAAAAATATTTTTCTGTTAAATTGAGAAATTAGTAAAACTCACACATCTATAGTGTTAGGGGGCTGTCATGCTGTAGAAACTGGTTTTGGAATGAAGCCCAGACAAATATGCATATATATTCCTTCATGAGGAGAGCCAAAGATGGAAGAGGACAGTTACTAAACTTCAATGAGCCCTTACGCAGTTGTTTCACATTATCCATATATAAATATACACACATGCATGCAAACATCTGTATATGTGTATATGTACATATGTTTATGTATATACCCACATAACCCATATCCATACACAAGTAATCATCTTTTGTTTAATATTATATTTGAATATAATGATTCTGGGTTGCATTTCTATCTCTGGCATTTCTTATCATAATCATCATACAGGCAAATTATTAAGTATGTGTTTTACTTAATCTTTCTTAAATTATAGAGCCTGATAGACAAAACCTTGTATATACTAATTAACATTAGGAAATAATACCAAGGTCTGGATCTGGGTAATGGGTAGGAACATGATAATAGTGAAATCAAACCTAAGGTTTATTACCAAGTTTACCATTATACATTCAGATGTAAACTTTGAGAAGTAAATCATGTGATCTAGCCCATCAAGCTTTGGGCACAGCTGCTATCGGGACATGAGTATGAAGGAAGTAAAACTTAACAGAGCAGCGTGCTAGTAAAACAGGCAAAGCCTAACGTTCCTCTTAAAAACGATAATAGCCTGACCCATAGTAAATCTTACTTTTCAAAAAATTGGTATCTTTTGTAAGTTTTGGGGAATAAAAATCAACAGAAATGAAGCAGAGAAGAGATGATAGATGTTAAGAAATTAAGGTGCCTTCTTCTAGTGGGTTGTAAACTAGCACGTCTTTCCCACACACTATCGACAAGCTTGCGATGCTTTACACCTCTTTAATTTATGATGAAACAATTTTATTTCTTCAGCAACAGCAGATATAATTTCCTTATCTAGCATTGGAATTGTTTAATACCTCCATTAATTCACATGTCATAAAGCAGGGAGTGATTTTCACACTGACTCCAGTCACTCACTGCTCCTGTTCCAGGAAAGAAAGCTGTGTCTCCTGATTTCAGAGTTAGACTTCAAGTCGGTCTTTTCATGCCCACGATGACTAGAAAGAGAAGGTAAAGTGACTGGGCTTCCATTCTGCTATTTCTTTACAGCCACAGTTAGCGATCTTGTGAGGCTTTAGAGTAACACACCCATGACAAGCCTGCATGTATTAAGAGTAGAAGCCAGCCAGGATTCTGGGGGACAGGGTTTCCTGCCAACTCCAGGAGAATCTTGGGGACACTCCTTTCAGCGTTCGCCCCTTTCTCACTGGCAAAACCTGTTTGCAAGGCACACAGGTTGGGTTTGAAAGCTCAAGATAGAACTGAGGACTGAGCTCCCAAAGCAGCCTGCCTGTGATCTCAATCCTCTCACCTACTGATAATCCATTTCAAAGGCTGTCTCCTTCCCCCAATCCAAATGAAACTTTAATATGTACTCAAAACATATATAGAGAGGGGTTGAAGCATTTATAACACCATGATAATAAATTATTCAGTCCCTAAGTCATAGTGGATCCAAAGGAACTTGTAATGTTGGGTGATTTTCTAGAATTGCCGTGTTAGCACAACTATAAGGGGAGACCCCAGAGGAGCTGGTGGACTGGCCACTGCCTGTTGTTTGAAAACAGAAGAGACTGTGCTAAGAGAAAAACTCATTATTTAGTCTCATCGACAATTCGGGGAATGGCCAATGTGAGCTGTGTCATAAAATAATAGGAAGATATATTAAGAAAACAGGACTAAGAATTTAATGACGAGTAAAGAGAAATAACAAATCAAATGGGTAAGTATAACTTGTGTTATAAAAAGAAAATAGACAGCATCCCATCCTCCACCTACTTAAGATATTATATCATTAGTCTACCAAAATTATCTTTCATGCAGGGTACTGAGAAAGTCTGAAAGCTCTTGCAACATAAACCTCAAGCAAACATTCACAAACTTTGAAAAAGGAATCTAGGTGTAGATTCTGGCTGATGATCATACGCAGTTTGATCTTGCACTCTGACACCAACAGAAACTGTCAGTGGGAGAGGACAGTAAAAGCGAGGACAGTTAAAACAGAAAATCAGAACTGGATTGTAGTCTCTCACATTGTAGGTTATTTTGTACCAGTTACCTTACTGGGTATCCCTATGCACAGAACTCATCCCAACACCTAAAAATGTTGGATCTACTAATATATCTACATAGTTTTCTGACAGTTCACATCACAGAGCTGGGGTAGTGCCTGTTACTCATTTATGGAGAAAGCAGAAATTGAAACTTTAAAAAAATATGTGATCTTTATTCACTTACTTGAAACTTACCCCGTAACACAGGAAAGAATACCCTATCTCAAGAGTTCACACTCTGGAATTAGACTGTCTCCCAACTTTGCTTCCTTGGTCTTGGCTTAGCATGGGTAGGCTTTTTTTTTTTTTTTTTAAGAGTAGTTATTTATGCATACAGAACTGGAGTACAGGCCAGAGGTGCAGGGGCAGTGAGAGCCTTCACCATAGACAGAGTGGGGAGTAGAACAGGCAGACTGACAAAGTACAGTGCAGAGGGGAGCAGTATGTGAGACAGGAGAGGTCTGCTGAGCTATGTGGGTCAGGTCAGCTCCCTGGCCAGGGATCAAACTCATGCTGAAGCAGCTGGCTTCATAGTGCTGTGCTTTAATCCTTTCAACTATTAGGCAGGGCCTGAGCAGACTTAATAAACTCTCCGTGCCCTAATTGTCTGTTCTAGCTTTCCCTTGTTTTTTGTTTTTTTTTTTTTTTTTGCTTTATAAAACAATGATAATAGTATATAGTAGTATGTAATAGTATGTATGGTATTATACCATTGTGAGGACTAAATA
>NW_004567112.1:13002976-13007257 GCF_000260355.1 Condylura cristata | reverse complement strand
TCCCCACTGTCTCTGGTGAAGCCTCTCACCGCCCCTGAGCCTCTGGCCTGTACCCCAGTTCTGTATGTACAAATAAATAAATCTTTACAAAAAAAATAAGTTAGTACTTGTAAAGTACATTGAACAGTTGGTACATACTGTTACATCAGTACCCCATGTTATTATTTATCTGATATTTACTCATTTTACTCTCTCTAAGCCTAACCCATTATGCACATTAAAATCTTATTAATCATCTCTTTTCTTAAATAATACCCATGTTCTCTTTTCTAACATGACATTAGGATTTGGAGTACTTACATGATTTTATTTGTATTTATTGTTTTTTTCTAAAGATTTATTTATATATTTATGCATACAAGAACTGGGGTACAGGCCAGAGGTGTGGGATATTAGAGGATTCACTAGAGACAGAGTGGGGGAGCAGAACAGTTATATCCACTGAAATCCACTGCTGAGGAGAGCAGCAGATGGGACAGGAGGTCTGCTGAGCCATGTGGATCACCTCCCTGGCCAGGGATCAAACTCGTTCTGCAGTGGCTGCTGATAGCTTCATAGTGCTATGCTTTAATCTGATGGTCCCCTAAGGAGGGCCCCTACCTGATTTTAGAAAAGAGCTGGGTGTTCACCAAATGGAGGCTCGATGAGAGATATGCATCCCAGGTAGAACTGATCCCACCTTTGCTCACTCAGGACATGCACTGGCTTAATCAGTCCACTTTTCCTTAAGGTGAGATACATCAATAGATTTGATGCTTATTCAAATATCCTATATCCAGAAAATAACTACATTCGCTTCTCAATAGAGTACGAGCCAGTCCTTCAAATGAAGTCAGTGGAAGTGATAATTTGCCTTAAATAATAAAATTAAGAAGCTACATGAAACCTTAGCAGACTCGTTTCATCCAAGATAGGGAATATAAATTAGATTTTCTCATTGTTTGCTTAATTCCATATTCCCAACTCACATATAATTAATTATCTTTGCCTTTCAGTCCCTGAAATCTTACATTTGTACAAGCTGGCTTTTTACTGGTCTCTTGGAGATGTTTTCTCAAAAAAAAAAAAAAAAATTCACACAAGACAATGTGTTAGTTCATGGAATCTTTTGATAATGTGCTTAGAATTGAAGGCTGGAAAATGTGTAATCACATCCTATGCTCCACTACTCTAAAATTTCATAAAATTACAATGTAATTAGGTAAGCTGAAAATGAATAGAGGTAGGATATTTAAAGAGTAAGAGCTTTTAAAAGAGATTTTTTAAATATGCTATTACTTTAGAAATTAAACCACTTTGGTCAGCTAGTAAAGAGATGAAAGCTATGTTTAAAAATACATTTAAATTAAAATGTAGTTAACAGGTATAATAGTTTCTTAAAAAGTCTCATCTGACTCAAAAGCCTAATGAGAGTGAATCTCTTCTGAACATCCAGGCACGGCTTATGGCATCTCTATCACACTGGAGGAAAAATAACAATGTTTGCAGTTCAATGAAAATACCAAAATTGATTTAAGCTTCTTTTCATTGGAGCAAAAATGGATTATGTTCATCATGAGCAAGTAAGAGTTTAATTTTCTAATAAGGCTTTTACTAGTATTCAAAAAACTATTTACCTTCTCTACATAATCACTTAGACCCTTTCTATGAAAAAGTTTGAAGAAAACTTTTTTGTACTAGATGTGAAATTACTAGAGACATTCCAACTAGAAACATTTTGAAAGAAAATATTTAATTCTTTATGAAAATAAAAGTACTAAGGTCTAATAAACTTCTGATTTCCAGTTAGTATGTAAAGAGCTTAGAAGTTTCTATTTCATTGTAAAATCTAATAAAAAAAAATGAATAAACTGACAAATCAAAATGTTTTTCTTAAATCTGGCAGAGAATTGAGGTTTAGACCTAACCACTGTCTCCCCCAAGCCACCCCCAGAGGACAAACAGGCAGGTACAGAGACTCAATTTTGTGAAGCAGAAACGCAGGTCAGCAACACAGGGAATCGTACATTATACAAAAATGAAGGATGCCTAAGGTTCACTTTTCCTTCTTTTGCCTTTCACATTTATCCTGTTGCCACATATCAAAGAGTCTATCTATATAGATAATTAAACAGAGAGAAAGAGAGAAACCTTTGTGCTGAACCAGTGAGGGTAGGAAAACTGAATTCTACTTGACTGGTTGCTAGAAGCTTGACACAGACAATTTTGAGTTACATGCTCTCAGGGAATCTAGTAAAAGAGGGACCCCCACTCTGTTGTGAGTTTATCTATAAGACCTCAACTAGGTCCTCAGAGTGGCCACGAGCAAAGTGCTCTCTTGCTTCTAAGAAGATGCTGGGGGAGGGGAGGAGTGAAGACACCATCACAAAGTATCTCCAAGAATTCTTCTTAGAGAGATGTACTCTCCGGAGAAACTCTTTTAGGGGAAGCTAGCCTATGGGGTTTTTCTCAGAGGTTAATGTCCCTGATGGGGTTGGTGGATACCTAACTCTATCACTTCTGATCTTTCCACATGAAAAAAGACAGCTATCCAATTCCACACAGAGGGAAAAAGCAATACCTGCTCTCACAATCATCCTGTCCACTTCTGGGCAGCAAGGAGTGTCAGAAAAAGCTCTGGAGACACCCAGTAAGTCTGGGGGGAAGGCTTACCAGAAGACCACGGCCTAGTCACAGGGCTCGAGACCACAGTCTCTTGCTCACTGCGTTACTAGAGACCTAACTTACTACCATTCTTTTCATACAAGACACCACGCTTTCCTCTGTAGGGTTTGTTTATGGTTTGGTTTGGTTTCTCAATATTCCACATATGAGTGAAACCATCTGGTATTTTTGTTTTCCTTCTGGCTTATTTGGCATAATCCGCTCCAATTCCATCTGTGTTGTTGCAAATGGAAAGAGTTCATCTTTTTATACATAGAAATGAGTCCTATTTTGCAGTGTCTGTATACCGGATCTTCCTCGCCACTCGTCTGTCCTTAGGCACTTAAGTTGCTTCTACTATCTGGGCTATTGTAAATAGTGCTGCAGTGAACACAGGAGTGTGTATATCCCTTTTAATTCATGCTTTTCATTCTCCCAGTAGATACAAGCACAGAAATGCTGAATCATATAGATCTATTTGCAATATTTTGAGAAACCTCCATACTGTTTTCCATAGTAGCTGGATCAAGCTATATTACCACTAACAGTGTATGAGAGTTCCTTTTTCTCCACATCTTCACCAACACTTACTGTTTTTGGACTTTGAAATCTGGACTATTCTTACATAGCTGAGGTAATATTGCATTATGGCTTTGATTGCATTTCCCTGATGATATATGATGATGAACATTTTTTATGTGCCTTTAAGCCATCTGCATATGTTCTTTGGAGAAGGGTAAGTTATCAGGGCTTTTACATAATTTTAAAAACTGGGCAAAAGTATACATACACACTTTTTCTCAATCTTATTATAAACACTCTACTCTAAAAATAAATTTTAATGAAATAAAAAGAAAAGAAACATCATTCATATAAAGTTGATAAAAAGTGGTGTTCAAGAATTGAGAGAATAAGTAAAAATGCTCAGAAGTCTTGCTAGAGGGCATGGGTCACATACAGGGCCATCATGCATTCAATAACAATATGAAAAAATTACTTTCTCACTGTAACTGTATTTATATTCTGAAAAACTCTCAAACAAATTTAACAATAAGGAGTTTTTCCAGATGTGCATAACCCCCCTCTCCTCTCCTCCTCTTTTTTCTACCTGTCCCTCATGCATGCATGGGCACACACATACACAAATACATACACACCCTTCCTCTATCTCCTATACCTTTATTGAGGAAGCTATTGGTCTATAAGTTATCTGATCGTATAGACTACCCAAATAAAAATCAAGACAAAAAGGAAACAACAGCAACATTCAGCATATAAAAAACATAAAGAACACAATCTATTTTTCAGTAAGAGGTCAGCTATCTCTGGAAATGCAATCAATAGATTCTGAGATACAATTCAGAAGAATTTGGAAGGAAAAATTCTGACTTGCATATGAGAGATAAGATGTAGTCCACAGAAAGCTTTCCTTTGCACTGAACAGTATCTACAGTACCATACAGGGTAAACAATGATTATATAACTGATCACTGTTATACATGTAGTGACTGTCGGAAGATCAAGTAAGTTTAGGTGGGAACTTCACAAAGCTAGAGCTGTGTGGCCCACAGGTAATGCATGACCTCTCCATGCCCCAGGTTAGGGTTGAAAGAGAGAGAGAGAGAGAGAGAGAGAGAG
>NW_004567112.1:12996683-13002876 GCF_000260355.1 Condylura cristata | reverse complement strand
AACTGCCATAAGCATCAGAAGATTTTGTTGGGGAGGTCTGTTCATGCAAAGATATGGAACAGCTCTGTGTATTCACTTGTCTTTTGGCATCTCTGTTTTGCATCTACTTTTTGTTCCTGACTACAGACCTACCTGCCATCAACCCTTTACCAGATGCAAAAGTGCAGAATCACAGATGTGTTAATGATATAACAGCACACTTTCTATCCAGGCTACCCTCTAGCTTACCCTCCCAGGGTTGTCTTGGTAGTTGAGTTTGCTTGACTTTTCAGATTTCACTGAAAGATCTGACTTGTTCCACTTTGCCAGTGCTTCAAAAGAACAATTAGTGGTGCTTTTTCTAATCCTGACACCTCCTTTCTGAACTTTATCTGTAGCTCTTCCCATAGATCTGAGATCTAAAATAAATCCTTTAATCTACTCTACTCTGTCTCTATGACTAAAGGGTCAAAGATTCATGTATTGGGAGCAGAAGTGTTTCTGTGGAAGGAAAGGAAACCTGAATAGAAATGTTGGATTGGTTTGCTGATTTGACAAGACTTAGCTGGACTAATAACATTGCAACAAAGAATACATAAGAATCCATAGTTGCTGTTAGGCCTTGCCAAAAGATTTGCTGAAATTAAGACATTTAGTCACCTGGAGTAAAGTGATTTCAGTAGACAAGGCTTTGGGTGGCCAAAGAGCTGCTGACACAGAATTGAAGGAAAATCGAGTGGAAGTAAAGGATGTGGGCATTTGCTTCTAAGAGAATTGGAAGGAAAAAAATAAGTTGAGGGGGAAGGACGTCAAATTACAGATGATTCAAGACACCAGAATATGACTGTAGAACTGAGGGAGAGGGAGACAAATGCAGACTGTAGGTGGGGCACAATGAACTATCGTGGAGGACTATGGTGGCCTTGAGGTGGGTGTGGTGTGGTGACATACACCTGAAGAGGTGCTCCTATAATTCTAAATCATATCTAGTGTTGTAAACCAATGTTACTTCAAATTAAAAAAAAAAAAATCAATTCAAATCCGAAAGTAACCCATACTTCTTTAAGAGTCACAGTGTAGAGATTTTTGAAACCCTAAACCTAAGACTGAACCTTTTAAGTTATGTTAACACTATGGCTTTGTTGGAAAGGGTTAAAGCACTGAGAATTGAATGAAAATATAATGTAAAATTTTCATTGAAACTGAAGGCTGTGAAGCTCCTAATTCTGCCAAATCAAAATTGCCCATAAAGCAGTTCATGCTGTCCTATTTCAATGGATCCTCTTCTTTCCTAAAGAATCTGAAATGGGTACATATGTCTGGGGTAGTTGCTTTGTGGGGAAATGGGGATGCTCCCTAAGACTTAGTCACATTATGCCTTATTGCATCTCAGTTGATAACTAGATCCAGTGTCAGCAGCTCAGGAGACTGTATCCAAAGTATAGACCCTGTGAAGGGTCTATAGACATCAACAGAATTGGAAGACTTCACTAATTTGTTTCTTCAGAACTGTAACATGGATTGACTGAATTCTGAGGATTTTGATAAGAAGAGAATTCATACATTGTTGCCGCAGCCAACTCTCTCGAATGGGATCATTAGTTAAAATCCCTAGATTCAGGAGTAGGTCTAACAGATTTCAAAAAACTAAACTAAAAAAAAACAGTTTATATTGAACCAAGCTGAGATGTCAGAATGTCCTTGGTTTACTGCAGAGATTTTCCAAAACATGTGTCAGAACACCTGAATTGAAGTATTATGATAAATGTTCTCAATCTAGAGGGCATCGAATTTTGCCTTTACGGAGACATGCCCAAACATATGAAACTACCTTATTTGTGGACAGTAACTAATGGTTTGTTGTCTATAGGCCCAAAATTTTGGGAGAAAACAAGGGGGAAATTGTGGACCAGTGAGTCTAAGGAAAAGGCCTGCCAGTAATCAGGAGAGAATAACCTCAGCTGCAAGACATTTTCAGTAATGTCAATAATTCTTTGGAAAAGATAAACTGTTCAATGAAAGTTGTTTAGCCTCTCTCCCTAGGTATCCCTGTCCTTGTCCAATGTCCTCATGAACACACTGGCCTCAGTGACAGAGTTGGAATTCATGGCTGGTTCAGAAACTTGGACTTCATTTACCAAGGCTAAGTTGGCAGTAGATAACTGGTGAAAACTCAGCCTAGCAGTAGTTCACAATGAGCCAGGAAAACTATTATGTTCATACTGAATGGATAATGTTTCACTCCTACTGAAGGATGCAATATTTTGAAGATGAGATCTGATTTTCTCATAACAATTCTGCCAAAACCCTTTCATGGAAGACTTATAGGATGCCTTATTTACTGTCATTCCACTTAGCATTGCTTCTGACTAGTGAACTCATCTTACAGAAAATGAAACAGAGTGGTGAATTAAAACCCATGCAATTAGTTACTATTACAACATTCCCCATCATGAGACAATGGGGTGACAAAATAGAGGAGCGAACTTTTAAGTGTGTCTGATGCACTGAAGGGCAACACTGTGAATGACTGAGATTGTGTCCTCCAAGATAGGTTCTATTATCTTAATAAGTGATAAATGGGGAACCTGTGCTATTTGAATAACTTTTGAAAAATGAGCCAAATAATTTCATCATTTAGATTCAATTTTCTCCAGTGAATTAGAATATGCAACTTAATTTTCAAAATATGCAAAATACCATTATAGAAGCACAATAAAACTGAATACATTTTATTAAAACATTTACTAGATATGCACACTCATGCCATGTTTCTAAGGTATATACTGTTATTTTTTTCAAATGAAGGTGATAAAAATTGTGTTATAGCTTAAAGCATGAAGTGAATCAATGTAAGCGGGGCAATCTAGGGTGACTATTTTGTATCCTAAATCTTTTATTGCCAAAGAAGGCAACTAAGTAATAAAAGTGACCGCAAAGATAAGCATCCAACAAGTGAACACACCCAGCGCATGCGCACAGTGATATAAATAATTGAATAAACAAATGCTGAAGAGCACACTTATTTCTCATGTAGAAGAATCTCAACCTTCCTGTGTGGCTTCTCTACCCTCAAAAAGTGAAGCAAAGCACTCTACTCCCACTCTGTAGAGTGGCTTCCCTCCAGAAAACATGGGATACAGAGGGAAGAACAGCTTCAGTGAGGCTGACAAATACTGTTCTAGGCAGGTAGTTAAGCTCAACACCATCAGTCATAAATTCCATCAATATGCGATGATGTGATGAAAATGTCATCTTACCTTTGCAGTCTTCTTACCATAAAATCCTAACCTGTTATGTGAAAAACATGAGACAAATCCCAATTGAATTAGCTACAAAAAATTGACCAGCATTCCTCAAAACTGTCAAGATCATTAAAAACAAGGAAAGTCTTAAAAACTGACAGAGTCAACAGGAACCTAAGGATAGGAGGTAACTAAACATAACTGTACCTTAGATGGAATATTGAATAGAAGAACAGCATTAGAAAAAATAAACTAATGATATCTGAAGAAAGTATGGTTTCAGTTAATTATGTGTTACTACTGTTTCATCAAATTTTTGCAAATGATATGAAAATATTTAAGATCCTTAATATATTAAGATATTTATGTACATATATAATTTATTTTTTTGGAAACTCACACCTGTGATTATTATTCTGTGGTATTGCTCACAATACAGAAAATTTAAGCATTCAAAATGTTCATTCATAGAAACATTGATATGTGGTACCTATTAATACAGTGGGAAATTGTTCAGTGTTGAAATTAATTTGGCTTCCAAATAATCATACATAGTTACATATTTCCTGATATTTTAGTCACAATGATTACATTATATTCAAACTGTATATAATTATAGTACTCTTACAAGTTGCTGTTTTTGTTTTTAATATATTTATCAAGCACTATGTATGTGATGATGGGAAGACTTACTGGTCTCTAAACACCTTACTGTGCTAATATACATAACAGAGGTGACCACAATATCCATGTTGCAGGAATGCTACAAAATTCAATATGATAATGTATACAAAGTACCTAGTACAGTGCTCTTTCTCCTGGAGAAAATGGTGGAAAGAGCACAAGGGACTATCGTGATGGTGCATGGGTGACTTGGTTGTGGGAATTTCACGGGGAAACTGTAGATTGTACAAACATAAAGGATGATACAATAAGTGCGTTAAAAAGAAAATTATTCCACTATAGGTTAAAAGACTACACTAAAAGTTAGCACTTGGAATTTATGAAAGCAGTAAGTAGTGTGGTCTTGGGAGGTGAGTTTCATGGATGCTGAGTGTAGGTGACAGTTGCAGAGCTTGTTTGCCTGTGGAACAGGACTGAGATCTTCCTATAATTGTGTTCTCATCTCCTGAGAAGAGATTAAACACAACCTTCGTGTCCTCCCTACTCTCCAACATCAACACCACAGCAGAGCAGGTCTTTCTCTTTCCTTTAAGAGTCACACTCTACTCATGCTTGAGATGACAGCAGAAACTCTAGAGACAGCTTTGTTCTTTGTGCAGAAATGTGAATGGAACACATGTGAATTTGTCAATTGCACCTCCCCCAGACTGAGGACTAAATTAACAACTCAGGGCTTTCTTTATTTGTAGGCAGTGCATCCATTCTTAACTGAACTAGATATAACTAATTACAAGGCTAGTGAAAACAAACAATAAATGTTAAGTTCTCATCCATTTGCAAGAAGGGATACTTCAATGCCCTAACCAAAACAAGCTCCTGCTGCATGAGGGGATAGGTTCCTTCAAAGGCAAAATACTCCTATTGCAGGACCTATGAACTGTAGTTAGAAAAAACGACAGCACAAATAATTTAACTAGATTGTTTGGAGGCAAAGCTTGTCAAATTTAGGCAGGTGAGGGCAACTGAGATGCTTTCAAGTTTCCCCCAAAATAATGGGTTATTTGCAAAAATTCCAGAAGGTACGTTCTCCAGATGCCTAGGCTGACATTCCTATTTGGTCTTCCCTGGAGTGCTGGGGTTGAGACAGAACAGTAATAAATGATCCCAGGCGAAGCCCTTTTCCTGCTTGTGAGTACTGGTGTCCAGAATTAATAAGTTTGTAACAACTCACTGACAGTTTTACATGAAGTCTGAAAAAACTGAATATTGCAAAAACCAACTTCAGTAAACCCCATAGGCCTTTCTTTCACCAAGAACCATATTGTGCAGAACAAAAACATTTGAAAGAAAATGGTTTGAAATATTCTTTCATGGAAGAAGCTTAGGAGGATTTATAAGCACATACCTGACCTTCTCGAGAAACATTTTGATTTAATCTCTTTCATATTCTGTCTTTGCAAGCGACTTTCTTTGAAATTTTCTCAGGATGGGTGGAATATAGCTCATGAATAAAATCTGCCTGGCTCCCGGGCTACTGCTGAGCTCTGAGTTGTTTCAAGAAAAAACAATTTAATACCTTCATCTCAAGGGTGAATCAGTCAAGTTTTTCCAACCTCATGATATTAAGGACACTGTTCAATATAGCATCAAATTTCAAACCCTGTTTCTTCCCCCATTTCCCAGCATGCACAGCAATGCACAGCACCCCAACCTGTCTTGCTTCCTTCATGCTCATTCTCAATCTCCCTCTGTGTGTGTGTGTGTATGATATATACACCGCACCCTTCCTTCTCCTCCTCCTACCTCTCTCTTCCTTCCTGTTTCCCACCTCACCTGTCTCTCCCTCACTAACCTACGCCAGCTCCACACTGCTCTTATTTGAATGCACCAAACATGTTCACCTCTGTGTCTACATACAAGACCCTCCTTCTTCCCAATAAACTCTCCTTCTCAATCTTATTTCATCTTTTTCTTCATTTTTTTTTTTTACATTGCTGTATTCTCCACAGTTCTCCTGTCACCATGTCACCCATGAACGATCCCCATAGTCCCTTGCCTTCTCCCCTTCCCTGTTTGGACCATCCCCTCTTTTGCATTCTTGCTATATACCTCGGTTCTATATTCAGCTGGCTAGTTTTGACCTTCTCTTGACCTTTTATTTGGTTTCTCTATATCCCACATATAAGTAACCCCATCCAATATTTATCTTTTTCCTTCAGATCTATTTTGGCTAGCATAATCCTGTTCAGCTCCATCCTTGTTGCTGCACGTGGCATGAATTTGTCTTTCTTGAACAGATTAATATAATATTCCATTGTGCAAATACACTATAACTTTGTGACTCA
>NW_004567112.1:12913985-12996258 GCF_000260355.1 Condylura cristata | reverse complement strand
GGCAGAACTCTCCTGACCCGCCTGCTGCTCCCCTCAGCAGTGTGCTTCGTCCATCTGCCTGTTCTGCTCCCCGCTCTGTCTCTGGTGAAGCCTCTTGCCGCCCCTGAGCCTCTGGCCTGTACCCCAGTTCTGCATGCATTAAATAAATAAATCTTTTAAAAAAATCCATTCCTTTCTGGGGACACGCATCATTCTAAAATAAACTAGATCCTGTGTATTTCTTTCTTAGGAATCATGCTGTGCTTCATAGCATAGCAATTGCATAACTATTCACTGTATGTATTTTTGCTTGCATGTTTAAAGTTTTTGTCTTATAGCTAAATAGAGTGTCTTTGTTTTCATTCCCTTTTTATTGAAGAAATATAGTATCATAGTAATACTGAATTATAGCATTATATACTTTCAGGTGAGCACTACTGAAACTCACCATGTTTATATGCTATAAAAGGTTAAATTTTCAAACAAGAGCCAAATGTTTTTGGCATTAATATATGTGCACATGTACTTGAGTCCAGCAAGGTAAGACTATTTAATTAATCTTTGTTGAAGTAATGCATGAAAAGGCTTCCTGTGTTGTACAGAATTCCCATTCTGTGCTCTATCACATTTAATTCTGAATAGTACGGAAGATGAATGCCTTCAATCATGAGCTATTTTCTTCCATTGGCCCTTTTTCCTTTGTAGAATGGTAGCAGCAAGAAGAAAGAATCCATCTTAAGGACCTTGTCTGATTAACTATGCTTTATATAGAGGAAACACAGCAGATATATACTGGATAGAGTCCTATTTGACTTCGGAAAGTCAAAATTAAAATGTCTGAAAGCTAACACTTAAAAAAATAAGATAGAAGGGAAAAACTACACATAATAAATTTCCAAAAGCCTTTTGTGTTTGTATAGATAACATCTGCTAGGAAACAAAGAAACCATCTGTAGATTCCATGCTTCTAAACTTGTTAGTTTTCAAAATGCCAAAATTGACATAGATTTTATATTATCCTTAATCTGTAACAATTATAGACTTCCATAAGATTAAGCAGAAGGGGACAATCTCAGAGTTTTGCCGTAAATTAGTTGGATAATCTTAAAGAAACCAAAAGCCACCTGGTGTCCCTTTCTTCTAAAATAGTGAGACAACTAAAGTAAAAGATTTAAAAATCTTCTATTTCCATCCTCTACCCACTGAAAATGAACCACTGTCACAATTCCTGATCAAATACTCCTAGTTGCAGGAATCTCACCATAGGATAAGTCAGTTCCATTCTATTTTGTTTATACTTGCTATTAAAAGATTTTTTTATATTGAAATAAAACACAGATCAAGTTTTTAACAGCCTCCCAGTGTATCTCAAAAGAAGTAAACTCAAAGACACTCCCAGAATTACAATTTCAGGTATGTGCAAGAATGATTCTTTTTCTACTACATATCTCTGTCACATATCTTCACCATCCTGTTCCCTTACACACACATACATTCCAAAAGAAAAATACAAATTAACATGAAACTGAAGAAAACATTTGGTCACCAAAACAACGCAGAGAAATAGGTAGAGACATTTCCACATAACGGCAGAAAAGGTATGTTAAGTCCATACTGGCCGAGTAGACATTCTGTTGTTTTGTAGGTCAGCTAGGAATGAAAATTTGGACCCTGGACAATGAGTAGGTTTATTAACCACTTCCAACACCAACCTAATAAGCGTAAGTTGCTGGCAATTTGCTTAAGAATACTGTTCTTTGATTTCCTGACCGTAAAACAGATTACCACCACAACTTGTCACCACAGAATGTTTTATGAATTAATTATGATAATAAAGAAAAGCTCTTAGAATCAAACTTATCACATGAAGAATTTAGTGAGTGTTAGGTCATCCTGATCCTTAATGAGTATGACTAAAAAGAATGTAAGATAAAAAGGCTAAGGGAAGAGGAAACAGATGGGAGTGTTGCTTTTTTTCTTTCTAGACCCAGGGAGGAATAGCAACATGTGGCCCCCTGGCATTGTGCCGCAGGACACCAGGAAAGTGAGGGTCTGGGTGGTAACAAAAATAGCTGGCACATGTGAAGAAAGGTTACTGCAAAGAATGTTCTCAAATCCTGGGATTTCCAGGAAATGCAGATTTTCAGGACTAGCTCTTGATAAGTTCCTGAGAACTGAATTCTGAGCACTCTGCTGAATATTTCTGGTGGCTAAGATTTTGGACACACTAACTTGATCAGATAGTTTGGGCTAATGATGTGATTTATGGTAAATAACCTGGATTTTGTTTTGGGAATTGAGGTCATTCACATTGAACTGAATATATAACTGACCTTCAAAAAATAAAAGAGGGAAAGAAAAATAACTAGACAACATGGATCAAGTGACCTATTTTGGTCTGCAAAACTTCATATATTGTCACACCTCTTTGCATGTAAAATAAGATGTGCTACATGTGATTCCAGGGGGAGAGGACCTCTGGAAGTTTACACCTCACTGACTCCAGATTTGGCGCTGCAATTTTCTTTCCCCTTCACTACTTTCAGTAGTTATCCTTAGATCATAATAAACTGTACTATGAGTACAATTTCAGAGTCTTATGGGTTCTTCGAGCAAATCCACCCTAAAGGTAGTCGTGGGTGCTATGACAGGTAGTAAATTCCTCTCCTATTATCTCTCTGAATTCTACTTACTCAGTCAAAAGGATTGGAGAAAGACACCAATTTATAAGACTTTTAAAAAATATTCTGGAATAGGTTAGTGGAAATAGATTTGCGTTGAGTGGTGGATAGGCAGATAGACTGAGTCCCTAGTGAATGATCCCTCTGGAATCCTTAGAATGCAGAAGTTCCCTGAAGGTTTCTTGTTAGACCACAGCTCCTCAGGCTACAAGCTCAGAAGAAGAAGCACTGCTACACAGTTTCAGGAGGCTCACCTCCTCTGGATCATGCTAATGTAGGGTGAGCAATGACAAGACTCTGAGAATGAGTGACTTTTTCCATGTTTTTAATTCTGCATTGAGGGCTCCTGGCTTGCAATACCCTGTACCCATTGGGGAGCTTATAAGATGATTCAGAAGAAAAGCCTCTGCCTACCAGATCTGTGAACAGAAGCCAATTTCTTAACTTCTCTAAGGCTTAGATAAGTCACATGGAAAATGAGTCAAGTTACTGACTTCATAATGCAGTTCTAGGAACATTAATTTTATAAGGTTACAACTGTGACATCCTAACCAAAAAGCCAAGGGAATTAAGAAGTGCTCAATAGCCAGAAGATCTTATAATACCTTAGAAATGGGTTTTTTTAAAAAAAGGTTCCAAAACAGCCTTTTATAAGATCAGCTCCTTTTCTTGAGACATAGATCTTTTTACTATTTGATCCAAACTTACTTCTCCAACCTAATTTCCTTATAGTGTAATTTCTCATGAGGCCTCTAGGCTTCAAGAAAGCTGCAATTCTCACCCTACTCAAGAGTGTATAGTTGTGCTTTTTTATGATTTCCTGTCCCTGAATATACCCTTCTTTCTATAGGTAATGTCTATTCCTGTTGTTCACCTGGAAAACCCCAAGTCATCCCAAAATACACTCAGATGTGATCTCTTAGGTAAATACACTCAAATGTGATCGCTTTCTCTGTACCCCTGGGGAGAATAGACTGCCTCATTTATTTATTCCCTGTAATATTTTGTTTTTATTTCATGAATTTACTTAAGACTATATTATGCTACATTTTTATGTTATGTTGTTATGTTACTGTGCTATATACTATGCTATAAATGTTATGCCTATTTATAGGACTCAGGCAAACTGCAAATGTTTGAAGGCAGAAAAGATAGGTGTTGTTATTGTTTTAACCTTTGTAATGCCAGCACACACCAAGCACAGATAATGAACACATGGGTTTATTCACTCACAAGCATGTGTTGAGTTTCTGTATGAAGTAGCTTGTGTGCTTGACCAAAAAAAAAAAAAAAAAAAAGGCAATTAAACAGTTGAGAACTTTTTAGAACAACACAATGAATAACTTAGATAAGAAGTTATTATTTTAAGCTCTTGCCTTTGACCATTGCATCTTTCTTTTTAAAATAAAGATGTTCAAAATCTTCCCTAGAGGAATTTCAAGAAGGCACAGTTTAATGGCAAACGCAGAAATGCAAACATTATGGTTGTCATTTCAGACAAAGTCTTTCATTTCTAGGGTGTTACCACTTAATCTAGGAAAGTTATAATCTATATGTATCTACATAAAACACCAAATGTTCATAAAATGAGAAACAGGCAATTAAATATATGCTACAAATGGCACAACTAGTGTATTATAAATGAGAAGTAATCACCATGACTTGATGAGGTAAGTAGGGGGCTGGAACAGAACCAGGGTTGCCATGGGTTCCAACCTACACTTTACCAAGTTTTCCTACCACCTGCCCTTTTGTTTAAAGACAGTTTGTGACTGTTATTCATCTCTACTGGGTACAAGTCAGTAATTTTGCTCTTCACATCTTCCTAAGGATTGCTTCTACCATTTCTGAATACCAATGGATTTCCTAAACAAGTTTGCCAGACATTTGCATGCAAATTGCAAGCCCAGCTGCCATCAGAAACCGTGTATTGAAATGAGATTTCTACCTCCAAAAAAATAGGTATAAGATAGATAGACAGACAGAAAGACAGACAGGTATAAACAGGCATAATTTTACAAGCTTAATCTAGAAATATGTATACTAACAGCTAACAAACTCAACCAACTTCCATAGGTTTTTCTTTAACTTACAGTGTTTTTCTTTCTGTGGAGAAACTGAACTTGATAATCATCCTCTTAATAAAAATGAATAAATATATAAAGTTGTTCTGTCGCCCATAAAAGAAACTATAAAATAGAACAATACTTGCAAACAGTTCAGACATCATAGGATCATGTTTATTGTCTTGCCTTGATCAAATGAAATCAATGTAAAACAAGCTTTGCTTCTTAAAAAGTTAGGGCTTTTGCATAAGAATATTTTGAAACAATCATTGTATTTTTAAAAATAGCTCAGTCCCTTCTCCAGAAGAGATACCATAACAACAGTTGCTTGTGGTAGGATGGGAACTGACACTTAGTGAGTGCAGAAACTTTCTGGACTGGCAGAAAATGGCTTTTATATAGGCTGAGATACCGTCTGTCAGTTTTCCATACTTGTCAGTTCTCATCAAATTATGCACTTAATATCTGCACTTTTTTTTTTAAAGAGGCAATCCCATTTTCTTTTTTTAAATTTTTATTAGATTTATCTATCTATTCATACAAAACTGGGGTACAAGCAAGAGGTGCAGGGCGTGAGAGGATTCACCAGAGACAAAGTGGGGAGCAGAACAGGCAGATCAACAAAGTACACTGCTGAGGGGAGCAGCAGGTCAGACAGGAGAGGTCTGCCGCACAATGTGGGTCACCACCAGGGCTGGGGATTGAACTGGCACTGAAGCTAGCTTGCAGTGCTGCTCTTTAACCCACTGTGCCACCAGGGAGGACCTGTATCTGCACATTTTAATCTATATGACTAAAGAGAACAGAACCACAGATCTCTGTTTAGTCCCTAACCGTGCCTCAATTTATTTGCTAAATGAATTGAGACCATTATCAAACCTACCTGATTCAGTTTCAGCAAAGCAATAGTTACATGTGATAAATGTTGGACAAAGGGGAAGTACTATTTCTTCATTACTTGTTTCCTTCTCGGAGAGTTTCTGATTGTATCTACTCTGAGACTTTTTAAGGATAATCTATCTGTGTCATTTAAAGTTTTACTTAAATGCTATCTGTGTCATTTAAAGCTTTACTTAAATGCTTGCTACATTTCTGGCCTTTGAACATATTTTAATATTGAACATAATCTGTGATGATAGTTTCCTTAAAAAAATATTTATTATTATTTTCTCCCAGAAAAAAAAAGTTTTAAATTAATAACAAACCAATAAATATGAATTTCTACATGTGATATGAAGAGAACAGGAAAATGTCTACTTTTAGGCAGATTCATTAACATTAGCAATTTTTTTATAAATCAGAACAGTTCCTAGACTGATACCTTGTGTGGACCTGTTCTTGACATATCTTTACTAACTACCAAAATACTTCCCCTTGGTAAAGGTGTATTATTCCCAGAGAAAAAGACCTGGGCACAGCATGCAACCTGAGGACTGAATAGTCCCTTTCTCCTAACTCAACTGATCTATGCAGGAGAAATAGATGACACTAAATGTTATCTTTACAGGCCATTTAACAACAAATTCTATTGATTATGTACTGGATTCCAGGTAAGCTAATTAAAGCCATTTATAATTCACTAAGATCTACAATAACAACAACAAGAACAAAAGACATTTCATCTCTCCATTCTTTTGCAGAGAAGCTTTTACCATGACATTAGGACAGATGTACCTTCAATTCAAGGAACATAGTAGTAAGGACAAAGTTGATTAGAAAACAAAATGAACAGAGGATCACTTGGTTTCTAAAATCTAGGTTTCTCCCCAAGACTCCCAAAAAGGGAAGACCTGGCCTCACCGACGGCCAGAGCAAGTCCTGTGTAGAATTCATTGTAGGTTGGAGGAGAATGATTTCCCCAACAACTCTGCAGAGAGGCAAAGGAATCCTGATTTATGGGAACGTGTGTATTTTACATTCTAAATAAATCAGATTACTGTAGAGAAAATACTAGTTCATTCTGTTTTGCAAGAATTTGGAAGAAATTCTTACCTACTCTATTGGTGCTAGACTCACTCATGTGACCCCAAACTATGGCAGCGAAGGATCCAGTAAAAGTTATGGTTATTCAACCACAACAATATTCATTCTTATTTTGGAATTTCTTGTTTGCTAGTCAAAATAGTTCTTCCTGAGTTAGTGCTCTTATGATATGTAGATCAAAGATCAAGTTTAACTGGTATACTGTGGAACAAAACTTAGGTATTTGATTTCGATGTCTCTTGAAGACTCATTTAAAGGCTTAAAACCATAGATAGATAGAGATGGATCAGTTGATAGATATAAAGTAATGTTAAGTAGCTGCTATATTCCAGGTTGGGAAACTTATACAGCATAGTCCCTGTCTTCCTGACACCTACGTTTTTACATTCTTTCATCAACTAATACTCGCAGTGGAAAGACTTCCCATTCCAGTTATGATTTGCAATATCAACAGCCAGCACTCCAAAAATGTTATTTGTATAAAGAGGTATGAGTGACAGTTTTGCCTTCTACTTACTTATGTAAATAATATGAGACATAACCCCTATCCTCAGGAGAAGGTGGCATCTTTGACTCTGTAGTCAAAGGTAGATTTCTTATCCATTTCTTCTATCATAAATTTCCCAGGACAATTGAATATATGGAGCTTATCCCCCTGGAATGTCCTCTTTTCAAAAAATATATTCCCACTATGAAATAATATTTTGAGGATGGGTTGAATAACCTTGTAACAAAGTATAGAGCCTTTAGTGAGTGTTTAATATTTAGTATAGAGCCTCAGTGTTGACACTGAAAATTCCTAGTCAACAAAGACCACTCAATTAACTTACAATAATTGAAGATTCATTCTTTTTTTTTTTTTAATTTTAGGCTCTTAAAAACTCACTTTTTTTTTTTTTTGGTCTGGTCTATCACAAAAGACCAAACCGATACAGACTAGTCATAAACTAAGGAAGACCAGTTTTTACACTGTAGAGTTAGAAAAACAAACAAACAAAATAAAACAAAACAAGGCCCTCCCTGGTGGCACAGCGGGTTAAAGCACAGCACTGAGAAGCTAACGCCACTCCCACATGAGTTCAATTCCCACCTGCCCTGGAGGTGACCACATGGTGTGGCAGACCTCTCCTGACATGCCCGCTGCTCCCCTCAGCAGTGTATTTCGTGGATCTGCCTGTTCTTTTCCCCACTCTGTGTCTGGTGAATCCTCTTGCGGCCCTGAGCCTCTGGCCCTCCCTGGTAGTGCAGCAGGTTAAAGCACAGCATTGAGAAGCTAAAGCCACTTCCGCATGAGTTCCATTCCCACCTGCCCCGGAGGTGACCACATGGCGTGGCAGACCTCTCCTGACCCGCCTGCTGCTCCCCTCAGCAGTGTACTTCATCAATCTGCCTGTTCTGTTCCCCACTCTGTCTCTGGTGAAACCTCTTGCGGCCCTGAGCCTCTGGTCTGTACCCCAGTTCTGTATGCACAAATAAAATAAAAACAAATCTTTTAAAAATAAATAAATAAATAAAACAAAACAAAACAAAAAACAAGAAACTTCAAATTGTATAATCTCTGCCAACTGAAGTCCTTTTAATAAGTTTCTTCAGCTACAATCTCTGACCTGTGATACCTATTTCTGCCAAACTTTTTACTCCCTGTTGATACAGAAACATTTAAGAATGTGCTAATAAACTATAATCTATCTAAATTGGGGAGGGAACTAGAATTATTGGGTTTTTCCTCAGAAGGGAGAAAATGGCACAAGTAGGAATAGCAAGAAACAAAGCCCAAACCTTCAAATATGTGCATAATGAGGAACACAGATTACAGAAAGCCAAGAAGGCACATATTTTGACCGCCTTTTTTTGTACTGAAAGTGAAACAAAACTGCATTCATAAAGCAAAGAGGCAGAGTTTCTTACATGAAGAGCTCTCACCGTTCAGCTCCCTGTAGGAACAGTTAGCTTCTTCAGGACATTTTTTTTACTTTCCTTAACCTTGAACTTACTACATTCGAGTGACAGTATCTAACAAAGTAGCTGAAACAAATTTGTTGCAAACAAGCCTTTGACATGCAAAAAGGATTTTTCTTTTGCCCTACCTAGGTCTTATGTTTCATTATTATTAAAAATGTCAGTAATATTTTTGCCTGCTGGGAGCACTGATTTTCCTTCAATTTTTCAATCTTATTCAAAACACTGTATTGAATATTTTACAAGTTGCAGCAGATTTTTGTTATTGCATTTTAAAATTACAAAGTGTGAGGCCTATGTTGGCATTTTGCTAAATGGTTTTTGCACATGTAGATGTGTCAAGCATCGAGAGAATAGAACAGAAATATTATTGGATGCTTATTAATTTTATGTGTGACTTTCAGGATAAAAAATAAGAAGGTTTCATCAGTAGCAGACTATTACTTCACAGTCCATACACACTCAACTCAGAAGCCCAATGTGTAGTCCACCAAATACTTTAATACTCAAATACAAATATACTCAAATTCCACCAAATACTTTAATACTCAAATACTACCAATTCAAATATTTCAAATGCAATCTCCTGCTATCCTTCTTAGCTGTCCTGAGCCCACATTACTTTGAGAAACTTACAGATTCTATTTATGTGCTGAAAAGTCTCTCAGGTTTCATTTTACCATGTTACTTTATTGTGAATTTATAAATGTTCTCTGCATGCCTTTGGGTGCTAAGGCTGCCATTAGAATTGTTAAAAATGCAGTGGGGAGAAATTAAGGGAAACTTAAGGGGAAAATGAAACAAGTATGAGAGAAGGAAGTGAATGAAGAAATACACATATTTTAACATTTTTGTTTTGCATCCTGAGATTTGTAAATTATTATTTTTTAAAGATTTATTTATTTATGCATACAAGAACTGGGGTATAGGCTAGAGGTTCAGGGGTCTTGAGAGGCTTCACCAGAGACAGAGTGGGGAGCAGAACAGGCAGACTGATGAACTATACTGCTGAGGAGAGCAGGGGGTGGACCAGAAGAGGCCTGCAGTGACACGTGGATCACCTCTGAGGCCTGGGGTTGAATGCACTGAAGCAGATGTGCTAGCTTTAAGTGCTGCCTCCTAACCTGTTTGGCCACCAGCAAAGGCCATGTAAATTCTTTTAGGAAGCTGGAAAAGCACAAATATGTTACCTTTGCATATATTCATATATACACACATACCTACACACTATGATTATCCATTTTTCTGTGCATGTATTCATTCTTGCTCTGGAATAACTGTTATTTTTAGATTGTCTTTCCCAATGATTTGACAGTTCTTGAAATATTTCCTCATTTTTCTTCTTTGTACTTTTTTGGTATCACTTTGACTTGTTTTCCTTTAATCCCTTTGATTTTCTTTATCATGGCAATTTTGAGCTATCAGATGGGAAGACAAAAATCTCCCAAGTCTTTATGGATAGGTTCTGGAAAGTTGTTTTGTCCTCATGATATCATATTCCCTTGAGGTTTCAATATGTAACATGTTGTATTTTTTTAATCTGTCCATTTTGCTGCTTACGAGTTTCCTATTTTTTTCAAAGTATCTGTAGCAATAATTTAGGTATTTGAACTACTTCTATTTTCCAGCAGGTGGTGCTGTGGTTTTATGTGATAGATTTTTTTGTTATTGTTTTTTGTTTGTTTGTTTTGTTTTTTACCTTTACCTGTTTTCAAAGGTTTGGAGATCTGACCTGGCAGTTGCTGAGTCAGGGGGTAGAGGAGGGGCAGGGAGGGTCCAGCCACAGGTGTGCATATGTTGAGGAGACTTACTTGCCTTCTTGGCATAACCAAGATCCCTCCCCGCTGGGGTTCATACCCAAGACTGACTGCCATCTTTGCACTGTCAGCTTGCTTCATGAGGTCAACACTAGTCCTGGAGACTGGGGGAAGGGGTTGTCCAGTCCTATGCATTGGGGACCCGGGTTCCAGTGAGCACCGAAACTCTTCCACATTGTTATCCCTCAGTCAAGAGAATGTGCCTCCATACACATTAGCTGTCCTCTCCCCAGGATGGCTGACTGAGAGGCAGCACCATTTGGTTCTCTCTAACCATTTCTTGTTCAATAAAGGATGAACTGAATCTCCTCTGTGTCTCTTCTGGTGCAATCTATGCTGGTCTCTGGTGTCCAATAGCTGTTCCAGTTTCAGCCAAGTCACAGGACTCCCTGGTAAATGCCTGTCTGATTAAGTTTTAGGTTATCTTTTGGGAATGAAGAAAAGACTCTCCCCTGACACCAAGTCAGTCTGATTCCATCACTCTCTCTTATCTGAAGTGTGTCATTCAGTGGTTATGTAGAAACAGCTCACAGTGGTTTTAATGATGTTGAGCATTGCTTTATGTGATTATTTTTCTCATAATTTCCAAATATTTTTTCTCATATAGATTGGTTTATATTATTGGTTTATAATAGTTATATATATAATATATATTGAATATATATATTGGTTTATAATAGTTATATATTGGTTATTATTGGTTTATAATAGTTATATATAGAATATATATAGAATATACATACATATGTGCATATGCATGTATCTATATACATACAAGTGTATACATACATGTATATATGTACACATGCACATATATGTACACATACATATATGTATATATGTGTACGTATATACACATATATGTATATATACACATATGTATATATGTATATACATATATATGTATACATGCATACATATTAATCTATACATATGTATGAAATGAATGAAACCAAGAGTTTCTTTACCCAGCTCCAGCGTTGGCCTTTTTGTGAACAGAGCCTTAGGAAGCAACCAGCTTCTTGAGGTATTCAGCAGATCAGAAGAAGTTAATTGATGTTAAATTCACTGTGATCTTAAGCAGCCCAGATGCCTTTAGTTGTTCCGAAGGGAAATTAAACTTCCTTTTTCCTGCTACCTTCCCCTTTCGGACTTCAACATAATTTCCTTGTTTTCTCAATTTTAGAGCAAAGACTTCAGAGACAGGCAAGGTTACAAAAAGCAATGTTGATTTCTGTTCTAACTTAGAACTCTGCATGCTTATCATATTGATGTCAGAAGAAGGGGAGGAAGAGATTCCCTGCTGAAACATCAATATAGATCAGGAAAAAAGACAAATACCAGCAACACTCTAGCATAATTATTAGTTGTCGAGATCAAAATGAATTTTTCATAAAATGTATGTTTTCTCAGATTGTACACCATTTAGTGGAGGGATTCTAGTCTGCATACATATTCAGTTGGACCCTATTCGTGTATCTATGACAGCATGTGTATCTATATTTATATATATGACCAGAATGTCAATGTGATCCTTCCCAGGGTCAATCTCAAGGCTCTCAAGCCTCATTTACATGAAGAATTTAACATATTTCTTTTTTTTCCTCAATGACTATTGAACATCAAAGAATCTGATAGACATGAAAATACATACAACATAAAAGAGAGAATCCAGGGAGCTTTAGTGATCCTAATAACTAGTATTATTACCTTCTTACTCTATTTCAAGAAGAATAACTGATTTAGAAAGTAAATAAAGTGATACAACTGCATAGCAAATAAGAGGTGGATCCCAGATTGTACACAGGAGAAAACACTATAATGTCCCTAACAGACAGTAATATCACTTACTCATGCATAGACTTTATAATATCCTTAACAGTAATGTAAGTAATGAAAATAAACAGTAATTTTCACTGTACTCTCTAAAATCCAGTGACTTCCTTATCCATTTCCCTAAAGTAATAAATATAATACTTACTATATCTCTTAAAGTAGATTCACCAATTATATGTTGCTGCAAAGATAAAATATATGCATGTTATCTAGTTTTCAAACAATCCTGGGTTCTACTCCAGGTCATCTTCCATCTCTAAACTGATGTGACCACAAATCCAAAGGACAGAGCTGTATAGAAACTTCCAGTGCGAATGGTGTAGGTGTTTATAAAGCCACCTAGAGCCATAACCACTAGTGGGTGCCACCAGCTCTGGACAGAATCTGTGTCCCAATCTCATGCATTCCCATGGTCAACAATAAAAACAATGCCACCAATATATCCCTCCATAACCTGATCTAAATTATTTGGGAAGAACCCGGCAAAATAAATAAAATCAGAACAAAAAGTCCCTGCAGGGAAACAAATATCTTCTTCATAGGAAGCCTGCTGTTCTTGCAGTTACAGTGAAATTTAGAAGCAGGTCACAAGAAATGAAAATGATTGAGAAGAAAGTAAATGGTACCTGGGATCCCTGACACTTAGCCACAGTTATATGAGTTTTCTGTCATCTTGTGACTTTTCAAACAGCCATACAGCATGGCAGCAGTAGCTAGCAATTCACACAATCAGCAGATCACACCACTCAGAGCCAGACTCACCCACATCCGTCTTGTAAGCTGGCTGGTAAACTGGCCATGGAGTTAAGAAATGGGGATATTGCTAGTAAAATAAGATGACCACAAGGATACAAAGACAAATCTCATTATATCATTAAAACTAATTGTTGACTTATTTAACACTTCACCTTAAACCAGAAAGGACAGTTGTAGATATGGTAAGGTTGTGATTGGTGGGTTATAATATAACTCCAGGCCTCATTCCCTTTTGCAGTCAAGGCAAAAGAATGTTGAGTAGTTGTGAAATTCACAGCAGTATCATAGGCTAAGATGGTATGTTTCATTATGTCCAAGCCCAAATGGTTGTGGTACAGCTTTCAGGTATTGTGATGCCAACATGCCAGTGGAGGCATCTGGGAAAATACAGAAGTACCCTAGCCTGGGGAATATGAAATTAAGAAGTAGAATGTGGGCCTCGCTCTGATGGCCTAGGAGTTAAGTCTCAGCACCATCATCACTGTGGCCTGAGCTAAATCCTGGCCAGGGAAGGAACCCACATGGCATAACAGACCTCTCCGGTCTCCTTGCAGCTCCCCTCAGCAGTGTATTTCAGTAGCTCCACCTGTTCTGCTCCCTACTCTGTCTCTGGTGAATCCTTTCAACCCCCTCACCTATGGTCTATACCCCAAACCTACTATGCATAAATAAATAAAAATAAAATAGAGATACAATATGTTGCATCTGAACAGGTGCTTTGGTCCAAACAGCAGCCAAAGTGTCAACTTGTACTACCACCATCCCTAGCGCGTAATTCTTATTGACACAGTCAATAATCATATCTGGGCAGAGCAGAACTGACTGGCCTCTACATCTACGCATAAAGATAGGAGCCAACAGCCTTATCATACACACCAGTGACACGACATCACAATCATCTGTCACTATCGGAGACTCATCTCAGATCTGGAACAAAGTAAAACCACAGCAAATCCAGTAACCACACTTCAGTGAGTCAAGGTCAATCAAACTTTATGGGGACAAGATCAGCCTTAACTACAGACACTCATACCACTAGCAATGTAAAATGCTTATCATTCCACAATTGTGCTTTGTCTCCAGATATTTTATTATCTTGCATCTAGAATCCACATATTTTTTCTCTATTTTCATTTAACTATTGCTCATAATAGAAGTGAAAACAATCTCATAGTTCAACTTGCTAACATTCTTTAAATTATTTCTGTTTATGAAAAGTCCTTCTATCATTTATGCCACCTACAGTATCATCTTAAAAACATTTCATAACCCTAAAAAAATAATGAACAGGCCATGCTTTCCTAAAAGTCAAAGTCACTGAAGACAATGTGAACTGTCCAATGTAGAAAGTAAAGTACATCCTGGAGAGAGCTGTAGGTCATTTCCATATTCTTACTAAACCAATATGGCTAACATTTTCCATATTCTAGGAAATGCACATGTGAAGCAGAATTCTTTATTTTTCTTTGTACATCTTCATAAGAAAGATTGTAATGCTATGACTAATTAATCAACGGATTCATATTCTCCCATATGTTCCTCTAACTCCTTAGCTTACTACAAAGGAGAAAAGTAAATTACTTCAATTTATTCCTAGCGGGGGAGGAGCACAGTCAAAGAGGCCTTTATAAGGAGAGCGCTTCCTCCCTGAAAGCCCAGTACTGACCCAACATTTCCTTGCTAGCATTGCCAAGGCACCTTTTCCCAGTGAAATGTCTCATCTACCTTCGCTTACATTAGGATAACACCATCTAAATGCTCAGCTAAGTGCTCTGTAGCTTTGCTGCATGCAGGAGCCATAGGCAGCAGATTGCAGGGTGCTGCTGAGATTGGGGGCTGTTCTCTCCCTCCTTCACTGACTCCACCACCAGCACAACCTCTACTGATCTGCAGAAAAATATCACCTAGCAACATCCCTAGCAAATAGAAATCCCAGCAAGATCTGGTCAAGACCTTGCCTATTACCCTGCTTCCTGCTGGACTACCTAAAAAGATTAGTAGTTTTTATTTTGGTATTATCACAAGATAATTTTATAAACACAGAAGAAGAAACAAACTTGAATATGGAGAACTGTCCTTGACTATAACCTTGTCTTCTCCCTTCATCCTGTGGGCATACAGCGTAGATACAAACGACAGCCCCAGGTTATAATTCAGCTTCCTTGCTTTCATTCCCCTTCATGAATGTTTCAGTATTTATGCTTCTGCTTAATATATTAAGATGGATAACCCTGCCTCTTGGTAGATCCCAATATCAGCTCCCCAGTTGCTGAGATGTTTGTTCTCTCCTCTAATTTTTCTATAATAGCCAAAGTTCATTTACATGACATATTCTTATAATGCACTCATTTTTCAAATATCATCCACAACATTATTTTCAAGGTAACAGCATTTACCAGGAGGAGTTATTTGATTAGTTAGTGCACTGCAGGATATTATCATCACTGCAGGTCCTCAATCCAGGTGTCTCCAGCTCTGCAGCATGTCTGCTGTCCCTTTTGTCTACTTACCAAGAGCCGAGGAAGCATAGGGAATGGCCAGGGATTTAAGATATTAAGAAGTGCTATCGTCTGGTCCTCTAAAAGCCTTCAGACATTCTGAAGACCCCAACTGCTTCCTTTTTACCAGACAAAAACAGCTTTAAAATGAAATAAAACTGATCTTAAACATGAACATCGATACCAGCCTAGGCAAGTGACTTTTGTACAATCTAACTGTGTGAACACTGAGTGGACAGCAACATTCACGAACATTAATGTCAAAGAAAACCTATTTTTCAGGCTAATGCCTAGGTAATGAATAGCAAATATGGGAACTCATCGAGATGCTCCTTAAAGGAGAGCTAGGGAGAGGCTCTTGGACTGAAACTTCATGAGCATTAAAACCTTTACCAACTGAGCCCTTTCTAAGCTGGGTGCACTAAGCTAAGTGTTGATAATGCGACCTGATTCAGTCTTCCAGTATCTGTGCAGGAGGAAAGTGAGGTGTGGTGGGGCTAAAGAGCATCCATGAGTTGACGTTGTGAGAAAATAAAGGCACCTTAATTAAAAAGCAATTAGTACAGGCCCTCCCTGGTGGCGCAGCGGGTTAAAGCACTGCACTAAGAAGCTGAAGCCACTTCCGCATGAGTTCGATTCCCGCCTGCCCCGGAGGTGACCACATGGTGTGGCAGTCCTCTCCTGACCCGCCCACTGCTCCCCTTAGCAGTGTACTTCGTCGATCTGCCTGTTCTGCTCCCCACTCTGTCTCTGGTGAAGCCTCTCACTGCCCCTGAGCCTCTGGCCTGTACCCCAGTTCTGTATGCACAAATAAATTTAAAAAAAAAAAAAAAAGCAATTAGTACAAGTGTTAACATTGATGTATAAGTGGAACACGTGTCATGCCTGTGAGTCTTTCCAACAAAGTCTAATTTGAGGCAAATTGTGGAGAAAGACAGAGTGGGGAGACAAAAGGACAGGTAGAGCCAGAGACAGAGAGACTAAGAAACACAATATTTAGATATTATATTAAATACCTAATATCTAAATAAATAAACAATAATATTTAGCTATTAACAGAGTACGGCCCTACGTCTTACAGCTTATTTCTGTCTTTAGAACAGCTTGTTTCTGACTCTAGAATGGAACTAAGACCTGGCTATATAGTTACCTTTCTTAGGGTGCTTCAGACATTCCCTATATTTAATCACCACGATGCTAGCCAGAGTGACACACTGACAAGATATTAGCATCTATTCACTATGATCTCTGAACACATGCCACAAAGTGAAGGTGCCATCTCTGATCTGGTGGAAGATGGTCACAGTGGCCTCCCTTGTTCTCGGTGGTGGAGACTTGTGGAAGAGTTTCCAGAAATATTAAGTTGATCTTAACATGCTGCCCTTAGAACTTAGCATCTAAGAGAAAGGCAGCTCTTTTCCCTTTCCATAATCTTTCCCTTCTCAGTCTCAGGCCAAACCATAGCTCAGAAATCACAGGTTTCTTATTCATTCATTCATTCATTGATATAGGTCACAAATAGGAATATATAAATTTGGGGAGTGTAGGAAGCCAAGATTTTGAGAATAGTCTTTGAGATTAAATAAAACACAAACAATTAAAATTCCCTGTAAATGATAAGCAATTTGTCAGAGGTTGACAACTGTCCTGAAGCTAGGAGAGGTCCATTATTCTATTGGTCCCATGTGAAGGTGCACACTTGAACACATTTCCAGAAATATAGACTCTAGTCATACAGGGATGGGATGACGAGGATGAAAGCAGAGCAAGCACTTAAGAGCCAGGCAGAGAGATGACAAGCACAGACAGCTGGGTATTATACACATGCTTGCTTTTGTTTTCTTTCTTGTTCCACTTCTCTACGTCCTATGAGAGGTTTATTGTTGGGTTGGTTTGTTCTTTCCCTGGAAACACTATATATAATTAAGCATTTTCACAAGCAGCTAAAGACAATGTCCCTGGATCAGTTGTCTTCCATTTCCAATTTCATTTGACAACCCCCTGAGAGTGTCTCTCTAATTGACCATATAAATGCCTTGCCTTGCGGCTCTTGTCCAGACATGCTTCTGGGTAACCCAACTAAAATACAAGCATGCATGATAAACAAATTCAGGTAAGAAGTGCCAAGCTGGCATGCCCTTCTGCGTAATCCATCAGCAGTCACATTGACATTCTCCTGCACCACCTCAAAGGAAATTCCTCACTGCTAATCTTCCAGCCATGGTGGCACAACCCTCTATTTACTTGGTGAGAATTGTTAAGATCTAGGGCATCCTTTTTATTTGATTTTGGACAACTTTATTTATAAAAGATTTACTTTCCTAATTAGATTTCATCCCAGCTAATGTGAAATCAATTCTTATTCCCAGACACATGTGACTGAAACGATTGAAGTTTAACCAAAATCATGTGGGGCAGCTAGGAGGATGAGCCTGGTGTCTGTTATTGACGTAGGAAAACAAAGTCAGTCTAATAGCAGCATCTTGAGAAGCCACTATTTACCAAGAGATAAAACTTTCTGTAGGTGCATCTGAGCATGAGGATCAAACACCCAACTTCAGTCACCATGCAGGGGCAACTAGCTATCTTTCCCTTCCTTCTAACAGTGTTTCTGTTAATATTTTAATTGAAATAATTGTTATTTTTTTAAGATTTATTTATTTATGCAGACAGAATTGGGGTACAGGCCAGAGGTGCAGGGGTGGTGGGAGGATTCACCAGAAACAGGGTGGGGAGCAGAAAAGGTGGATTGACACTGCTGAGGGGAGCAGCAGGCGAGACAGGAGAGACCTGCTGTGTCATGTGGGTCACCTCCCCAGCTGGGGATAGAATCCATACTACAGTGTCTGCCAATAGCTTCATAGTGCTGAGACTTAAGCACTTGCACCAACAGGGAGGGTCTCAAGCACTTATTTCAAAGAAGTAAAATTTTCTACAGTCAATAGCAACAGTACAACACTCAGCATGTGCATTCCCGCCTTTCTCTAGCACACACTTTGGTTCCGGAGAGATAGCTGCTTCCAGCACACTATACTTTCTCTTTTTTCACTGATTTATTTAAAGCCAAATTTCTCTTTGATATCATCCATCTTTCCGAGGTTCAAAGCAAGAGCAGTGTTGTTCCAGAAGACACTGTGTATGCCTTCACACTCTCCTTTGCTGGGGAAATTCTGGACAGGTTTCTTGGCGGACAAGAAGCAGTGACCTCTCTTTTCTCAAAACACTTATTTTAGAAAATTTGCATTTGTGAATTCCTTCTGTGTCCCTTCCAGATGTAAACATTGTCCCAGTCGCTGCCCAAGTTTACAGTACAGGAATATCTTTTTCAAAACTTTGGTTGCTATTGTTTTGCAATGTAACCATCGGGAAAGACAGGATCCACATCTCCTACTACCTGAGAAGTCTAACCTTGTTAGGTAGCAATGAGCAACGCAGATGTTCTGACGTCACTGACTAACCTTCCCTCAAATATCCTCCAGGCCTTCGCCACCAGCTCAGTCCAGCAGTGAAAACCCCCTGCCTTCGGCTTCAGTGAAGTACGCTGCCTGCTTGACTTCTCTGCACAAGGCTCTGAATACCGAGGGGTGGGGGCTACACAGGGGGAACAGGGGTGTCTGAGATGCAGAAGTGCCCCAGGCTGAGCTTAGCACAGTGTAGGGCACCTGAGGAGACAGGACACGTAGCCTTGGGCATCCTTTCTTTCCCTTCCTCTTGTGTCTGCCCCTCCAGCCTGCCCAGTTTCCATCCAGCCTGTACACATTATGTTTTCCTCAGTCTCCTGCCCTCCCCTGGGATCTCAGAAGTTTAATACTATATTAGGGAGCTTTTGATATTATGCTGATTATATGATAGGCCATTTCCACTCCCCACAGGATAATTAAATGTATTAATCACAACATTACTAGCCAGAACAATTTACGGAGCGATGTATCTAAGCACCACTGAGGCATTTTCATGTGGGGCCGGAAATGATGGCAGAGTCCTTTGGATGGCACACACCATGGCTCAAGGACTCCTCTGAGATAAACTCCTAGGAGATGACAATAAGGGGAGTAAAAGTGTTGACTATTCCTTTAAAAAGAATTCACCTTAGGCAAGCTTATAAGAATACTTTTCAAAAAGCAGTTTAGTTAGTAGAGCAGGTCAACAGCAAGTTCAAAAGATCCTAGAACTCCCTGGGCTTCATCTTCAGGGACTCATTTTCCCCTAAGTTGTATGACCCTAACAGCATGATGTCCCCTGGGCACAGGGGCTCCCCAGGCTTAGATGCTCCCAAGACTCCAGCTCACAGGTAAAGCACAAGTAGGGTCCTGCAATGCATTGTTTCCAGTGCACCCAAATAACAAAAAGTAAAACACAAGAAAAAATCTGTTTTTTCCATGATTCTAAGTATCTGGAATGACTCAATGGTCAAAGTAATCTTGACCTAAATCTTACACTTTCTGTGGTTGTCAGAATATGGAAATTAATTAATGACCCAAATAGGCTTATAAAACTTAGGGATGCTTTAAATGTCCACATTTTAAAAATAGTACTTTTTACACAACACACACACACACACACACACACCAAAAAAAATTGCAATGTAATTGTCTGTTCCAAAGATAATTTTTCTATGATTATTATAACAATAATAACAATATTATGTTATTATGCACAATGTATTTTAACCATGGCTTTTGAAGTTGATTAATGAACATTTTCTATCAGTACAGTTAAGATCAGGGGAAAAATATATATAGTAATTGTAATAAAGAAAAAAGAACATCAGCTAGCAACTATAAACCAGAGACATCCTACAGGGGAGGAGAGGGGAACATGATCAAACCTGGGGTGGGAAGAGCACATGAAATTAAGGTGATGGCACATGAATGAAGTAGTGGGAAGTCCATTACAACTGAGATGAAAAAATGTACAAAATTAAGAATAATGGTCTTAATTGGACCATTAAGATAATGTAATAACACATTCTCAAAAAAAAAATATATATATACACACACACACATATACATGTGTGTGCATTATATATCATAAGTATATATAATGCATGAGATATCACTCTCCTTTATTATAAAATATTTTTTGGATTTAAAATAATACAGAAATAATTTGAAAATTTTAAGATGTCACCCTATCTTTATCATGGAAATACTTTCTGACTCCTTAGAAACAATTTTTGATTAATACTTAAAAGAATAATAACCCCAATTCTCTTTTGGGCTCCCAATTTTTGATTAATACTTAAAAGAATAATAACCCCAATTCTCTTTTGGGCTCCCAACAGTAAGGCTTAACTATTTATATGAGCAAGTTAGCAGCTTCTCTTTTCTGTCTTGGTACAGATGCCACATGACGATTACAAAGCACAGATCTCTCATTACTCAAGCAGACCAAATAATTATACAAAAAAAAAAAAAATACTTCTCACTTTCAGAAGACATGACCATAATATCTCCTTTCTACTCTTTAATACTTTCTACTCTTTAATAAATTTTTATTAATTTAACCCATAATTCAATGACTGTTCAGTTAGGCAAAAATGTATAGATTGCATGTCCAGTGTGACCCAAGAAGTCTCATAATTACAATATGACATTAGGAAAAGTAACCTTCACTAAGGTGTGAAAGGAATGAATTATGGTCCACCATAAATTGCATAAGCTCTCAAGCTAAAATATATTAATTAAAATCTTTAGAGCAAACTACTTAAATACTTTGGGCCATTGGGCCATTAAGATAATGTAATAACACATTCTCAAAAGCTTGTTTAAAGATTTATGTATATAGTGCCCCAAAGCTATTAATAAATAATGGTATTATGGACAAATCATGATTATTCAGGGACTTGTTAACAATTGTTAAACACCACTCCTACTAATAAGTAGTATCGCATTTTCAGAAAAATACAAAAATATTGCTAGCTAAACTACTCCTAGATTAAACGACAACTCTTTCTTGAAAAACGCCAACATTTTGTTTCAGCTCAGCAGATAACTATATTAGATCATGTAGATCATGTAGCTAGTTTTTTTTTTTTTTTTTTCCCTCCTGGAGGAAAATATCCAGGGAGATAACATCGTTAATGTTTTGTTGGAGATAAATACTTTAGACTTTGTAGACCTTGTATGGTCATTTTGAGTAGAGGAAGAAAATGGCTATCAGAATGAGAGGGAATGAACTGCAGACCAAAATAAGATGCCTGAGCTGTAGAGTGCTCACCACACACTGGCTAGAAGGGTAGAATTCACTTCCCAGAATCCCTTGCATTGGAGATGCCCATTTAGCTGAGTTGTAGACAATGAACATGAACAAAAATCATGTGTCCCCTTTTTAGCTATAATTAATAGAAATCCTTCCTTAATGACTTCAATGCTTCTACCCCATACACTGAGTAGATAAATATGAAAACTTGAAATTGCATATAAAATGTTCTGGATACTTTAATCATCACAGAGAGAATCATCAGGTGATCAGAAACACATACACTGGACAATCATCTCAACAAAATTAATTCTTCGATTGTGTTTGTGCTATTTTCCAATTTGAGGTATTCAGAAGAGATTACAATTCTTAAAAGTTAGGGATCAAGTAAACTTCTTGAATATTCTAGTTGACGCTCCTTAGATTAGTAACCTGCTCTAGTCAGTGATCAGTTTCTTGAAGACAGTGTCTTATTGCTGCTCATGTTTTTAGATCAGCATCATCGCTATTTGAAGCAATATCCTCTAATGCCACTGTAATAATGAGTTTTGCATTTGCTGGAGTTTGAGCATTGGGTTATCCAATGTGAGCCCAATCTGGTTGACTTTCCAATTGAGCCTTTTCTCCTTTGCTCATAGTCAGGTATGCTTAGCTCCATCCTTTAGTAACTTTGTCTATTCCAACCCTAAAACTTAAAGGCTTAGCAATTTCCTTCTTCTTTGAACTGGTTTAAATACAAGTATCAAAAATAATCCCATCCGGTAGAGTTTCTACATAGCAGCAATGAGAAATAGCTCCCTTTCTGAGAAAGCTGGTTTTGTCTCCTTTATTTAAGAACAGAATTTGTGTATTTTGGCGGACATTAATCCAGAGTCTCTTCAGACTTGGGTTCTTTGGGTTTAATCTTCATCAAGCTTCACATTTTCCACCTGCTCAGACATTTACCCTTCAGTACTTTTGAAATGCTATCAAAAAGGTGGTTACAGGCTGCAACCAAAAGCTCTTACTAGTGGTCTTGGCCACAGTTTCAATGTTTCCTCATAACTTATGTTGTACCAGATGCAAATCTGAACAATGGTCCTGTAGGGACTGGGAATGTCCTTCTTGGGCAGTGGCTTGTTCCCCAGCTGCTCCCAGTCTTTCCCTGCTGCCTCTGCTTTATTGAGCCAGTCTGCCTGAGCTCACTTCCTGTAATTACATAAATAATATAGGCACATTAAAGGGTGAATCTTTGTGAAGTTGAAGGCCAAAATCTTAGAGACCCACAGCTCCAGTTTGATAACTAATCCAATACGGCCAGGAGGGGCTGTCTTGTGAAAATATTTTCCCTTCCAGAACACAAATATGTGGGGGATACTGAAAGGACTGTCTTCCTGGACAAAAAGAAACACATCCCAGAAGATGGTGATCTGAAGGTCAATTTGAACAATTATGGGCCAATGCAGCTCCATCAATGCAGCATGATGTTCATTAGTCACAGATTTGGGTTTGGTGTCTACTAAGCTATTTTTTTTTTAAAGATTTATTTATTTGTGCATACAGAACTGGGGTACAGGCCAGAGGCTCAGGGGCGGTGAGAGGCTTCCCCAGAGACAGAGTGGGGAGCAGAACAGGCAGATGGACAAAGTACACTGCTGAGGGGAGCAGCGGGCGGGTCAGGAGAGGTCTGCCACGCCATGTGGGTCACCTCCGGGGCAGGCGGGAATCGAACCCATGCAGAAGCGGCTTTTGATTCTCAGTGCTGTGCTTTAACCCGCTGCGCCACCAGGGAGGGCCCTACTAAGCTATTTTAAAAATAGCTTACATTCCCAGTCCTGGCCATTACTTCCTTAATTCTAACCTGAACAATTCATATCTCATCCTATTTAAATTCTACTAACTCCCAATGCTCAACTGATGTCTCCTCCTCTAAAAATTCTTCCCCAGAATCATAGTCTTCACCAAATGCTCTCTTCTGTCCCCTTCCAAGGTACTGACAACTTGATTTATAGATGACCTTCTCTGATTACACATTGTTTTTAATGGTTCATTAGTTGAATTTTTCAAACTTTCATAAAAATTACGATGTTCAGAACTTTTAATGGACAATTGTCTTCTTTCTATTTCTTGCAGTTTAAGCCACGGTGCTGGGTGTACTCTTAGAAAACATTTAGGAAATGGAACTGGGGAAGATGAGATTTAGCCTTGCTTATGTGAAGAAACTGGAATAGCTCCAGAATAAGGTGACCAGTTCAATGTCAGGGCAATGTACTCTTTGTTTAGGTATACTGATTATCTGTCTGTCTATCTACACCTATCTATCTTCTAATCTATCACATGCACACACACATACACACATCCTAAACAACACTATCAAATTAGAAACTCAGGTGCAAATGTTTCTAATATAAGTCACTTTTCATGGAATGAAAAGACTGTTACTCAATCTATTTCTACTTATTTTAATGTTTTAAAGAAAGAAGAAATTTGGAAAACTTACAGAAGGGGAAAAGTTTTATCATTTCTAGAAGGCAGAGGAGTTTATATTTTAACATATATTCCCCAACTTAAATCTGTCAAGTCAGGAATTGAAGTTATTAGACTATTAGTTCACTAACTTTGATTAAGTGACAATTTGACTTGGTGGGAAGACAAATTTTTGAGATATGTTTAAAAGGCACAATAACTAGAATCTGCTTAACAAAATTTTATAGGAAAATGTTCTCCAGAGAACACCTCGTTTAATGAACTCCTTATGAACATCTGTCAGTGGCATATCAGAGTGCAGTATTCCCAGGGCCATAGGAAACCTCTATTTCTCTAAAATAATGTTCTTTCATACTTGTTACATTATTTGTGTTTAAGTTAACCCCATAATAGCTGCTTCTTTCTGTGCTGCCTTTTGTAATTCAAAAACATGTTCTTACTTAAAACGTGTATGATCTATGTAAGAAATGCTACCCTTACACAAACAAAACTGTAAGCCCTAAAGACATTGCAAGACTTCTGTGAGATATGACTGGTAATTTTATGTGTGTGTGTCTCTCTCTCTAGACATACACATGTATGTATGTTTTATGGCTCATAAACTGAGCAAGTACAAAACATTCTTATACTAATTCCCTAAATTCTTTTTTTTTTTAAGATTTATTTATTCATACAGAACTGGGGTACAGGCCAGAGGCTCAGGGGTGGCAAGAGGCTTCACCAGAGACATAGTGGGGAGCAGAACAGGCAGATCTACGAAGTATACAGTTGAGGGGAGCAGCGGGCAGGTCAGGAGAGGTCTGCCGCGCCATGTGGTCACCTCTGGGGCAGGCTTTAGCTTCTCAGTGCTGTGCTTTAACCCTCTGCGCCACCAGGGAGGGCTTAATTCCCTAAATTCTTAAGGAAAATATGTCTGAGACATGCTAAGCCTGAAAGAAATGAAGTTCAACCTGCTGGTATTGGCTAAACTCAGTTTTGCTGTAAATCTTATTATGCATGTATTTTCACATATTAAAACAAAAAAAGTAATGATATATATGGGTCAAGATAGAAGTACATGTGTACTTGTATGTGTATATATAATGAGCATCTATAATTCCTGTATAAATACAAAAACTATGCACATTTATCATGTGGCATATAATATTAGCATCACATATACACAATAAGTTTATTTGAATAATATTTCTTCCTTATCTAATAGGAACAGATAATTAGAATTAATTGATACTTGCAGTGTGCACCCAGTATTGTCTATTTTCCTCCTGCAGAGATACGTTTGTAGGGGAATTGGATTTACTATTTGCATAGACCAATATATTTAGCTAGTGGCTGTGCCACTCCAATTAACTCCTTAACAATGCCAGAGAAATGAGGTTATTGGATTATACTGGAAGGCAATTAGGGTTGACTTGGCAGAATACTTCTTGTAAATTTATTTAAGTTAAGAAAATGCATATGAAAATTCAGTATGGAATGGAGAACTCAGAAAAAAATTGGAAGACTTATTTATTTTAGATGAGGAAATAGAACATACGTTTCCTTATTTATATTAAATGATTAAGAGATTGTTTTCATTTTGTTGTTGCTGATATTCTGAAAATACCAGGAGAAGCTTGGGTATAAGTAAGTTTGAAGAGGTTTCATTATTGTTATTACCAACTTTATTGCCAGTAAATCTGGAGATCACAAATGGAAGTCAATATGGTAACTTGACTACATATTCGGGAATCAGCAGACACATTCTAATGCAAATCTTGTGGCTGGTTAAGTCACAACCTTTCTAAATTTTCTTATCTAAAAACCAAAAGTAACAATCCTGTTAAACAGGGGTCAAAGAGTTAATACATATTGCATGCTTAAAATAACACAAATTATGAAGAATAAATGGTAGATTCAGAGTAGTAAGGAATTCTCCTAAAATTATTTTAAAATCAAATCAAGGAAAATGTGCTATACACAATATGTTTGCAAGGATGCATGCAAGGTACTTAATAATGTGCTTCTAAGATAGGCACTTTCTCAAAGCTTGCTAATCTTTTAATCATTAGTAATAAAAATTATTTAGGAATGAATCAGGAACTGGGCTCTTAGAGACAGAATCTGCTGGTGTCTTGATCTTGGCCTTTCAGGTCTCTGGAGCTATAGGAAATTTCATTTGCTTACAAACTATCCAGTAGGTAGTGCTGTTAGAGTGATCCTGGTAAGACACCACTATCTGATGTCTAAGATCCCAAGTTATTCTGTGTGTGTGTGTGTGTGTGTGTATGGTCTTTTTCCTTTTTTAAAAAAAAGATTTATTTATTTATTCATATAGAACTAAGGTGCAGGGGAGGTGATAGTCTTCACCAGAGAGAGTGGGGACCAGAGCAGGCAGATCGATGAAGTACACTGCTGAGGGGAGCAGCAGGCAGGTCAGGAGAGGTCTGCTGCACCATGTGGGTCACCTCTGGGGCTGGGATCGAACTCACACTGAAGCAGCAGCAGCTGGCTTGTAGTGCTGCATCCTGACCCATTATCCCCATGTTATTCTGTTTGTAAAATAACTATCAATTAGTTAGGAAAAGCAAGGGGTGGTTGGTGAATTTTAATAAAATGTTCATATTTTCCTATAATATTGATATCATTTTGCTTTATGTTAATGCTCTACCACTTTAATAAGTACCAATGATTTACTGAGTTAAAGTAACGTGTGAAAGTATTAAGCATTGTTCAAATACTTAAAGTGCTTATATTATTTTTTTCAAATTTTAAATCTAAATTTTCTCCTAGAAGGCTTGCATTTCTAATGTTCTTTGAAAAGTATACTCTTTACTGCTTTGTATGTCAGTATTTTTCCTGGTGATAATAATGACTATTACCCAAGCATTTTATACTGGTCTCAAGAACTTCAAAGTAGCACTGGAGGGTGAGTGGGTAGATGCAGAAGTTATTATGCCTAAGCAGTAATATAGAATTAGATTAAATATCCTGAGAAATCCATATCATTGTAGGCAATGACTTATTGCCATTATATTTGGCAATTAACCTCATTCTAGTAAGTTTGAGATCTTTTCACATGTTTAGGCTCATCTCATGTCTACTTCTATAAACTGCATATTTTAAAGTTGCATACTTCATTGTATATTCTGGAAAATGTCCCCATCATTTGTTTATTAAGGTCTTTTTTATGGTGTCTTTGAGATATAGAATGATTTTAGTTTATAGCTTTATCCTCTATTTCTGTAAATACTTCCTTTATGTCTTTATTTAAATATAGTTGCTTAAGGTTTCCGTTGCTCTCTACATCATCCTTACTCTATATAATCTCCTTCAGAGTCTCTGAACTGCTCACTCCATGGGTGAGGAACTAAAGTATGCAACAATTACTGAATGGTTTAAGGAACAGATGCTAAGTAATTAGGCAGAAACCCAAGTTTTCTAAATCAATAGTCTCTACCATCTCTCAGACCACAAAGGTCACTTGTATTATAAAAGGAAAATTGAAACCCACTATGAAAAAAGGCAAGACATACTTTACTCAAAGATACTGCAAGAGGCAAGAAAAATGCAACTCATATATACCAAAAGCAAAGGTTAGAGATTGGATAAAGCATGGAGGATGTGAGTGATGGGGAGACTTTGGTCGCTGTGTGATATCAGGTCTCTGGGTTTGCTAATTGATGCTTACTGTCAGATCAGACCCTCCCTGGTGGCGCAAGGGGTTAAAGCACAGCACTGGGAAGCTTTCCACAGCCACTGCAGCACAAGTTTGCTGCTCCCCTCAGCAATGTACTTCCTTAATCGGCCTGCTCTACTCCCACCACATACAGACTATTCTGCATCCCCAATCCACATGCCACCAGCACATTCCTCCACACATTCCTCCACTGACTTGCCTACCAGCCCTAAACCTGATCCCCCATAGAAGTGAGACTCTCCTAGGAACAGGTACTGCTCCCCTTGAAGTGTGAGCCCCTCCAGGCTACTCTTTACTTGGACTTTGAATTGTCTTTCCTCTGTCTTGCACCTTGCAAACACTGCTGCCTCAGTGAGGGGGCAAAAGCAGGTGTCCTTTACTGAACGACTTTAAGTTTTCCTATTCTAAATGTTCTCATTTAAAACTTCACTCATTTTGATGTTTCTTTAAATCCAACTGGAAATTAGACATCTTAAGAAAATAGCTCCCTTCCTCTCATAAACATGTGTTGTGAGTTTCTTTAAAGCTCCTCTATGCCACAAATTTCCCATGTGCCGTTCAACTCAAAATTCCAGAGACTGTACTATAAAACTGAATCGAAACATCTGTGCTTTTATACAATTCACACTGAACTGAAACCCCTTTTGTAGTGGGTTGTAGTCCTGAAAAGGGAAACATGCCTAATAAACAGATGATGAAATCGAGCACCTCACTTTCTCAGAAACAGAGAAGTAAGGAGCATAATGAAAAGGTTCAAGATGCCCTAGAATGTTAAGTCTTGAAGCTGGATTTAACCCAGTCCCTCAAACAGCCCCCTCTTTCGTCACCTCATTCCAAGGCATGTCTTCTTTGTCTGTCCCATTACCTCTGTGGTTCTCATTGAATGAAGGTTATAACAACATGTTATCGACTCACTTCTCATGAATGGAAAAACAGAGAAAGGTATATAGTCCCCAATGATATTCATGGCATCAGGAAAACCCACATAGAACAAATAATATATTGTACTTCCGGGTACAGAGTGAGAAGGCTAATGACTTCATTAAAATTCACGAAAGGAGTGAGTAGTTGAAGACATCCCATCTCCAGGGGACTTTCCACCACTTTTTGCTGCTCAGAAAGGGAAAGCAAGGAATCCTCACTTATTTCAACACTAGTGATATGAGCTAAACTAACTGTCACCCAAGACAGTAGATCATTAGGGTGGATGGTTATTCCATAGCCAGGCTCCCGGGATTGCTGGGATGTCTTAGGAATCATGGTTCCATGCACCTGCTCCCCATCCCTCTGGCCCAGAGAAGCTATAAAAGGAAGACAGTGGAAGAGTCCTCACTCTGAGTCAGGATCAAGCCCACGCAGTTTTCTGAGGGGCCTCATACTGAGAGATGAAGGCCTGGCAAACTCTCAAGTTATTCTTTTAGGTGAATAGTCAAGAGCACATCTTTGTGCTCCATTGCAGCATTGACCAGATTAGTTATGCAAATCTAGATGATTTGTAGATATTGATGATTTGTATACCTTGAAGATGATTTGTATTCCTAGATGATTTGTATACCTTGAAGACCCGCAGGAAGCTGGCTTACTTTTAAATAAACTGAGTATTTATACAAAGTTTGACTTACCATTTCATTAAATATTGAGCACCCCAAGAGTACCTATTTAGGGTAGCTCATTTTTCACCTGGAGAAACAAACCTAACACTGTAGCTCCTGAGTGGCAGAGCCAAGAATCTGAACGGAACCTTTGGGTTTTCAGTGCTCTGTCTTCCATCCCCTTGATGATCTGTGTATACTTATCTGAAGGAAGCGTTCAGCCCTTAAATCTCAGTCTTATCTTCCATGTTACTCAGAGAATGGCCCTCGCTTTAGTATCTTCCATAGCAGAGACAACACTGTGGAGAAGAAACCAAGCCACTCAAACATGTGGCGCTTCTTATTGTAGATAAAGAAGAATTAGAGTTTGCACTCAGGTGGAGTGAACAATGTTTTGTGCTCTTATCCAGAGAAGCATGGTCTGTTTTTCCTTCAACTGAATTAACAGGTGTCTGCCCTCACTGGCCTAATTGCTAAGCTCCAGTTCCCTTTCTATATTCCGTTAAAAATTTCTTTTCTACTTTGTCCACTTCGTTTCAGCAGCCTTAATCTCTCAGGCAGTATCTGAAGTTACTGTTTTAGAAAGAAATAGTAGAGGGCCCTCCCTGGTGGCACAGTGGGGAGCACTTAAAGCGCAGCACTAAGAAGCTAAAGCCACTTCAGCATGATTTGGATCCTTGCCCCGGAGGTGACCCACAGGGCGTGGCAGACCTTTCCTGACCCGCCCGCTGCTCCCCTCAGCAGTGTACTTCATCAGCCAGCCTGTTCTGCTCCCCACTCTGTCTTTGTTGAATCCTCTGCACCTCTGGCCTGTACCCCAGTTTTGTATGCATAAATAAATAAATCTTTAAAGAAAAATAGAAATAGTAGAGAAAGTGGCAGAAGCAAGAGATTTAACTCAGATGATTTGTGATTAAATGTACCATGTACTTTTGAACACACTTGGCCAATGCATGAAAGCAACAATGGTATACCAACCATACCACTTCTTCTGGATGGTGTTGTACTTTGATTCATTACCTTTCTCATCTCCACTGATGTCTCTTTCTAATCTGCTATTAGTCTTTGTGCTCCTTTATCTGACTGACAAGCAAAAGCCATATCAGCCCTCCAGGCTTAGCCAAGTCAGAGTTCCCACAGAGCTCCATAGACTATTTTACTTTCACATGCTTAAGATGCTCAATCCTCTTGGAAAAAAAAAAATCCATTATACTCCTTAAAATCCAGTAAACCCTCTCTGTAAAACAGAAGTCATCTGTATAATTTCTTTTCCCTACTCTGGAATCATTTAACTTTTTTGAGGATCATTTTCCATCTACAGATTAGTTTTTAAAGAAACATCGAACAAGATGTCCTACCACATGGGAAGGAAGGTAGAAACCCAAAGCTAGACATTAAAGAAAATAAAATCAAGTTCCTATTTTACAAATAAAGAAATTAATATATAATATACTGAAGATTTTCAGTCATACCATGGAGAATCTCATAGACTCATTAAAAGAAAACATATGTACATGTTACATTTCAGGAGTCTTAGCAACTTACTAAAGCCATGTTCTTATATTAACAAACTTGTATGTGGCAAAATATCCTGGCTTAGTACACAGGTGTTTAGGCTATTCATTTTGTTAGTTTGTACAAAATTCAATTTGTTTTATACACCTTTTACATTTTCCTCTAGTCCTTCCAATCACAATATTGCATTAATGTTTACAGAAAATATACACAGAATCAAACAGCAGAAGGAAATATACTAGAATTGTTTGGGACTTGCTGAAATTTCAGGCTACATCATCAGCAAGTTATGTTAACTATTAAGTTAAACTGGCTGCTTTGCTACTTTGCAAAATTTTACGTAAATATATCTACTAATCAGAAAAATACATTTTAGCCTACAAGGAATCTTAAATATTTTATGTACAAATGTAATCTTTCTTCTACATTTCATAGAATATTGTGATCTACTTTCTCATCTTGATACAGCTGCAGATGAAAGATTGTTAGGTGATAGTCTTATGTGCAATTGATAAAATACAGACTTGAAAAAGAAAGCAGCCCTTCTCACTTGAGTGATGAATGTTTATGAATGTGAAATGTTATTATGAATGTACTGAATCATGAAATAAAACGATTATAATTAATCAAGAAAAATATAGCAGCTCTACTAAAGATAGATCAAGATAAACTTGGACTCAGCAAAATCTTAAACCAACAAAGTAGTTATAAAATGAAGCCTCAAACCTAACTGTTTTCAGTTGGTTTGATAGCCTCTATTCAAAGTATCTCATTAAAATTGACAATAAGGATATATAATGTACTTCATCAGAGCTGGCAGACTCTGACCAAATTGCAGGAAGTCTCTGCAGATAAATAAATAGGCATATATCACCATGTCAGAAAGCAATAGAACAAATGCACAAATGTGTTTTACTTGTCATGTTCAAAGAGAAGCAGAAGATATTGAGACATTTGTATGATGGAGAAATTTGTATGATGGCATTTGTATGATGGAGAAATTGTCTAAGCAACTAATGAGACAGCAAGGTCCAGGACCTCTGTCAGATCAGAGTGCTGGTTCTGAAGACCTATGTCCAAGCACCAGGCCCCACAGAGGTACTAGCTTAGTGTGGGAGCTTATTGGTTTGCTGGAATTATTAGCAAAAAAATTGTCATGATGCTTGATCTTAACATGAGTAAAAAAGATAAAACTGTCCAGGATTAAAATAAAAATAGTGGGCCCTCCCTGGTGGCGCAGCGGGTTGGAGCATAGCACTGAGAATCTAGAGCCGCTTCCGCATGAGTTCGATTCCCGCCTGCCCCGGAGGTGACCACATGGCGAGGCAGACCTCTCCTGACCCGCCCGCTGCTCCCCTCAGCAGTGTACTTCGTCGATCTGCCTGTTCTGCTCCCCACTCTGTCTCTGGTGAAGCCTCTCACCGCCCCTGAGCCTCTGGCCTGTACCCCAGTTCTGTATGAACAAATAAATAAATCTTTAAAAAAAAAAAATAAATAAAAATAAAAATAGTGATATTCGAGAAGGTAAATTTGGGAGCATTACATCAGCAATTTCAAGATGGGATCGATCCTGGATCTTAAGGAAAAAGAATTTCTATTCTCAGCTACAAGGTCAGTTCACTGAATAGCCTTGGGAAACTCACAGACTCAGAGTTGGATTCTGTGTGGTACTAGGGACACTTCCTATTTTAACTGAGAATTGCAAAATGCAGTTAAAAAAATCATTGAGTGAAGGCAACAGGTAGAGTTGAAGCCAGAATACAACAATATTAGTGTAGATAATTTTTTTTCTCTCCTTGCTCAGAGAAAGCATTATTAGCCTGTTTAAATAAAGAATTAAAACCTTGTTTAAAACAGGTATAACATCAAAGGCATAACAGAATCAAATATAAAAGAAAGTTAAATTGGGCTAAATGACCTTGGAAATCCCATCCAACTCTAAGTGTCTATCATATTCTGAAAGTTTTAGAATTATCCAAAATGTTTTTCAAGTAAATTATTTTCTTGTAAGTGGCACAGTTATGTCAAGTAAATGAAGTTTCCTTAAAGGAAATATTTTAGAGAAAGTGTTCATATGTTGGGTAACAGCAAAAGGTTTTGGGACATAATGCCTGGGTCCCCATTCCATCAATAATGAATCATATGTATGGACTTACCCAATGCAGTCCCTTCCCTGATCTCAGCTTTCCTAATTTACAAAATGAGAATATTTTCTGAAGGTTACAGGAAACTACATTCAAAATTTTTCTGCAGTATCTGGCACAGTAGAACTCCCAATGGCATTGCTGCTTTTCTGGTGCTACAGTGCCACTACTTCCCTCCTTCTTCTACACTAGTGAGGTGGTATCTCCTTTCCACACCCACCCCCTGTTCCAGCAGACTGTTCCACACCAGCAAGAAGAACACACAAGTTTTGTTACAGTGTTTCCAAGAAAAATCACCCTCCCCTCCCTGGAATGATGGATACGATGACCCTGTCACATTGATTAGTTCATAGTCCTCAATTTTTACAATCAAGTTTTTGCATCCTAGTCCTTCAGTCATTTTTATAGGGTGAAAGGTAAATTAACTTATGCAAAGAAGGCAGCATGGCAAAGATAGGTCTATTTGTCTTTCAAATAACTATTGCAGACTTCAGATCCTGATTCCTAACATGTCCATAGGAAAGATAACCATCATTTACATAGTACTTTCAATTTCCCCATTTGATCTCCACGATAATCCTGGGAAATAACTATGATTAATACTACCACTTCATAAATAATACAGCTGGCAATACAAGTGTGCACTTCCCATCTGAATTCTCAGTGAGTGATGGAGCCAGAAGAAGCTGCTAGCCCATGCACTCACTGCCCTGAACTCCATCCGCCTAGTTAATCCAGAGTTAAGCACAGTCACTCTTCACCTCCAGTCACTCTATTTACATTTGAAGAGTTAAGTCAGGGCCTTCCCTTGCATTTCTGACAGTTTTCACTCTGTCCACCTGCAAGCACCTTAAGAACACAAAGTGATAGACTCATTCCATTTAGAAAAGAGGTACAGGTTACTGAAAATCAAAAGCAAGATCGCTGGTGATGGAAAGCCAAGGGGGAATTAAGGTTAAGGAGCCTTGAGTGAGAAAGATTTGGAAAAACAGGAGATTCAGAGGCTTTTTCTTTGCGATTAACAAAGGCTAGTCTCAGGTTCCCTGGAGGTTGTAGAATTGGTGTATCAATATTAAATTGCGAAACTGACATAGTGTGGGGAAGATCTTACAAAGTCTTATGAAACGCAAATGGAAATATCCATAAGATTAAAATGAACATTGGGGTTTGGATTTCCTCTGTCACATGGGGACATCGATATGCGGGTCCACATTGATTCACAAAATAGGGGTGAAGCTCTCGGCAGTGACAGGAGAATGTCTAGATCTGATGAAGCTATTATACTTTCTCATTGTAAGAATGTTTATCTTCTCCAGAACTAACAGATGGATTATCCTCCTCCACCTCACGTGGTCAGTAGTTCCTTTTCACAGTTTACAGCCTATATTTGGAGAAAGAGATTTAATTCTTCCAGAAACTAGCCTGTTTCCTAAGTGGTTACTGAAGTGCCACCTCAGTCCTGAAACCTGTAGCATTCACCTGCATCCAACCCCAAATTTCTGCTCTTACACACACTTTAGGTGTGTATCACAGACTTTGAAATGCAAGGTACAAGGCCTTCAAGAGTAAAATGGCCCCTTTCAAAACATTAAGGAGACTTTTTTTTTCCTATTATCAATGCTATCTTGGGACCTTGGAATGGACCATTTTCATTGCATTATAAATTTTAGGAATTTAACAGTTTTAATATATGCAGAGTTTGTTTACTCCCAGTCACACCTCGGCTGGTACTTCAAAATGAGCAAAGCAAACAGCACATCAGACTCTATTTCTTTCATTCACTCTTACCCTTTCACATCACTGTGAACACTGAAGCAACATCCAAACACTCCCTGATTCACATCTGCAAGTCTTCCTGTAAGGATAATAGGCAGGGGCTGGGAGACAAGCTGTGCCCTGCCCCCATGACAAGAAAGAGGACCCTCATCAATTTTACTAATCCTTTTTCTAAAAAATATTCATTTATTTATGCATACAGAACTGGAGTCCAGGCCAGAGGTGCAGAGACAGTGAAAGGATTCACCAGAGACAGAGCTGGGAGCAGAACAGGCAGATCAACAAAGTACTCTGCTGAAGGGAGCAACAGGCCGGTCAGGAGAGGTCTGCCGTGCCATGTGGTCACCTCTGGGGTAGGTGGGGGTTGAACTCATGCTGAAGTGGCTTTAGCTTCTCAGTGCTGTGCTTTAACCCACTGCGCCACCAGGGAGGGCCAGCCTCTTTACTTTGAGAAATGAAAAAAGTTTCTGTGCCGAAAATGAAAAGTGCCGCTTGATGTCAGTCTCTTTCCCCATGGCTGAGCTCCAACTCTCTCAGCAGACCATCCTACACTGCGACAGACAAGCGCACATTCCAGAGTTTTCTGAAAAGCCTGATGGTTTAATCAATACTGACCAAACCACAGCAGGAACTCAAGACCACTGAAGGCTCTGGGAAGGAAGTGTAAGGCTCACTAATAGGCAACTGTTCTAAGTTAAAAACAAGAGAATCAAATTAGAATATAAAGAGAATATCTATTCATGCAGTAGTGGATCGTTATGGCTTTGAGAAGGAAATAAAATAATAACGACACAATGCTAAATGTTTCAAGTTTTAAAAGGAATACCATAAAGAAAGGAGATTTCTCTATGAATCTAACACTTGAACAACTCTAAGTCACACAAGTAGAGTAGGAGAGGCGTGGACGAGAGCCCACAGCCTCTGATAAAGTAGCTTCTTGGTCTACACCATTGGCCAGAACTTTCGGGGTCAACTCAAGCCATATCAGTCGCAAAGAGAAATGTAGAGACTTTCCATACTAGGAAATAAGTTATGCTACAGTCTAGAGGAGAAACTAAAGCCACTGGCAGAGGAAAAACCATGTAAGAAAATAATTTATATTGAAAATAGAATGGGAGCTCCAACGTTGAGGCTGAAACAATCCATGGTCACATGGGGACCATTTTGTGGAATGTTCAATATTTACCTGTTTTGTGTAAGCACTTTAATGTATTAGTTTATTATAATTTTGAAAAAGCAGTTTCTCTTCCCCAGTGGGTCATAAAGAGTTCCTGCCCCCGAAGAAGCCTCAGGAGTGAGTGAGTGGGAGGCGCTGGGCCCTCTGGCGCCAGCTGTAAGTTGCCCAGGGTCTGACCCTGCAGCTCATGAGAAACTGCTGTCTCTTCCTCCCCACATGGTTAGAGGATAGACAGAGCCTTCCTGTGCTGCATTTTTACCAACCTAGAAACATTCTACACTGCACTTAGCATCATCTGGAGCTAGAACTCGAGGAATCTGCCTTGCAAGTCTCCATTTTGGCTTTGTCATCAGGTCCACAGGGCATTCCAGACACCCTACACATCTCCAGTTACATTCTTTGCTGGGAGAGATGAGCAATGGCAGCACATGTGACCAGTGGTGGTCCAAGATGGCTTCCCAGTTCTCCGTAGTGTGGCCTCCCTCACAGCCTGCAGCTCTGAGCATCTTCTCTGTAAGCTGCTGCAGTTTTGGTAGGAGTGACATTTGCTGCCTCCAAAACTGGAAGTCTTATGAATTGTTCTGCTTCCTTCACTGTAGAGGGAGATGAGAGATGTGGCACTGTATCCTTATTTAGGAGCAGGGTCCTGGAACACCAGAAATGACTGAACACCTCAACATACCACTGCTATAGAAAGCCCTGCAGTCTTGCTGAATTAATTTCCCTCCCTCTGGAACACATGGATGTGACCAACTCCTCCAGTACAGTGTCACTGTTTGTACAGCCAGTGACAGCACGTATCTCTACACGGAGGCCCAGGCCACCGCTCTGGGCAGGTCAGGTAGTCTCCACCCCTGGGAACTATATCATGACAGAAGTCAATAGAGTTCCCACAACTCCTGGGAGAGTCTATAAATGAATCCCATTGTTAATTTCACATGAGTGAAAACAGTTTCTGACATGTTTAGAAAATGATACATTCTCCAGATTAATAGCCTGAATACAAGTCTAATGAGTTCTCCTTAAACTGCTCTAACAAAGAAGCTACCTCACCACTGCTAATGGAACTTTGATGTGACATTTTGTAGTGGTCTGTTTTGTTTTTGTTTTTCAGATTACATCTGACTTTTATTATGGAACACTGCTGCTGCATCCTTTATCACTTTAAGGATGTTTTTCATTTCTGCCGCCCCACCCCCTGCTTTGTGTGTGTTTTCTACCTTAACTGCAGGTGAAAACCCATGGTCACGGGAATTTCCCATGGAAGTTGTTACCCCACAGCATGAGAAGCAAATTTGGGAATTGTACTGGACTCGATAGTTTTCTATATGTTCAGATATACTCTCTTCTCATGTGTGGCTACCTTGGTAAATGAAGCAAGACCCTTTGGTACAGTTATTGCTGACTGACATTATCCGGGCCCTAGAAATAGAGAATTCTAGTAGCCTGTCTCTGCAGGTTGAGAGCAGGTCTCCACACCACTCTGACTACGACACCTGCCTTGCTGCTCTTCATAATAATTATCTGCCTTTTTCCTGACTTCAATAGCATTGCATCATTCCTGGTATTTCAAGGATCTATCATTGCCTTGCTATAGAATTTAAAAAAAAAATGGAAACTTAAAGAGTTAAAAAAATAATTTGTACCATGACCTAACTCCCAAGGTTTGGCTTTTAACTTCTTCTTACAGCTTGAAGATATCTATCTACACACACACACACACACACACACACACACACATCTGAGCTGTGAAGAACTCTTTCTTAGATGCAGATATTGGTGTAGAAGGACAAGCATAAGCAGAGGAGACAGAAGCACTTGAATTTGAATACCAGCCACACAATGTCCCAGGCATCTTGACTTGTCAGGACCCAAGATCACCTTTATATAAAATAAAGATGAAAAATACTTCCTTTGAAAGTCTGAATATAAAAAAAGAATCCAATATATGGCAACCAACACTATATGTCAAACTCTGACAATGATACACAGTCCACAGTCAGTGATTTTGAAATGGAACTGTTGTTTTATTTTCTTAAAAAGAAAGAAAGAAAAAACAGTTGTAAATGAGTAGAAAAACAATGTAGCATTGTTTTGTCTTCTATTATTAAAAAAACTATTTTATGAGAATAACTTAATGCTCATGCCTAAAACTCCCACACAATATTTACACTTCTGCAGCAAAGGGGTGGGGTGGGGCGAAAGCACCAAGCATGAGGAGGAGAATGACTGTCACACCTCATAGCAGTCAAAGCCACACATGCAGTACTTGCTATCCCAGTCTTTGCTGCAGAGGGCTTACATGTATTCAAGCCACACAAAGCCTACACAGTTATGTCACCACAAGTCTGTGTTATAGATATTACCACGTCAAAGAGATAGTAAGCAACTTATGTAAACCACACAGCCAGGTGAAGATGGAGCAAGACTCCATGATCATGCAGCTGTAGATTCAGGGTTCACAGAAAACATCTGTATCACTGGAGACTCAGGAACTGTATAGAGACAACATAGGAAGAGAGGGATAATGGCACCCTGGTCCTTTTTTATAAAATTAACCAATTTTCTCATGGGTGAAACAAAACAAGCAAAAAGAACAAAAAAACAGTTTTAGATGAATAGAAAAGCAATGTAGCATTTTTTTGTCTTCTATAATTAAAAGTTTTGTATTTTCTTTATTTCTGGTGGATGTGTGTATTTGTATATGTGTATGAGTAGTAAGAGTCATAGAATGATAAAAATACACAAACACTTGGCCCAAGAAGATTTTCCCTCAGTTAGAAAAAAAAAAATATTGCACAATCAGTATAACTAGCACACATTTACATAGCACTTTTCAATAATCAAAAAGTACTTAAATCTTATCCTTCTCCTAAGTCTTTGGAAAGGCTGATAATTACACCTAAGTTTGCATAAGTGTCTCAGTTGTTTTATACACTGACATTGTAATGACAGAGAGGTGGAGCCAATTGATATTGATGACTTAAATTATCAAATGAAAAGCAATCATTTGTTTAGCAAGATAGTGATAGACATGTGACATACAAGAGCAGATAAAACCTGCCTCTACTCAGAGGTCCACCTAAATTAAACTCACCATATGGTCCTGATAATATACTTCTGAGAATCAGTAGACTATGTATGTAAAATATATTATATATAAAGTACACACACACACATGCACACACAAAACACAAACACACAAATAAGAGACCAGAGGCCCTCCCTGGTGGCGCAGCGGGTTAAAGCACAGCACTGAGAAGCTGAAACCACTTCCGCATGAGTTCGATTCCCACCTGCCCCGGAGGTGACCACATGGTGTGGCAGACCTCTCCTGATCCACCTGCTGCTCCCCTCAGCAGTATACTTCGTGGATCTGCCTGTTCTGCTCCCCACTCTGTCTCTGGTGAAGTCTTTCGCCACCCCTGAGTTTCTGGCCTGTACCCCAGTTCTGTATGCACAAATAAATAAATCTTAAAAAAAAAAAAAGAGACCAGAATTAAGCCAATTTGAGATGCTGTGGATTCCCTGTCCATGGTCCTGAACGTTTCTCTAGGCATTACTGAAAGTAAACAAGGCCTTTTTCTTTCAGAAGTGGCCCCCCAGTCCTGCAGCTGGACTAGTGCCAGAAACTCTCTGAAGTAGCCCAGAATGCACCGTACCACCAGTTTTTGAGCCTTCCCAACATGTTCCTGTTCCTTCACCATCTACTGCCGACTGAAATGTTTGCTTATATCACTATAATGTAGATCTTCCTACAGTACATTCATATTGTGGTTGTAAGTGTACCACGTTTGACTTGACTTGTAAGTGAAACCTCTCTGCCCTTGTAGAAGTCAGCACTTCAGAAGGTGCAAAGTGAACTAACATCAGTGTTAACGTAAAAATTAACCTATTTTCCAATTCTGAACTAGACATTTTCTTTCACAAACCGCAGGGTGTATGCACTGCTAATGTGCACTACATTGTCAGGCACTCAAAGATGTAGATCAAGAACACCCAAAACATCTCCACCCCTGTGTTTCCTCCTCACAAGCCTGTGGAGAAGGAAGATAGGAGGCTGTGTGACTACACAACATACCATTCTCCAATTTCTGACAGTCAGCAAAGGGGGCAGAGTGCTGGAATAGAGGGAACCCTCTCCCAAGAGGATCAAGAAAGTTCTGAATAAGAAAGTAACAATGGTTTTATAAAGAGGGCACAATTACTCAGTTATACAGTTATACAGAGTATAACTGAGCCTTTGACTGTAATATTTTGTTATAAAAGAACCATCTTCACTCTTAGGTTTCCAAGTGCATAGTTAATGCATGTTTGCAATTGATTTTCTTTTGGTAAATCTATATACAATAGATTTTCTTAGTCAACTAAGTAGATGTTGACTGAATAATCCTACTGCCTGTGCATCCTCTCAACCTTTGAGGGATGAAGGTGGGCAGGCAGTACAGCAAGAGGTGATTTGTTCCTTCTTTAGTCCTTTTATTTTTAACTGTTTATCAATCATCACCTGTGCCTTAAACTACAGGCCCATGGTGCAGGAATGACAAAAAACACATTTCCGACCAAAAACAATTTAACAACTCTCATGGAATTAAGGAACAATTCATTTATTTCTAATATATACAGAGTAATTTCTGATACAGTTGATCTACTGTTGTAACCTAAACAGACAGTTTAGGTTGGAGTGATTCTCATCCCCCCGAATGTGACCTAGAATATTAACCCAGCAGGATCTTTCCCCATAAAGTACATTTAATAAAATATGAACATCAAATCTAGAGTAGCAGAAAGGTGAGACCCATCACCTATAAGAAGACCTGGTACTGTGGCTGGCCTAACCAAGTAGTATAAATGAGAGACACAAGATGGACAGCAAACTGAGTCACAGAGCAGAGTCCAGACAAGTGAATATCAGCACACTGCTCCATCCATGGTGGCTTGGTGACTCTCCAAAACACACTCACTTCTTCCTTCAACCAATGTATAACTGCCTTTAATTTCTTCCTCTGGCTCCTCATGACTCTGTGTAGATGACTTTAGCAATCAATTAATGGGTAATAATAGACCATTAAGAGGAAGGAGGAGGACAGAAGGAAGATATTTAATCCTCAGACAGGATGATAAGTTTCTGTAAAATCAAAAGTCACCTCTGAAAATGGGGACATTACAAAGACACATGAATATGGGATATTCCCAAGGGCTTTGGAGCCCAGTGGGCCTGGGTTTAAATCTCAACTCAACTATCTTGTGCAAACTCTCTCTAAAGTCACTGGGAACTTTGGGATCATGGATATAAAAGCCCCAGCACTGCATCCCCCATGGCATAAGTGAAAGTAATTCAAACAGTATTTCTCTTCTATTATGTCATTGCACCAGCAGTGAAAATGGGCTTATACTGAACTATCCACTCTTTTAACCAATGCACCAGAAAATAAAAAGATAAACAGAGAGATAAGCAGTATCTCAGCTTCAGAATTTTGGTTTGAAAATCTTCTTATACATGCTTTGTCAAGTCTTCTTTGTAAAGACCAACTGGGTTGGCCTAGAACATGAAGACAAGTGATGAATGACCTGAGTTCCTAATTACAACAGGCAAATATAAAGAACAGGTGAGAACTGAAAGGATGTGGTTCAATTTTGGATCCTCACCAGATGTTCAGGAAAGGCAATTGCTTTCAGCACAGATCACACCTGCTTAATTGGCAGTGATAAGAACTTTTAGATGACCACAGAGAAATTAAGCAGCTACAAACAAATGACCTGAAAGGGCTTTAGGATGCTGTACCAAATAGAGACGAACAGACTGGAGTCTCATAACATGATTGCCAGCAGAACTGCAGGTTAATCACCTTACATTTTACAACTTAATGGGACACACATATTGCCAGACTGGAAGTAGAGGATGATAAGATACAAATGCTTATCCTGGTATTTCATAAATAAATTATTGTAACACTAATTGCAATTAAATTGTCTTTCTTTAATAGGATCCTGTAATTACCCAATACCTTGTTGAGTGACTGGCTCTTCCCAAGAATAGAAAAGCAGCTGATGTAGCTAAAATGGTCATGAATACAGTCCAGACTTTTCTTTTACTAGAATAGTTGCTCGGCTTACACTATATGCAAAGGGACTATTTTTTGCTGTTTCTTTCTTTGGGTTTTGCTTATGTATATTCAAGAGAAGATTAGAACTATAATGAGAGGCTAAACCTGAAGGAAACACCATCAGTCCTGACTTGCCCCTTTCTCTGGATGGTGATTGTTGTCAAGACTTTCAGGAAAATTTTATGCCATCTGGCTTCATTTTTCACTTTTACCTTGATAGTATATCAATACCTCCTTGGCCATAAAAGCCACAGCTGTCAACTGAACTGTCTTTGTATAAAGCTTCTCCAGCCTTCCTTGAGGGCAGGCATCCTGCCTCTGGGCTCTGGACTCCCACTGTGTATATAGTTCCCTCATAGTGCTTTCCTCATCACATAGGTTCAGCTTTATTCACTTCACCAACAAATACTTATTTAATGTCTCCTTTGTGCAATGATCTCTATGAATAATACAGAGTGTTAAGTTAGAATTTATTCTTGCCAAGAGGATGTGGAGAAAAAGGAACTCTCCTACACTGTTGGTGGGAATGCACACTGGTACAACCACTATGGAAAATCTGTTTGGAGGTTTCTCAAACTGCTAAAAATGGAGCTTCCAAACAATTCAGCAATTCTACTCCTAGGTATCTACCCAAAAGACATGGAAACATTAATTTAAAAGGACACCTGCACCGCTATGTTTACTGCAACTCTATTTACAATAGGGGAAAATGTGAAGTTAACCCAAGAGCCCCAAAACAGATGACTGCATCAAGAAGATACATAACAGAAGGATAGACTAAGTATACTGCTAAGGGGAGCAGTGGGTGGGTCAGGAAAGTTCTGCTGGGCCATGTAGTCACCTCCAGGGCGGGGACTGAACTTGCAGTGAAGGGGCTGCAGCTTGCTTGCCGTGCTGCATTTTAACCTGCTGTGCCACCAGGGAGAGCCAAGAAAGGGAGGTTTCCAATGCCAACTGAAAAACTTTCAGAAATCACCCAACTCCTAACAAAACCCTTGCATTGACCACAGTCTCGTCAGGTGTCTCTGTCTGAGTTCACTTCTGAAGTAGATATCAACCTTGGCCTAAAATAGACCTGAACAATTATTGACAGTTTTTAACAGCTCTAATTCCTGGGATGATGCTAGCTGCCCCCTTAAAGTTCATGCCAGAACAAAATCAAGACTGCTGAAATAGTCGAGTGTTTTTATCCTCCCCTCAGAACCTGCAGGTAGGGCTCCTATTTCCTCACTGCTGAACTTAACTTGGGTAAATGCCAAGTAGCAAACCCAGACGGGCTTCACCTCAGTTGAAATACTTCCCCACTTGGTGAAATAATCCCCTTCCCTGGCTCTGCTCAACCCTCCACCAACCTTCTCTGCATTCTCATTCTCCCTTTGAAACACCCAATTGCACATCAGAATAAACTGAACACTTTCCCCTACTGAATTAATTCAGTATTTACCATTTTAACTAACGTCCTGCTACATTTACTTCTGACAGGGCGCAGCAGGAAGCACTGTTTACCAGCTCTGTGTCTTACCTCCATGAGATGGTACCTGCTTCCTCATGGTAGCAACAAGTGTCGAAGAACAGAGGCCTGGGATGGCAGCCACTTTCCCTTGCCTTGAAGAACGAGGGTCACAGTCGCCCTATACAAAGGCTTTTCCCTAATCAGAAAGAGGCACCCTCTCCAGATGGGTGCACAGCTTGTTGGGCAGATGGCACTTTGTGCCAGTTAGCTAAAGAAAATGCCTGAGCAGATACAGCCCAGCTTGCTGATGAAACAGCTGTTGAACTGCAGCACCTACTCATCCTTATGCCAGGTCTCTGGGGAGTGCCCAGTGTGCCTAAGTCTGTAGGTAGCTTCTTAGATCACAATGCAAACATTAAAAAAATAAGTTTCTGGGCCCTTCCTGGTGGAGCAATGGGTTAGAGGCCAGCACTGCAAGCTAGCTGTAGCCGCCTCAGGGTGAGTTTGTTCCTGGCCCAGAAGGTGATACACATGACTGCCAGACCTCTCCTGGCCCACCTGCTGCTTCCTCAGCAGTGTACTTATTGATCTGCCTGTTCTGCTCCCCACTCTGTCTCTGGTGAATTCTCTCACCACCTCTACACCTCTGGCCTGTACCCCAGTTCTGTATACATAAATAAATCAAAGTTTTAAAAAAAATTGTTCTTTTTAATATTTATGTAATTACAAAGATACTATATATTTATACATATATTCAAAACTGCCAATAAAGCTCTCCTATTCTGCATCTGGGAAGACAGTTGCTACTAAAAGTAGCTTATTAAAATAATTACATTATAAAATAAACCTTAATGTAGTAACTCTATAGAAATACACTCAAGAATTTTAAAAATCAACTACAGGAAGTTATACACAAAAATGTTCCCAGACTTTTGTATTTCTAGTAATTTTTCCTACAATGACAAGTTTTTTTTTTTGTATTATTAAAAATGATTCCAGTACAATTCACACTTCAGCATACACATTTACCAAATGCAACAACTCTCTAACATTGTGCTAGCATATAGATTCTACAAAGTAAAATGCAACATAGGACTCCTCTTTGAAGGACTGTCTGCTTTACAAAAGAAAAAAAGATAGAAACAACTATTCACTTGAGGCAAAAGGAAGTTATCACCCAAATGAGACAAGCAGCCCATCCTAGAGGGTGAATCCCACCAGGCTTTCAGACTGCCAGTACCCAGAGCTGAATAAATGTGTGCTGTGTTAAGTCATCTAATTTGTGCCAGCATGTTAAGGCAACCCTAGGAAAGTAATATAGTCCTCAAGAGGGCTGAAAATAATTCTTTTAAGATATTCTCCAAATGAAAGTCATTAGGAACATCCAACAAAACTCAGACTCCACTGGCAATTCTCCTCCATGAACTCAACCAGCACCGGCATCATGGAACCCAGATGAGCCTCACACCAAGTCGCTTGGCTCAATGTCCTTGAAGCATTAACTCATTTTACCTTCTCAGGTCAGAGAAATTTCAAAATAACATTCTAGCTGCAGATAAATACACTCTGCCAGGCTTTCAGTTTTTAATTCAAGGGTGGGAGGAGGTGGGATCCTGCAGGAATTACATATCTTGGGTGCTACCCAATTTCTCCTACTCAGAGGCATTATATACAGTCCGTATTGACGGTGTGAGCCATTATGACCTCATGTTCGCTGGGGTGACTAAAGGGAATCCAGGCTAAATGGGAATCCACAGTACTCAATGCTTGGGAACGCATCTCACTCTATCACGACAGCCTCCCAGAACCATCCCATTACTCATCCATGTGAAATTAGTTTGTCCCCAAATGAAAAATAAATGAAAAGATATTTCAGGAACCACTATTTTAGTTAACAAGATATTGCATTAAATTAGGGTAGTGGGTAATGGAGATGTTCTCAGTTCTTATCAACTATGAAATATCCTTTTATTTTTCCTAAAAAACAAGGTATTTCCTCAGTAGCCAGAGATCAGTCAGCCAGGCAGCTGCATCTACAGGTACAGTGTTCTGAGTTAGCTGGTAATCAGATCTGGCCTTTTTGATCTGTGCTCTAATCTAATTCAATTAACGGTCCATTCTGCTCACACTGACTGATTGAGGAAGGCAGTTTTTATAGGAAAAATCCTGGTCTTCAAGAAAACCTTGGAATAATCTCTAATTGATCTCAGCATCCTAAGAGACATCAAATTAGGGTATGGTAATAGATACTTAAACATGGGAGCTAAGTGGGTATTCTGGATGAACAAATAATTTAACCATTCAACCACTATCATCAATGATATTGTGAGGACAGATGGAATTTGGGAGGCCTTAAGATCTCAGGCCCTAGGATGAATACATAGCTTATGTAATCTTCATTATAATCCTGGAAAGAGGAAATCTTTACATTTCTTGGACTGTGGAGTTAAAAATAAATTGAATGTCAGATGGTAAAGCAATTTCTCCAAGGTCAAAGGGCTCTCTTGCCAGTTTCAGGATTTAAATCAGGTTTCTCCAGTTTAGAAGGTCATGGCCTAAGCCACCTTGATGTTCCCATCTGGACTAACTCTAACATCCTAAGCTAATGGGGCTCAGGGGATGCTATACTAAAGGACCAGAGTTTCTGCTCCTAAGGACCACCTAAAACAGGTTCAGACATAATTAACAGTTATTTTTTGTTAAGGTTTAGGATCTATGATATCCCTGAAAGGCCTTTGTTGAAATTCAAATTTTTATGTGTAAGCGGGAGATGAAGAATGGTGTAAAATGAACCACCAGAAGATTTAAAACAGTTTCCCAGACTATTTTCATCTACTGCGTGTGACCCTGAAGAATAAGGCAAATCACCTTATAGGAGTAGTAGGTTCAGATTTTATAATAGTAATAAGGTGCCAAAGCAAAGCAAGTTGTGTTAGTGTGTTTCCTAGAACTAGGAATTTCCTTTTAAAAAAAGTCAAGTTTTTTTCTAAACAAACTAGTGGAAAAACATTTTCCTCGAGCCAGTTTTACTTTCTGAGTAGACAATTATAAAAATAGTATGGCTTGGTTAGCATGCTATGTCAATTATAGAGTGGGCCTGATCAATCTCTTTGACAACTGAGGAAATTGAGGCTAAGAAGTTAAACAAGATGCCTAAGGTTAAACTTCTGCTAATTAACAAAGTCACCTAAAGTTCTTGTGTCCGCAGCTCCAGAAGCTGTTTTCTAAGTAGCTCTGGGACAGAGAGGTGGGCACTTTGGAGAAACAAGCTTGTGAAACTGTGGGATTGACCCAACCATTTGGGTTATTTTCTGAATGTGCACAGAGTTGCCAGTTTAGAATAAAAGGAATTCACAAACATATGAGTCTCTGTGTGAATGTAGAAAACAGGTGTTCAGTTAATTCTAAGGGCCCCTTCCTAGACATAGGTCATAGCTAAATGAGACAGGCCAAGTTGGAATTTGGTATGTGGTTCTGAGCATGAAGATGGCTCAGTGAGATCTGAATGTTTCCCAGTGCACCTTTGAGGGAGGGCAGGATGGACAGGGAGAAAGTTGCCATTAGCCAAGAATGGAGTAGTTCTGGAGTCTTCCTTTAGAAGAGATCCCAAAATAAGCTAGGTGTGAATGTGGATATGGCAGATGTGTGTTTTCACATTATCTAGTATTCTCTAAGGAGGGGGGTCAGAGCTGTGAGCAGAACACAGAGTTGGGTGGGCGGGTCCTTTTTATTGTTTATCAAATCTTAGTAAGTGAAGCAAATTACCAGTGACCATGTAATTACATTTTCTACTTTTGAGAGTGAGAGTTGCTTTTGAATAAATTTGTTATAAAGATAGAGGCCCCCATCATTTCCAGTCGATCAGAAAATCAACCTTCAATTATTTTGTCTTTGAAAAGCCAGCGTTAAAATAAGACGCCAACAACACAGCTGAAGTTTCTGATGGGCGAAAGGCTAAAATCAAGCATAGGTCTGGCTAGACTTCAAGTAGTTGAGAGTTTAATTTGTGTTTCAACTAAGCTAGTGCATGCAAGACTCTGTTGACATGTGGTACGGATCCTGCACACACTGCACACAAGAAGCTGACAATCTGGAAGAAAGAAGTCCCGTGTGTGTGACAACTGGAGAAGTAGGTGCTTGTCAGAATATATAATCAGTATTGGACAGTAAGGGTCTGTCCTTGGCCATGAATAAGCTGTTCAGGGTGTGTAAGTTTACAGACCCCACATTTAGGTGCAGGTAGGTTTGTATCTGTGGAGCTAGGAGCTCTGTTTCTTGCACATTATTCAACCCTCTGAAGGCTAATTTCATTAGCCAGATAATTTCAAAATCCAGATAATTAATATCATTGGACTCTGTGGGAATGACATCAGGCAATGCAGGTATCTTTATTTTGGATGATTTATGTCCATGTTTAATTCAGGATTGCAATTTACACATAAGAAAATTGCAATTAATATAGATTTTCCTTAGAAGCTTTCAAAACTCATAGGACAGTCAGGATGGTGGGGGGAGTACATTAAAGGGCTTAAAACTGAAGAAGAAAATCAATGCAATCCAGAGTGCTGTCAATAGGACCAATTATACCTCAATGGGCATAATGGAAAATGGTTTGCACTTACTCTTACAGCTCATTTTAAACGTGATGTCTGACAATGCATCTTCTGAACTGAAGCAGATTGACAAGAAAATATAATCCATCCTTGTCTCCAAATGATCGGTTAACAAATGAAGAATAGTTGATATATCTATATTGCAGAGTGCATAATTCAAAATGGCATTAAAAAGCCTTGCCTAATTTCATGTACAAGGAGAATAATAAAGTTTGCTGACAAATTTATGTGTTTCAACCTGCAAAACACTCCTCTGCCTTTTTTTCACTTGTTTTCCTTAGAACATAGTTAATCTTCAGAGCTTGTCACAGGCTCCTTCCCCAGCTCCTGATGTCAGGAGAGAAATATATTAAATTTGACTCAGTGTGCAGACGGTGGTAGAAGTCTGAGACTGAGTCACAGTGCACCAGAGGTGATCACAGGACACCAGGGCTGCCCACGGCTGTGGGTCCCCACCCTCCCAATAGAAGTGGCTGCAATGGGATTTGCCACACAATGACATTTTCCACTCCTACTATTTTAAGGCCCATCCCCTAAGACTTCCAAGTGATGCAAACCGCAGGTCACATAAAGACGAAGGTATAACATGCTCCTGTTTCAACTCACTTTTCTGTGGAGGCAGAAATAATTCAGAATCAAATGCTTGAGCGTCTGCAGGGCAAGAAGACAATCATTCTGACAGCTGCAAAGAACACCCTGAGAAATCACTGGAAATTGGCTTAAAACTATCATCCAAGAGACAAGACAGAGATGTGTGTGTTCGCAGCACGGAGCTCCCATCTAGTGTCCTGGAGAGCTCCAAAGTGCCAGAGACCCGGACAGCTTTCCATGAATGCCCTCAGTTTTGTGGACTGTTAAACTCCATGAACAATGAGATTTCTGTCAAACGTAACTACCAAGGGTTTGTTTTCCATCCATTTTATACACCAAAGTGTGTTCAGATATCAAACTCTGAACAAGGATTGTTCTTTTTGTGACATATATCTGATCCAAAGCTCCTTCCGTGACATTTGGCACTAAACAGGCTTCCTATAAGAAGCCCACTGTGTCCTCAGGCAATCCCATCATCCTCCTTCCTAAGATGTCCCCTCCTGAGAACATTCACCATCACCTTGATCTCACCCATCCAATCTGAGTAGTCTGAAGTTTTCCAGCTAGGTCATTCAGAAACAGAATGAAGAGGAGAAAAAATATCAAATCCCATACATTAAGACATTTTCTAAGGCTGGAATAGGAAGGTATTTTTGTTGCATGGGAATGAGCATATGGGACAGGTGTGTTCTTTTATTCGGTAAGGCTTAGGTTTTTTTATATGTAAAATATGAATAAAAATAGTGCCTCTCTGAAAGTTGAGAGAATTCAAGTAATTTCTATTCAAATTCTGATGTCTGGTAATTACTCAAAAATGGGACCCAATAAGCTGCAGTTTCCTTTAATCTCTCTCACAGGAAAGAGATCTGGTGGGTATAACTATATAGTAGAGCTTGGTCAAACAGCAGCATCCACACTAACCAGCTTCTACTCTCATCCTTCTAGATGTATTAACTTGTAGTCAAGATTTGGGCAAAAAGGTCATATGCTTGAATAAAAAAAAAAAAAAGACTAGACTTTTTCAGATGTATTGAACGTCTATGAAGATAAGGAGTAAAATGAATATAGCAAGAAATGACCTCCCCCCATTTTAGGGGTGAAGCTGCCCCAAGTGAAGCTCCCTAATATGGGGGGCATGGAGCTCCTTAGTAACAGCTGCCAATGGTTCTACAGTATGTGAACTTGAAGAGCTTGTGCTGGTCCATGACGTGTGTCCTCAGCAGGAGAGGCAAGTACTTCATAAATATGCAAAGTGTTCTCACACACAAAGCAAGTGGTTATATGGTTTCAGGAGCACTGCTTTTGCCCATACAGAGGAAAACACATACGTGTGACAAAAGAAATAGATGCAATGTTCACTAGGATTAGTAAGCATGCTTGAATAAGCTCTCAGAAGACTCAAAGAATATGAAACAATGTTAAAATATTAAATGATTTTTAACCCTAATTGCCAATAACATGGCACCTTTCTGATATTTTATGTTTTCTACTGGCATAATACTATTAATTTCATTTTCATGGTGAATGGAGAATCACTGAGTTCAAATTAGGACTAAAAGTAAAGCATTAGAATTTAAAGTAAAGGAGCTGGCTTTTCTCAATAATTTCAAAGTAGCTAATCTCCAAACTGGACCCCTCAAGGAATCATACTGTCCAGTACCTACACATTCTCTTGGCTTGAATTAGCTTATCTAAAGAAAGAGACACAGCATCGGGGAAGGGGGCGGCATTCATTTTCTACTTACAATTCTCAGTTTTACCCAAAATGCAAATCAGAATCAACTGAGGTATTTATTTAAAGAGCTGACTGCTAAAGTCCAGTCAGACTTACTGAATTAGTGGGCCAGGTTCCAAGAATAAGCATCTTCACTGGTTCTCCATAGGAGTCTCACCCAGCTGTTCTACAGATCACTCTTTGTGGACAGTGCAACAACATCCACCTATGCAACCCTCACCTTAGGAATTAGGGAACCTCAGCTTTGGCCTGGAAAAAGCACCTTCAATTCCATGCACGTGATATAACAAGGCACCCAGGGGATCGCTGGTAGTAAAGAGAAAGACCTGGACAAATTCTCTAAAAAGACTTAAAAGGACTAGTGATGTAAAGTAGTTCCAAGAAAATGAGACAAGTGGCAAAAAGTGAAGAATACCAACCATTTGAAATCAGCAGTAGCTTATAAAATTATGGTCAATTGAACTTATTTTGTCTATTTTAAAATGGCCCACCAACCTCATAACTACTGAAATCAGCATAATGTTGTTGTGCTATTGTGATAAGATGTAACACATTTCATGCATTGTACTATTCCTAGGTATACGGGTTGTTGTTTAATTGTATTATGGATTTTTTATATTTCAAACAAATCAGAGTTTGATAAATTATTAAGTGAAAACTAGATATGAATTCAGCACCCCCTGCATGCAAAGCAAATGTGATTCAAGTAAATGTATTTTTGACAAATGACTTATGCCTGCATGATTTATCAGCATAATGTGGAATATCCCTAAAACAGCATGGTGTCATGCCTGTTTTGCATTCAATTCTTCGATGGCAGACTGAGAGTAGAGTGGCAGAAAATATAATTTACTTTCATGAAGAAGGTGAAAAAAAACTGAGAATGTGTTAAATTGATAGTGTGTCTCAAACAGAGAGAAGCACAAGCAACAAAAATCTCATAAAAATATACTTGAATCTACAATCATGAACATTACCTGATTGCCGAAGAGAGAAGATACCTCACTAGAGCTGACTGAGCTTATTAAACCACAACAGTGTTTTCTTAGTTGATAAACTCTAAGAGCTCACAGGTTACAGTTAGAGGTTACCAGAGCAGCATTAAGCAGAGTGAAAACAACATGCTCATCTGGGGATTGGAATCAGAACGCTATTTCTCAGAATAGTGCAGTGGTGAATTGATGTATGTTGAAACAATCCCGCATCCCTGGGATAAACTTCTATGTTACGACATACAACTTAAAAAAAAAAATACTTATTTATGTATACTAAACTGGGGTGCAGGCCAGAGGTACAGGGCAATGAGAGGCTTCACCAGAGACAGAGTGGGGAGCAGAACAGGCAGATCAACTGCCTGTACACTGCTGAGGGGAGCAGCAGGAAGGCCAGAAGAGGTCTGCCGCGCCATGTGGGTCACTTCCAGGGTACGCAGGGATGGGACTCAAGCAGAATTAGCTTTAGTTTCTTGGTGCTGTGCTTTAACCCGCTGAGCCACCAGGGACAGGCCATTTACGTTGCTAGATTGTGAAATGTTGGCATGAATTCTTCTCTGAATATCTGGTAAAATTCTCCATTTAAGCCATCTGATCTGGGAGGGAGCTTACCTTGTGGGTAGCTTTTGATTACTAAATCTATCTTTTTCATTGTAACAGTTCTTTTATTTCTTAACTTGCGTTAGTTTTAATAGTTTGTGCCTTTCTAGGCTTTATCTCTGTCATCCAAATCATTAAGTCTCATTGTATGAAGCATAGCATTCCTATAATCATTTATAGTTCTTTAAGGTCAGTAATTATACCTCCTATTCAACTCTTATTTTTTCTTGGTCAGTGTAATTAATACTTTGCAATTTTGTCAGTATTTTTCCAAGAATCACATTTTTATCCATTGCTTTGTAATTGTCCTTCAGTATTTAATAATTATGATTTCCTTATTTTTAAAAAATAATTTTCTTAGACATTTGTACACATCATTATTTCCATTAGGTATTGGAAGATATACATTTTTTATTTTGTTTGGATAACATCTAACTTTTACTGATCTGGAATTTAAGTTTATATTTTGCCAGAAGAGGAATTTTTTTTTACAGATTATTGTTTTGAAAATCCTGTAGCACACGAAAGGAATAAATAGCCAAAACAACTTGACAAGGTATGTAACTGAAGGCAAGCAATCTTAAGGAAGACACAAAAGGTTTGTTGTTGATGATTTTGTTGTTGTTCACTGGGAAACTATTAAAAATACAGAAGTAAACATGAACACACAGTATCCCAGAGACTGGAAAAGGACAGATAGGGATGCTTCATGTGAAAGGAAAGCTAGTAAGGGTAGATATATGGCATTTAAGGACAAGATGAAGCATCTGCATGTTAGATGCTACGACCCAGGCAAGTACGTGAGGTTATTTCATGAGAATAAATGGGTTAAATATGAAACTGGAGGAAAAGAAGAATAGGAAATCATTTAAAAAGTCATCACTGAAAACACAGCAAATGCGTTAGAGAAAATAAATAACAATATTGGAAACAGTAGAAGTAGGAAACCCAATATGATGAAAGACATCAACTTTTAAGTGGATTCACCTGACAATATAGTAATACTTTATGCTTTACCGGTTTGTGCTTGATATAGTTCACGATTCCACAGGTCACATATCCCCTTACCAAATAACACACTCAATGGCTGTATCCTAAGAATGTGCTATGCATTATTCATAGATATGACATGGATAGAGCTACAGGAATGTATCTGAAACAGTTCTAACTTTCAAAGAATGGCGAGTTTAGAGAGGATGAGAGAAAAGTGATGACAGAAGAGAATGATGGATATCCAAGAAATAAGTAATAAAAACTTGCTTTGACAGAGCAAAGGTTTTATTGTGAAGAAGAAAGGGATTCACTGAAGGCTTTTAAACAAGGATGTACCATAAGTCCTTTAATATTTTAGTAAGACTACTCTCATAGGGTAGGAGTAGATTGTAAGGATAAAAATACTGATGTCATGTGAGGCTAGCTAGAATGTTATTACAATAGTCCCAGTGAGAAATGATAAGACTAAACTAAGTTAATAACATTGGAAATAAAGGAGGAAAAACACTCTTTTAAACATGAGCACTCAAAGGGAGACAGCTTAATAACAATGTATGACTGTATAAAAAGTGATGAGACAGAGCTAAGATTTTTTCATGGGTAGACACAGGTGCTACTAAGTGAAAACAGACATTATGGCCTCATTAGCATAACCAGCTAGACCACCTTGACAGGAAGTTAAGTGTTAACAGGGAATAGAGATAAGATGTTTTGATCAGTAGCAACAATGGAGTCCCCCAAGCAATGCCCACCCACTAGCCACCCCCCCAAGATTGTGCCAGACTTTTATGTACCCCAGTCCACATCCCCACCAAACACATTCCTCCATGGACTTACCCACCTTCCCTGAATCTGATGCCAAGTAAATGTGAGACTGGCCATGGCGGAAGGAGTTACATATCCAGAGATATGTGTCTCTCGGTGTCCCTCTGTCTCTCACTACTTGAACTTTGATTTATTTTTCCTCCATCCCATGCTGTGCCCAAGCTTCCCACCACGTGGAGGCTATACATACCACTGCAAGGAGATATATATCCATACTGGGAAGTATTTGCTATTATTATAACAAGATATTTTTCAGCCTCTGTAGCTATTTGTGATGTGTTAGTGAACAGAGATATATTAGATTTCCAACTTCCCTCCCCATTTACAATAAACTCCCACAGTCTCTAACTTTAACAATTCAGACAACTAGGGGGGAAATACAGAATAATCTCACTGTCCAACAGCTTTTTTATCATCAGAGAAATTTAATTTTTCATTTAGAAGAAACTTGAAACAGTTTAATTCCAGACACTCAAAGATACAAAAATCTCAGTTTCCAAAACCTCAGTCTGGCAAAACAAATTCATTCCAGATTACCACATCTAAGATTTCTAAACTAGATATTTAAGCAATTTTCTATGTATGTTAAGTAAAATAAGACTTTTAAAAACATGAGGAATTACAAATTTCAAATCTTTTAATCTCATCCCTAAGCTCCCCTTAACAACTTAGTTTTTGTTACTACTTATAGCTCATAGAAAGCAGAAAATATTGAAATACATATTTTGGGCACAGATGGTCCAAACACTTCCAGATTGTTCAGGAAACAAAGCTTTGGTGCTGAGTGTCATTGGCAGTTTATTTACTCTGCTTCACTTAATTTTTTTTTTAGATTTATTTATTTATTTATGCATACAGAGCTGGGACACAGGCCAGAGGTGCTGGGCAGTGAGAGATTTTCCAGAGACAGGGTGGGGAGCAGAACAGGCAGATCAACAAAGTACAGGCAGATCAACAAAGTACACTGCTGAGGGGAGCAGCGGGCTGGTTAAGAGAGGTCTGCTGCACCCTGAGGATCACCTCCAGGTTGGGGAATTGAACTCATGCTAAAGAGGCTGCAGCTAGCTTGCAGTGCTGTGTCCTCACCCATTGCACCACCCGGGAGGGCCCCACTTAATATGTTTTAAAGCCATGCCATGGATTTGGGAAAACTGGAACTTGGTAGAAGTAAATGGAGAAACCTATGGGTGTTAGTATTTGCAATGCATCCCTTACTCAAAATTAAGCAATAATGACACATGCTCTCCTCAGCACTTAGAAAGGCACCATGAGCTGTTAGCAAGATGGATGAACGGCTCACCATGTTCCCTTTCTGTTGACATTCTTATCACTTATCTTCCCATGAGCATCATCTGTTATTCCTATATACTTTAGATCAATTATTACATGAACTTTTACTTTGCACTTGCCTTTGGGATGGTGAAAAGCTAGTTTTATATTCATATTAAGTTCTAGACACAGCTGGAGATTTTCAAACACTGATATAACATAAAGAATTTCTCCAACAATGAACTCTTAACATGATTATGGAATGAGACACATGCACATTAAATAATAGAAGGATAATTGCAAAGCAACTGTCAATAAAGCAAAATAAGGCACTCCAAATTGAATGCATAAGTGGGTCAACTAATTATATCTTTTATGCTATTCTTGGAGCTTTGTTCTACCATCACTTTATTCCATTCAGAGAACAAAAATGCTTCAAACAGCAGGAAAAATAATAACCTATGAGACATATGTGACTTATTTCAATAATAGCTGTTAAATTGTTTCTTTTGTTTTATATGTTCAGTAAGCGACGATGAAAACAAACCCAACATGGAAGAAGCCTGAAAGGATAATGCTAAGTGATATAAGTCAAAAGGAGAAAGATGAATAGAGGATGGTATCACTAATATGTAGAATAAAAAGTACTAATTGAGAATCAGACAGACAAGCTGAACAACCCTTCACAGCTGACTACAGAATGGAAGGACTGAAGGAGGAGGGCTCAGGGGAGGAGAAAAAAGAAAGTGGGGAGGAAGCACACTGGCTTGATGGTGGGATATGGATGAGTGAGTTGTGGGTGCAGCTATACAGTGGTAACACCTGGTGGGGGACCCCAATATTACCTCAATTAAAATTATTTTTTTTTAAAAATGGGGTAATTTATCTCAGGGTCCATGTCATGTGCAGTTCTAGAGAGTCATGAGTAAGGATAGGATTAATATTTTCACCATGCTTACTGATTCCTTGGATAGAAGGTATGATTTCAATATAAGATCAGAATTATAAAGTTGAAGCCAACTTCTGGGTTACTAACATGACCGACTCACAGGCGAAGGAATGTTACTACAATGAATATTCTGTAGTAGGGTTTAATTACCAAGAGTGGTAACTGGGCTTTGGTAGCTTTCTAATAGAAGATAAAAATGACTTATTAATTTAGCATTTTCCATTTTAAAAGCTCATTAGCCACAATATTCCAACAATGTAAAAGATCATCCAAGTAAGATAAAATCTAGAGCTATGTAAACTGTATTTTCAATAAAAGCTTTGTCAGCATTTGCGTTTTTGTTTTTTTTTTTCCCCTTGATACCAACATTTTTCTTGGTGCCTGGTGCCAATTTGCCCTTTCCTCCATGTGCAATAGAGCACTGGCCCACGATGACTCAACCAAAGAGAGCTGGACTCCATTATTCCTGTATTTTGTACAAGGGCAACTTGGTTGCTTCCCACTCGGAGATCAAATTAATTTGAGAAAGTTCAAGCTGAGTCTATTGCCTCTAAGACCCACAGAATTTATTACTCTCCTTATAGATCTCTAGACCTTGGGATTTGAGGTGATGACCCAAGACAAAATGATCTAGCACTCTTCAAAATAAGAAACAAGAATTTCAAAGCCTTGGTCTATTGGGGATATACATACATGCATATACATCTCTGTTATACATAGATACATAACTATAGAGCCTTTTCCTTATTTTGAAAAAAAATCAATATATAGAGATGATAACAAAGGTTACTGACTTGATGAAATAAACAGAGAAAGGTGGCTGAGGGGAGTTGGGAAGTGAATGGGGTAAAGAATGAGAGAGAAGAGGAAGAAGAGGAGAAAACATTTACCAGGAGTAGAGAGTATTCACTAAGACTCAGTAAAATTGCTGCCAAATGTCATTGCTCTTGAAATCTGTTCTTATTTTTACTTCAATAAAATTTTATAGGACACAGTAGGTTTTAAATTTTCATTAAAGATGTGATTTCATTCTACTTCACTATTATAATTAATTCTATTAAAATTGTCACTATATATATTGAAAATATATTGACACCCAAGTAGAATAGTTTTAATGTTTCTTAAACATATTATTTGATTATAAGGAATAAATAAGTTCTGTCTGAAAAGACTTTGCTCAAAATTAATTAAAAAGCATGCCTGTATTTATAATTTTGGAAACATATATATATATATCTTAATACCCAAGAGAGGGAAAATTTAATGATTTCTGCATGATAAGAGTTATTGGAGATAATTATTCCATTAATATTAATAAACATTAGTTCTTAATGGAGATGGATTATTACATTTATCTGAAGGTTATATTTTCAAATGACCGGATTCAAAGCAGTTATAATTTGTATACAAGATGCAATTGGATCTCATTCAAATAGTCCATTTCCATCAACATGGTATTTTTAAAATGAGTAATGGGGGGGAAAGGGTTGGCTACAATAAATCACCTGATCCAGTTATATTCTATTGTCAGTACAGAATTATTCCCTACAGTAATGTCAGAAGGGTTTTGGTGAAAGTGGCTTAAAATGAGTACTTAAGGAAACACACTGATGTCAGAACTTTTTTCCTCTACCCAATCTTATTAACTTAAATTTCTTCTTTCCCTCAATAATAATTATGTTTATCCATACATTTTTTTTATTAAAAGTTGAGTGACTAGGCATAGAATAGACTGACTCATAGATCCTACGTAACATTAAGTGTCAGGAGGTGTGCAGGGCATTCAAATACGTTCATATTTTAGCTGAGGTAATGAAATGGGCATCTATTTTATAAAGATAAAATAAAATTAAAAAAAAAGGATTATTCCAAGGAAACTGGAAGGACATTATATGGACTATTTGAGTCTTACCTATGGAGAAGACCACTTTTTCTTACATCAGAGATAGGAGATAGAAATACATGTTTTGGGCATGTCTCCCTGATGTGACAGCCTTCAGTTGAAATCCACTATATGGATCAGATCAATTTCCCAGATGACTACATTGCTAATTAAACCATGGGGGGGGGGAGATTGAAATTCTAGAGTACTACAGAAAAGTGGCATGACCTGAGTCAATACCTTCATCAATATTTCTTAAGTGTTAATCATGACCAAGGTAAGTTTTGCTACCATTTTCTATGCTATTAATTCCTGCTTTCTCTTTACACTATTTTGTACACCCTCTAGAAAGTCAGATGTTTCTGCCTACCATGGCATGGTACCAAAAATACCAGGACAAGATGTATGGAGCAGGATGAGAAAAAAACAGGGCAAAGGCAGAAGGAAACTATGAATACCATTTTAATAGCATTTTAGTTATCAGCCACTATGAGAATGAATTTCTACTTTAGTCACTGTCTGACACTGTGGTAGTAAGTTATTTTGCTGTACTTAAAAATGTTTTGAAATACCTGGAGGTAATAAGTTGCTACTGAGAAATACCCAGAAATGACTGAGATGCATTTATTTTAATTATATATATATTTTACATAATTCTTCATTTTTGTACAATGTCTGCTTTCTCATCTCGGTTATAGTTGCCATAAAATTCCCACCACCAATTCATCAATTCTGTGCACCCTCATCATAATCCCTTTTGCTGTCCCCACCCCTGTTTTGATCCTACTCCCCTTTCCCTCCCTGTTGAATGTCTCTGCAGAATGTTTGTTCCTGAGATGCATTTAATATAAGAGAGCTAACTGTGTAGTAGCAAAGTTGCTGAATACTGGTAGCCACTGTGAGATCAACAATAAAAATGTTAATATCCTATTTGTCTATAAAGCTCCTTGAGTGCAGAAACTATTGCATTTCAAGTTTAGTGTAGAAATATATACATATAAAAGAAAATTCTTAGACTAAGAAATACCAGTTGATAATTACTATGCCTTGAATTAGCAACATACATTTATGGTTATTTTATTCTGGAATATCAAGTATTCTCACTTCAGTGAAAATTTTTGTAGATAAAATTGTAATAACTAACTACACTCAAACTTCAGTTTTGATTCTCATCTACAATGCATACTGGGGTCAAAAAATAAAATATTTAGTCAAGAAATAAAATATTGGAAAAGAGATAAAGTTATCTAAGATAACTAAAAGTGAGACTGAAATAATAAAATAAAGTTGGGTTTAAACTGTTAGAAAAAATCCAGCCAGTATCTCAGGATACTTATCGGAAGGCCTCTTACATAACCTTTCGTTACTACCACATCTTTGGAGATGTAAGAGGAGTAGAAGAAAATTTATCCACAGATGAGGATTTTATGTGATTGGAAGAGCTACCTCAAAAATCATTTCAGTCAGGAACCAAGTTGCCAAAAAACAAGATGCTCATTTAACTGCCATTTATGACAGGTAATTCTGGGCACTATAAATTATTCATTTTATTAGAATGGTATTCTACTTTCTGGCAGAGGCGAACTTCTTAGACTAGCCCATACCACCCACACCAAACAGGAGAGCAAAACCATCTTCATGGACTTACAGTGTGAACAGTGCCCGTCCTATAACTTATGGAGGAATTCAATACCTTAAGATAAAGCCAGTCCTCTCACACCCACTATAATCAAGGAGTGAAAGAAAATTAAAGCAGTGAAAACTCAACCATAACATCTCTGCAGTGCAGTATTTAGAAAAGGAGAAATTCAATCCTGCATTGTTTTCCTTTAGCATCAGCTGATCTTTAGACTGTAATAATTTAGAACTAGAAGCCCTTTCTATCATGAATAATTACATTCTTAATGTCAGTGACTCACTATCTCTATAAACTAAACTCATGTGTTTATTGGAAGACCATTCACAGAGTAAAATCTGTTGAACTACTGTCCAGGTTTAAATTCTTCATTGATTATCTAATAAACTGACTTTACTGAAGCTTTATGTCCAGATAACACAAAGAAGTGCTTAACCCATGCTTCACATTTAATTTCTAAAGTCTTCTCCAGTAAGACACTTGACTATTTTCAGAATTTTTTCTGACTATTCGACAAATATTTTCAGTATTACTATAAAAAAGTTGATAAATTACTGGTCCACATATCTGTATGTTCTTTTCCAGTTTGAACTTACATTAGTTTCCACTAAGGAAACACGGCTTAAATGATTTGACTGTCAAATAGTCAATTTTACTAGATTAATGGCAAATGAATGAACCAACGAGACTTGTTCCAGAGGTACTTAATTATAACTTTTCCACAATTATAGAAGTTCATCCTACTTCAAACCCATCTCATATCATTCCTCTTCCCCTCCTTCATAAGGAGACCTAAATTGAAATAGTTTTCCTCTCTGATTCTTCTTCTAGACACTAAGAGTAGAGAATTGTTTAATCCATAAACATATTTATCAGTTTTCTTTCTTAATCATCTGTTCCAAACAAAGTCAAAAGAAAATAAAAAAATTAAATGAAGGTCCAACTTAGTTGCTGATACTTAAGATACTTAAGTCTATACTTAAGACTGGCAGATAGAGGAAGTTCCATCCGAGCAATAATGAGGAGTGTCGGGATAAATGAAAATAGCAGATTGATGTTGCTATGTAGAAGACAGTGAATCACTTATTTTAAAAAGAATTCACTTATTTTAAAAAACATAGCAAAGCCTGCCCAAGGGAAATGAATCATTCAGATGATGAAGTGACAGCTGCACCTTGTTAAAAGTGAGTTAAACAGAGCTTCAACAGTTATCTAATAGTAATTAGCATTGGTGATTTAATCATGGGTACTCAAAAGTTCTTCATTCTTCTGATCCCACCAAGGGATATGCATCAACAAAAATCACATATTTTATGTTCAGAATGGCTTGCATAATAATCACTCCAAAGGTAAGACAGTCCATAGCTCTGCTGGAGTGATCTTGGGGGACTCCAGGCATCAAACTAACTACAAGAGGATAGGAGGACAGGAGAAGAGGGCACCTGTGATGCACTGATGGACTGACTATTTTCCAAATGATGTGCATATTTTGAGATTTCAAACACAGCAAACCCATGATGTATTCTGAGCATCAGTCTTCCCCTGGGAACATATTCATTTAACAGATAAAACAATGGGACAGATAATGCTTGTCAGGCATTTCAAAGCTAACAGAGAGGGGAAAATATGAATTCTTTTGGACATGTGTTTACACTGTATATCATGGCAAGAGAGAGGATTAAGTTTGACTCAACTATTTTTGTCCTGAGAACTTGGAGAAAATGAAGTTGCCATTAACTGAACAATTTACAGAAGGCATATTTCAAGAACAAGATATGGGATGATAAGAAACATTTCCTTTTGACATACCGTATTTGCGAGATGTATTAGATATTTAACTGAATAAGTCAAGTAGACTGTTGGGTAAATGAGTCTGGATATATCAGAAGAATTGTTTATAAAAGTACAAATTTGGTCGTTATCATCATATATAAAGTCACAAAATAAATTTCGGTTATCCTATTAAAGGGATATTAGAAAAGAGTTCCAGGGCGCTCCCTTGTGGTGTAATGGGTTAGGATGCAGCACTGCAAGCTAGTGGCAGCTGCTTCAGTGTGAGTTTGAGCCCAGACCCCAGAGGTGACCCACACAGCGAGGCAGACCTCTTCTGTCTTGCCAGCTGCTCCCCTCAGCAGTGTACTTCCTCAATCTACTGTTCTGCTCCCAAATATGACTCTGGTGAATCCTCTCACCGTCCCTGTACCTCTGGGCTTAACCCAATTCTGTATGAATAAATAAATAAATAGATAAATTTTAAAAAAGAAAGAAAGAAAGAAAAGCATTTTAATCACTGAGTCTTACAGTATTTCGGCATGTTTAGAGCAATAGAGAAAGGAAGTCTCTTCAACAAGTACTGACAGGAAAACTAGACAACCACATGTGGAACAAGCACAAAAATTAAACTAAATCAGTTGAAGACTTGGTTTTATGTAAGACTTCAAAGCTTAAAATACAGAGGAAAAAAAAAAAAAAACAGGGAAAAAAACCCAAGATATTGGCTTCAGAGATGTCTTTGAGGCCTTTTCTCATACAGAAATGAAAACAAAAGCAAAAATTATCAAATGGGCTACAACAAGCTAAAAAGCTTCTGCACAGCAAAAACAAACAAAAAGTCACTAAAATGAAAAGACTGCAGAGTGAAAGTATCTGTGCACCATACACCAGACAAAGGTAATGTACAAGATCTACAAAGAATATATACACCCCAACAACAACAACAAAAATACCATCCCAAAATGGGCAGAACTAAATAGACATTTCCACAGAGAAGACACAGCGACAGCCAACAGGCACATCAGAGAAAGCTTCTCACTTATCTGGAAATACAAATGAGAAATGTAATAATATACCACCTCACAACTGTAAAGGTGGCCTGTAACAAAAAAGGTAATGGCAAGTGTTAGCAAAGGGGTGGGAGAAAGACAGCCTCACTTCTGTTGGGAATGTAGAGTGGTTCGGACTACGTGTGAAGCAGTATGTCGTATACTCAATATAAAAAAATAAAAGAACCAATACCATATCATCCAGAAAGTCAACTCCCATTAGCAGGCTCTAACAGAAGACTAAAATAGCCCAGATTTGAAGAATTTTATGCCTTATGTTTATTCTAGGACTATTTGCAAAAAGCAAGTTATAGGAACAATCTAAATGCCCAATGACGAGTGAGTGGGAAAAGATGTGCTAGATACACAGTGGAGTGCAACTCAACAGTCAAATAAATAAATAAATCAAATCTTGCCAGGTGCAACAACATAGATGGAAATGGAACGGATTATGGTAAGCAAATCAAGTCTTAAGGAAAAAGGCAAACTTCACTCATAGGTGGCATATAAAAAAGCAAGATAAAAGAACAGAGCCCAACCAACCCACAGAATCTAACTGAAGAACTGAGGCTGCAGGAGGTGTGTGTGTGGGGTGGGGGGACATGGGGGAGCAAAGGATGGCGAGAACCCAATAGGCCACATGGAGGATTAGCTGTGCTTGTAGGTATGGTCTGGGGACAGGACTTAATGTGGTACATTCAAAGAGGCGTGAAGCTATGAACCAGGTTTACAAACCAACATTACCTGAATTAAAAAAAAAAAAAAACTAAATATGATTCCTCTGTTAAATTGAGCGTATGTTTGGGAGAAATAGAATGTTCATCAAACAGAAACTTATCCAGGAAGTGGTATGTTCACCTTCTTAAATGGATCGTATTGATCACATGGGCTGGATGTGAAGGAAAAATGGCCACAGGTACAGAGAACATGAGGACACAAGTTATGGCCTGAATGAGGTAAATAAGGTCTGGGGTCAGCTGTATCCTTTACCTATTATTTACTGAATACCAAAATTGCATGTACTGCTTTCCTCCAATATTTACAAGCAGAGTTTTCCTTGAAATGTTCAACTTCATGCCTTTAATAGCCAAGATGTATGGGAGCCTAAATGTGGACAAATGGACCCTTAGATAAGTTGTATAAAAGGCCTCTGCTCAAGGCCATACTTTGGCTATTATCCATGACAGGAAACAATTTAAAAATCTGTTTTTTCCAATTCTGGTGTAAAATAATATTAACTTCAAGTGAATCTGGCGAAGAAAATATTTTATAGTCATTCTATTTAATGGCTAGCACTAGGTTTAGGAACCCTTATAATCAAGCAAACAGAACTCAAGCATATAATACATTTTTGAATCATACTTTCTTGATGAGTGAAGTCTTCATGTACCTATTTCATTAAGTACTTGTGAAAAGAAATAGAAGTTCATGTTCCAACCTTAATATATCTTGGTTGGCTCATCTAAATCCTAGCAGTGAACACAACAGAGACCCAAACATTACTGACTTCTGCCTCCAATTCCCACATTCATATTGATGCAACTCTTACACATTTTATTCAATGAGCTTTTGTTGGATTCAGAAGTTGGCAAAGTTGATTAATGAATCCATCATACCGAGGTTCCAATCTCAAATCACATTAATGATTACTGGAATACTTCATTTCACATAATAAATGCATGCCGTTTTCTTGAAATTTGCACATAAATTGATTTTTTGAATACACAACATTTTTAATGAACTCTAAAGAAGGTTGTGGTGCATCCTTTGGGGAAATAAAACATCTCTCCCAAAGTTATAAAATTCATAACTTACTTTTATAGAAGACTTTCTTTTTTCAATGAATTTGCCCATTGTGATCTCAGTGGGTGGAATGAACAGGATGGCATGGATCCACAGACCCCCATGTACAGTAGGGAAATGACTAAAATTTGGGCTTAGTACACGTAGGCCCCTGAACAAACTTAATCAAAAGTCAATATTAGAAAACAGTTATAGCAAAGGTATCACTCACAAATCCAATTCTACAGTCCTCTGAATTCTAGTATCTCCAAGTAGAAGTAGTTGTTGTCTGGGAGGAAAGATCCATGTCTGAAATGTCTAATTAGAGCATGTTGCTTAAGAACTCAACCATACTGAACCACAGCATTTCAGGAGGTCCAGATGGGTGGGTCAATGCATGTCATGAGAATCTCTGAACAGCTGTCAGCAATAATTTCTAATGACTTCATTTGATTCTGACACAGGAGCCCTGACCCCATCATCTAGGCCCATCTGTGAGGATGGCAGGGAGCCCCGAGCAGCGGGCCAGTTGCAGGCCATGCAATCCTGCACAGGTAGGAGAAGAGAGAGTGGAATGAAGCTGGCAGCAGTGCTGCTACCAGCTGAGGTACTCAATGTAGCCACTCCATCCCTCTCACACCTGCTCTTCTTTGCTTTCATTCAGAACTACTGACAGTCTGGGGAAAATACAATTGTACAAAATGAAACCCAGCAAAAGCATGATGTTAAAAGAATTAAAAGTGGACTAAAGATGGAAATAGGTTGGGATTGGGAGCTGAATAAATAAGGAAAGGCATTAAAAAAATAATTCTCTTCATCCCATAATGCTAGAGCTAGGTGAAAATTCAGAGTAAAATATTCTATCGTTGATAAAACTGAGGAAACTGAGGTCCAGAGAAAAGTGATGTATTTATTTGCTACTTATAAACTTCATTAAAAACTCTCATTTTTCTCTATAGTGAGCTCCATGAAGATGGTAATTACTTGTTTTGTTCAAGGATTAATCCCCAATACCTAGGATGATCCCTAAGCCATAGGAGCGTTTATTAAACATTCATAGATAAATCAAAAGCTTCTTTTGAAGTGAAACCAAAAAAAAAAAAAAAAAGGGAGACATACTTTATGGCTTCTGCTGTAACATACTTTTAAGTGCTTAAAGTCAGAGTCAAACATGATTTTGAGCACTGCTCACTGTCTGTTAGCCATGCAAATCTGGACTAGGGAGGGCTTTACTCGGAGGGAGATGGGAAAGCGCTCCCCATTTTGTCATGCACTTCAGGATGGGCAAGAGGAAAGCAGAAGGAAAGGCAGATGGAAAGAGGAAAATAAAGGGGAAAAAGTAGGGAAAACTGAAAAAGGAAGAGAAGTGGATGAGAGAAAAGAAAACTAGTAATAAAGATAGGAGATGACAATGAAACAAGAAGATACTCAACATCAGCAGCCATTAGGAAACAAAAATTGAAACAACAATGAGAAGGAAATTCACAGCCATTAGGATAGCTACAATGAAAAAGAAAAATGAATATATCAGCTGGTTAGGACGCAGAGGAATTAAATTTTTTGTGCCGGTGGTGGAATATAAAATGGAACAGTCATATGTAAAACACTCGGATGGCTCCTTGAAAAGTTAAAACATAAAATTACCACATGATGCAGTGATTCTAATTCTACATAAATACACCTTAGAGTTGGTCTCAGGGACTTCAACCTACGTGTGTACACCTGTGTTCTTAAAAGTATTATTCACAACCAAAAGATAGAAACAAACCAAAAGGCTCTCTGCAGATGAAGTATGTGTATAAACTTACAACAGCATTATACCTTACAAATTAATAAAATCTAATGTAGACTACAGCACCGATGGACCCTGAGAACACACTAACTGAAATAAGTGAGGCAAAAATGGACACATACTGTATGACTTCACTTATATGAGATACCCGGGATATGCAAATTAATTTGTGTGCAAATACAGAGTATTGTTGTGATGCACCCTGACAAATATTGTTAGAGGGATATATCATTCAATGATAATGATGGACTCATCAGTTTCCATTGCTAAAATGAAAAAGAACAAAAAATCAATTTCTCATGGAACAGAAATTGTTATCTAAAAATTGATTAGAATGTATGTTTCAGGAGCCTCCCTGGTAATGCAGGGGTTAAAATTAGTGCTATCAAGCTATCCCCAGTCACTGCAGCACAAGTTTGATCCCCAGCCAAGGAGGTGACCCACACGGCACAGCAGACCTCACCGGTCTCAGCAGCTGCTCCCCTCAGCAGTGTACTTACAGAGATCCCCCTATTCTGCTCCCCACTCTGTCTCTGGTGAATCCTCTGACCTCCACACCTCTGGCCTAAACTCCAGTTATTTTGTGCATAAATAAATACATCTTTAAAAAATGTTTCAGGAAACTATGGTAAAATGGAAAGCAGAAAACACACACTAATCCATTATCAAAGTAGGTCAAAGACAGGCAGAAAATTAAAAGAATATAAATTTTAAAAGCTAAAAAAAAACAAACAAACAGTGAAATCTAAAACCATTACTTGGAACTAGGAGCCAATTTTCCAATGATTAGAAGTTTTGATATTGTAGTCAGGTAGTGTGCCAATATATATAATTTCCAGCATTTGCTATCTTTTTAAACTTGACCAAGATGCTGGACTCTAACTTCCAATGAACACATCTAAAAAATGGATTTAAGTCTGGCAACATGGCAATGGAGGGTAGGTGCTGACTCACCACACACATAGACTGAAACTATACCTAAGAAAACAGCAGTCCTGGAATGATCAACAGATGACTGTGGTATGATCAGAAGCAGCGGCATGGTGGAAAGGGGTGGGAAAAGCCGTAACTGAGAGGAGTTTGGTGCTTCACCCAGGCACACAACCACTGAAAGGGAATAGAAGCTTCTGTAAGAGGCCTTTTGGATGTTACTGACTTAAATGTGAACATCCACACTGGGAACTTTAAACGGAGGGACTATGTTTACAATTGGGATGTTAGGGGGAAAAGATGCCCTGAACGAACTCTGCAGAGTTTTGTGGACTCCACCCCCTACTCCAGTTATTGAAACTACAACTCCACCTCCTAACCCCAGTCACTGAAACTACAACTCCCAGCAATACCAAGAGGAGAACTGCAAGGACCCAAGGGTGGAGCTAAGCAACCATTTTAGGAGTTTTAGGAGACCCATGTTGAGCTCTGTCTCTCCCTTGGCCTCATGCTGGTGTCTGGTTATTGGCTCTTGATGAGCTTTCAGTGTGCTATTGGAGTTCCAAGTCAGTGGAACTGGTAGGATGCTCTAGTTAACTTGTATCGCGCACTCTCTAGCTCTTTCCCCGGGTTGTTCCTTTTCCTTTCCCGTTGTAAATAAACCCACTGTTGACCTTTTTGTGTGTGCCTGCAGTACAAGTGAATTTTAAGCACACAGATGAGGACCCACAGACAGGCAACCCAGTTCACATCAGTTGCCCTGTAACAGGGAGAACAAGCAGATGCACACTACTGAACTACAGAATCGAAAGTATGGTGGTGATGATCTGCTTGAGACTGTGCTTCCTAAATGAGAGCAAGAGACTCCTAAATAGGTGGAGGCCAGACCAGACGACCTGTGTCTGTAGAAAAGGCTAATATCTGGGGCCCTCCCAGGTGGTGTAGCTGGTAAAGACAGAGCACTGCAAGCTGGTCATAGCCACTTCAGTGCGAATTCTATCTGTGCCCCGAGGTGACCCACATGGTGTGACAGACCTCTCCTGACCCGCCCTCTGCTACCCTCAGCAATTTTCTTTGTCGATCTGCATGTTTTGCTCCCCATGCTACCTCTGGTGAAGACTTTCTCTGCCCCTGCACTTCTGTACCCAGTTCTGTATGAATAAATAAATCTTAAAAAAAAAGGGCTATCATCTGTAGTCTCTGTTCACAATATGGAAACATCTGCTTTAACCCCATAGAGTGCCAAAGCTGAAGGAGAATCTACATATGCCAGTTAACCAGAGTTTGTAGCATCTAGTACCTAACAACAGAAAAAAACACCCAGCATAAGGTTCAAAGCTATAATGGGGAAGTTACAAGACAAGGTCCCAGCTTGAGACTATGTCTCAATCCACAATTAAATGCTACATCTGTTGTTCAAAAACAGCACAGAAGTTGAGGTTGGTAGGCAATTATATGAGACATTTTAGCTGAGGAGCTGATCATTGGGGGAAGGGAATTACTGTGATTCATCACTATACAATTCAGGTACCCACTACACAATAGGAAGACTGGTACTTATGGGAGGTGCCATAGTTCCTACCTACTATCTCCTGTTGCCATTCCATAGTTCACCGGATATGTAATAGCCTGCTTCTAAAGATCCCAGGTAAAAAACTCAGCTATGATGGAGTATTAAGCCAGCTTAGTAAGACAAGAACTACTTATCACAACACACAAAAACTAAAACTGAGAAAGAACTCTTCACATTTTTATCTTTAAAGTAAATGTAAAGCATATTAAAAATGAAAAGAAATTATGGATTAACCATTTTAGAAGTGGAAGAAGAATACTACAAAGGGAAGAACATATGCAAAAACAAAAACAAAAACAAAAATACATTAATATACTTACTTTTCAGGTGTTGCAAATAATTTAACTTTGATAGGATATGGTGTACTGTTACTAATTTTTGACTCCAGAAGGAAGGGACCAGAATCCCATGATGTGCTATGCTGAGATTAGATTTTATACAGAAGGGAATTCAAACCACAGAAGAATGATGATTGGATAAAAGTATTAAAAACATCAATCTTCAGGCATCTAAAGAATGGAAAGAATGGCTAACACGATAATGATACTGAAGTTTGCTGCAGTCCTGGAAATGGTAAAAACAGGACTTAACTAATGGGTTAATAACAGAGCTGGAGGGGAGGGCTCTACTCTGAGAGCTATGTCAAAAATAGAGAACTCAGTAACCAATTAGAACTGTCTGGGTTTATGGGGATTAATATTCTTGCTTGGTCAACTGGTTAGTGTAGGAAAAGAGGGTGTGAGGAAAACATATATAGATGGTGATCAAAGTTTAGATGGTGATCAAAGTTTAGAGACTCTGGATTTGGGCTTCTAGAATCTAATCTTTCCAGTAAATAGTTTAATGTTTGGACCTTAAGAGGAAAAACACTAGAATTACTTTGGCCTTGATTTTGTATTCTTCTCTTTGGGGGAGGGCTGTAGTTTTAATATGTGTTCATTAGATCACCCCTTTGCTTTTCTAGGAAGGAAAATCTTTTATTTAAGCTGCAAATATTTTAGTATTTTGCACCTGTGTTCTTAAGTCTGTGTTTTTTTTAGTTTTTTTTTTTTTTAGGTGTATTCTTATCTAAGGTTTCCATTAAAATTTTGTTTATCTAAAAGGACATAGGTTACATTGTGGAAATTAAATGAAAAAATGCAGGTAATAAAGTAGAGTACAAACAGACACATATTAAATATTCAAGAATAGCTACTGTTATTTTCGCTTGCATATCAGTGCTGAGTACTGAAAATAAGATTGAATATAAAGAAATATACTAACCCCAGGATAGTACCCAAACAAACCACCTTTGTTCTTAAGTTTAGATTCTTACTTATGAAGCTTCTTTTAATGAAAGGTTAGTCCATTTTCATAAACTGTCATTCTTAAGTCTAATTTAAAGCAAATGTTTGAATGCCTTACTCCTTTATGTTAACTCTGAAAAATGAAATGTTCTCCCAAAGTTGACATTTTATTTATAAAAATACACTAAGGAAATGTGTTTGAGGTTAGTGTTCTAAGACCTCACTTCTGTTGCTGAATTGCCTGACAATTACTATTGTTTCTCGAGAAGCATGACTACTCCCCAGTTGTTCATACATTTAAACCGATAACATTGCTATAAAATCAGAGAACATCCTCCGTCAAGGGCATGAAGATAAAAGATCTCTCTTGGGTGAGGAAATTATTGAGCAGTATCCCTGGCTGTATAATCGTGTGCTTCAACTTTAAGAAAATTATTCCCAAAACTTATGTTTACTAACTGCAATAAACTATAAGAAACTCTAGGGTTCGATTTACCTGGAAAGATATAAAACAAGTGAATGGAAAAAAATGTATGCTGAAAGGAAAAACGTGAGTTCTGAAAGGGCGGTCAGAAACGGCAAGGCCAGTTGGAGGGTTTATCAAAAGCCATTTTGGATATTTCAAGAAAACACAGAATCAGAACTGCAATCTTGTTGTAAATATGTCATTTTATGTCTGTGCAAATTATAAATGATCTTGAAAATTCTGAAAAATTCAAAAGTATTTTTAAAGTAAGTTTAAACTTTCATTGATAATCTTGCCAGAATTACATATTCCAACATGTTCAGTATATCAAACATTTCTCTGTGCCCAAAGCTCCATGTAGATGCATGCATTTAGTCTTAAACTTGAAGGATTATGCCATTTTTGCTGATTTGTTATCAAGTTTTAAAAATAATAATAGTCACCATGAACTTATGTGTACCAACAGAGTTTTATATCATCATTTTAAATGATAGGACCATATTCCGCTGCACTTATATTCCCCAATTTATTTATGAATTTCTACTAGAAAATATGGATATTTAAGATTCCTGGTGATAGGAATCGTATTTTTTCGTATACCCCTTTGAACTTGCTTTTCTCAAAAAACAACCATAGTTCTAACATGAATAGAGGCAGAATGAAGCATCATGTTACCTAGATCCTAACCCAAGGATTAATACCCTTCATTTCTCACATCAATACTCTCACCTTGTATATTGGTAAGATGAGAAGTTGATAATAATCTCTAAAGCCTTTGTCAGCTGTAAGTCATTATAAAAAGAAGGGTATAAACAGCAGTAACTAGAAAGCAATCAATACACACACAAAGTAGATATGCACATGTAAATTCACTTCCATAGTTATCTAAGAGTCATCAGAGGCATTAGGTCACACTCTCACCTAATGTAATGATAACTCAACAAAATATGGTTGATAAAATCTAATCTCCATTCTTAAAACAGGAAGACAAAAAAAAAAAAAAAATGAAGACTTTACCCTAAATAAAGTAGTAGCCAGTTAGTGTGAAAGCTCTGATTTACACTTGACTTCAAGTCTGATGTGGGGATTTACTCAGCAGAGAAGTTTCAAATTAAAGAGAAGTACAGGTATCAAATTAAAATCAAGATGTGTTATGGTTCAAAGGGGCATGGACAAGCAATTAAAAACACGATACAATCCAAATGAAACATAAATAATGGTCAAAAATTAGTTACAGAGGGCCCTCCCTGGTGGCGCAGCGGGTTAAAGCACTGCACTGAGAAACTAAAGCCACTTCGGTATGAGTTTGATTCCCGCCTGCCCCGGAGGTGCCCAGATGGCGTGGCAGACCTCTCCTGACCCGCCCGATGCTCCCCTCAGCAGTGTACTTCGTTGATCTGCCTGTTCTGCTCCTCGCTCTGTCTCTGGTGAAGCCTCTCACCGCCCCTGAGCCTCTGGCCTATACCCCAGTTCTGTATAAATAAATAATAATTTAAAAAAATTAGTTACAGAAACCAAATGCATGTCTGTGTACATGTGTATATGTGCTAATCACAGAAAGCCATTGAGCAATGGAGTATGTACACATCCAACTTGGGAAATATCTTCAAAAAATGTACAGAGACAAGTGTTTATGAACAATAATATTGAATGGAAAACATTCTAAATCCTTATAACAGGTCACATGACATGTACTTGATCTCATAATAGGTCTCATTAATCAAGATTATAAAAATATCTAACATTAGGGCCCTCCCTGGTGGCACAGCGGGTTAAAGCACACCACTGAGAATCTAAAGCCGCTTCCGCATGAGTTCGATTCCCGCCTGCCCGGGGAGGTGCCCACATGGTGTGGCAGGCCTCCCCTGACCCGCCCGCTGCTCCCCTCAGCAGTGTACTTCGCCGATCTGCCTGTTCTGCTCCCTGCTCTGTCTCTGGTGAAGCCTCTCATTGCCCCCTGAGCCTCTGGCCTGTACCCCAGTTCTGTATGCACAAATAAATAAATCTTTAAAAAAAAAATCTAACATTAGTTAACATTGGATAGTAAGATTTCAGCAGATCACAGATGTAGTATGGCTCTAATTCTGCAAAATACAGTTATAACGAAGTCTATAAACATTTTACATAGAAAATATGTACATTTAAATTGTTTCATCTTTTTATTCTGTTCTCCATTTTCCATTTTTTTATAGTGAATTTATGTAGAAAGGTATAATTGGAAAAATGATCACTTTTTTTTCAGTTTGATTGTCAGATATGAAGATTTGGCAACACTATTATTGTTAGTCTAATATAACCACAGTGGATTTAAAGCAGTCAGCTTACAAACAGCTAATAAATTTAAACCCAAGTGTTTTAAATTGTGAGTCAGAATTAAAGAAATTCCCCATCTTGGATGAATGCTCTAGACATAGATACTAAGTTTTTCAAAGGGATGCACCCTCTCTGATTTCCTTCGGTGTAATAAATAAAGATGAAGTATTTTTAAAATGCAAAGTGGATGTCCAATAGTTTTTTTTTTTTTTAAACAGACCTATATTTTAGACTTGTTGGATTTTTTAAAATTTATTTATTTATTCATACAGAACTGGGGTACAGATCAGAGATGCGGAGGGTGAGAGGATTCACCAGAGACAGAGTGGGGAGCAAAACAGGCTGATCCATGAAGTTCACAGCTGAGGGGAGCAGTGGGTGGGTCAGGAGAGGTCTGCCACACAATGTGGTCACCTCCAGGGCAGGCGGGAATCGAACTCATGTGGAAGTGGCTTAAGCTTCTTAGTGCGTGCTTTAACTCACTGCGCCACCAGGGTGGGCCTTGTTGGATTTTTTTTAAAGATTTATTTTTTTATTTAGACATACAGAGCTGGGATACAGGCCAGAAGTGCAGAGGTAGTGAGAGGATTCACCAGAGAAGAGTGGGGAGCAGAACAGGCAGATCACTGAAGTACACTGCTGAGGGGAGAAGCGGGTAGGTCAGGAGAGGTCTGCTGCACCATGTGGGTCACTTCCAGGGCTGGGCAGCTGTGTCTAGTTTGTAGTGCTGCGTCCTAACCACTGAGCCACCAGAGAGGGCCTGATATCCAGTAGTTTTAGGGACATACCTGCAGCAACCCCCAACTAAATTCCATGGGAAATAAGAGATGTGCCCTAGCCAGGAAGATCTCTCACTGTGAACTCTCAAAACTAAGGGGTCTCATTCTTGAGCTACAAGGGTCTCTACCAATGTTTTCCCCAGACTATCCTCTTACAGTATAGCTAAAAATTATTTGACGTATATCTTCTCCAATTATTAGTATTTGGATACCCTGGAAAGTAACAAAATATGGGAGCACATACTATTCTTTGCTGGACTCCAGTTAAAGTTTTCATTTGCTTTACCTTGTATTTTCAAGAATTCGACAATTTCATAATCTCTTCTTTATCTGTATTATTAGGTGTTTTTACTATTACATTTATCTGTATTAATTAGCATTGATGCGTCTCTCCCTCTCTCACTGAGAGTGTGTATTTGGAGATCTGAAATGCTGTGTTATGACACTTAGTACCTTGAAGCTACCATACTAGAAAGAACTTGCAGGCACAGCTTTGTGATGGAGATGTACAAAGTTACCACATTGCGAGCCCTAGAAGTTCAAGCCCTCCATGCCCATGCATGGAAGGAAGGGATTAGAGTCTCCAGCCTTCAAGGGAGCTGTGCAGAAATGCAGGCTACACAAAACACAGATGTGGAAACAAATCAAAATCTGTATACTGTGTCTAAGTTTGCTCAACACCTTTTATAATTAGACCAGAAAATTGGTTCAATGGATCAGATGTCAGAGTTAATGACTTTCATGAACCATAACAGATTATAGAATTAGACTTTTTAATAATAATTGATTGAAATTTTACTTTGGAATTTATTTTTGCATAGAAAAACTGAGGTGTAGGCCAGAGGTATGGGGTAAGAGGATTCACCAAAGACAGAAATGGGGAACAGAACAGGGGTATTGACTGAAATACGCTGCTGATTTGAGCAGTGTGCCAGACAAGGAGAGGTCTGCAGAGTCATGTGGGTCAGCTCCCTGGCTGGGAATCAAATTCGGGCCAAAGTGGTAACCACACTGAAACTTAACCCCTATGCCCCCAAGGAGGCCTAAAGATTAAACTGTTATTGAGAAAAAAAATGTTTCTCATTATTTTTTTTTGGATTAACAAAACTAGCATATATCATTTAGTTCTAAAGAACTGCATATATCATTTAGTTCAAAAGAACTATACAAAATAACAAAAATAATGACTACACACAACAATAATAATAATAAAAAACAATAACAATATTTTCCTAATCATCTTGACTTTAGATAAATAGCCACAGGAAGAAAATGCAACATCTAGTTTACTCATCTCCATAGGTGCCTGAACTAGCAGTGCTCACACTAGGTGCATCTGGAAACAAAATGAAGACATGAAAGACTAGATTGCAATTAGCAGACTGCGTTCTTTCCTCACTGACCTGCTCTGTGACAATGGTTAGACCAAAACCCACTTGCACCTCAGTTTTCTCATCAGAGATGGTAGAATGAGCCCCCCCAGCTCTCCTTGTTGGGAGATTTAAGAGTCAAAGTCCCTTAAATCCCTAAATTCAAGTAAAATGCAAGAATTATAACAGTACACTATTTTTTTTGCTTCAGTAAGTTCAGAGAAACATGATTGCTACCTGTTAAGTTTTTGTCCATAGATCTAATCACCTAAGTAATATGAGCTATTCCTAATCATAAATAATTTGATAACATATAGTTATCTAAAAAATGTTGAACTCACTCTATACTACTACATAAAATTGATGAAAAGAATCTATGTTTTTGCATAGTGAAAATCCCCTAAAAATAAAAAAATATAATAATAATTCATTACCTGCTGAGTTTTGTTGTTGATTTGCAATACTGAAGTTCCCTTACAACATCTGCAGAAGTAATTATGGCAGCATCTGGAGGAAGAACAAGTAGGAACAACTATGTAATAAATGGCATGTCAGAGGCATAGTATTAGCAAACTCATGCTCATTAAGAGAGGGAGGGTAGAGATTTACTTAGAGAAAATCAAAATTGTTCCTTCTCATACATGATGGGATTACATGAGAATTCACAGCTTAACAGGAAAAGCCTCATTTTTTTTTTTCCTTTATTGATTCACAAATTCAGGGCTCTCAGTGCATTCATCATGGGAAGCAGCTCAGTTTAATGGACAAAGCAGGACTCTGTTGAATGATGACTCATTCATCACCTTGGACAGATCACTCATGTCTTCAGGAGCCTAGAATCACTGGTACACTATAATTTCACCACTAGTCAACCTTGGGAAGTTTTACTAGTGCAAGACAATGAAATATGGATAAGCTAAACCTTATCATATACTCATGATTGGGAAAATAAGCAAAAATTAAAATTTCAGAATCATTCTCCTAAAAGTTCCAGACATGTCATAGGCAATAAACTAAATCAGTGGGAAGTATGTTCATAAAGTCATCAACTTCCAAGTAATTTTCTGTATTTTCTTTCCTATCAGACTCTAACTTTATTAATTTCTTCATGAGAGTTTCTTTTGTGGTTTGGTTAGGAGCACTGTGATAAAATAGAGAGAAGAATTACTTTTTTACACTATAAATAGATTTTGATTTAAGGCGGCTACAGTCTTGTTCAGTCAGCTCGACTTGTCTTTTTCAGTCAGTTAACATTATAGAAATAGCAGCTAGAATCACTCAAGGTTGGGTCTCCTGTAACAGGTGGAGAAAACTGTGGATGAGTTTTTGAGTCAGGTAATCATTGCTCCTGACCCGATTCACACCATACAGTCCCATGATGGAGTAACCAGCTTAATTTATTATCTTTAAAGCTGTCAAGTCAATCTCCATTAGCATTGAATTTTTTTTTAAAAAAAAAAGATTTATTTATTTATTCATACAGAACTGGGGTACAGGCCAGAGATGCGGAGGGTGAGAGGATTCACCAGAGACAGAGTGGGGAGCAGAACAGGCAGACCGACAAAGTACACTGCTGAGGGGAGCAGTGGGCGGGTCAGGAAAGGTCTGCCACGCCATGTGGATCTCCTCCAGGGCAGGCAAGGATCAAACTCACGTGGAAGTGACTTAAGCTTCTTAGTGCTGTACTTTAACCCGCTGCGCCACCAGGGAGGGCCAGCATTGCATTCTGAGCTACCCCAAACTACATTTTGCTTCCCTGACTTCTGAAGAGTTTCTCTTTAGATTTCTTACCACTCAGCACTTCTGCTAATCCCCAAACTTCTTGGATCCCCAAACCCAGTACACATCTGTGACATATAGTAATTCAGGATAAAACTCAGCTGTTACTCATTCCTTGGCCCTTATGTCTATTTTGCATGAGAAAGAAACCACAAGCCAGCACAGGACTGAATGATGGACTGATTAAGGGAAGGTGAAGAAAAGATGAATGTTCTGAGGAGACAGAAGCAAAGATCTGTGGCTATTAACACCTCCATCTGTAAGTACACTCATAGGTACCAGAGAGACAGGATGAAGGAGTGCCACTGTAGATGCTGGAGATGAGACCAAGAGTAGCACCTGAAAGAAATGCACTCAGAAACGCAACCTCGGTCAAGCAGAGGCCACACAAAAGCTACCTGTGAGATACCCACCTGCTTTACACCCTGCCTGCTGCCTACCAAGCAGTAGAAGGCAGCAAGATGTTGACGCAATATGACACATGATCAGTCTAGGTAGAAAGCTGGCCTCTTTGTTTCAGCTTCTTCCATATCTAGATTATCACAAATGGAACCAGTGATATCTCCATGAATGAGTCAGACCTGCACCCTGTGTGACCTGCACCCTGTGTGCGACACCTCAGAGTTTGAGGTAGAGAAGACTTCCGTGTCTCTACTTGTCCTGCCACACTCCCCCCCAAGTCCAGTGTGCCTAACTTAAGTTCCACTTTTCTTCCTGTTAGTTTGATGGCAGGGCCCAGTGCTGTCCCCCGCAGCCTGCTCTTCTCAGCCACAATCCTTGTTATCCACAAACTGTAATGAATGTCAATCGGTTCCCCACATATTTTCCCAGTCTCAGTTTTCACCAAGACCTTAAACTACTTGTATCCATGCCCTTAAAGCTAACCTAACCTGATTCTGTTTCTCAAATATGGCCTCTTATTGTTCCTTTCAGAAACATCACCCAAGCAGTGTCTTCTAAATGTACTCAAGAGTTTTCTTATGCTCCTAAACAAATGGAATGACTCAAGGACAAACTTTGCTCTCACATCAGAAAATCATTCGAGATTCTCATCTAATGTTCTAACTGATCTACCAAATGCATTTCTGGTGTTTTCACTGACTAGGCAAAGCTGAAGTGAGAACTTGGCCTGCTTTTCTGCCAATGAACTTTTCTTAGGCACTCAGCATTCTATTGTGAGCTGCAGCGAATACAGACGAAAGAGGGTATCAGTGAGACTCTTAGAATACAGTTGAAATTATAGGTCAAACACTCATGAAATGGTACAGGAAATATGACTAACACCACTACAGTGACTGATACTTCTGGGTCCTATTGGATTAAACACAAAGCATAAGTGACTTCCCAGTCTCACAAAAGCCTGAGTTTGTCATCTCAGTTGTATCGAGTTCTCAGCTTAATGTCACATAACTATTAAAAGGCACAACCAGCTCTGACTCAAAGCTGGTGCTCTTTCTAATAAGTCAGTAAACTGATTCTTCACTGTCCATGAATTTTACTGGAGACTGTTTCAATTATGTCAGTACTGAGCCCCACCTGCAGAGATTCCAATTCAGATGAAGACAGGGGATGGGTAGTTTTACTCCAAGAACCATGGGTGATTATCATGAGAAGCCACGGTAAATAATTACAGCAAACAAGCAAAACCACATGCAAAAGTAAAACAAACCGTATAGGGCCCAAACTCTAAAGGGTGATTATGTTCATTAGAGTGAGTGACCTATAGGTGGCAGGTGATCTAGAACAAGATGGTTTGCCTCTAAAACTGGTGTTGTCATTTCCAAAACTTTTACTTAAAATGACTTCAGATTAGTTCTATTGTGTAGACACTGCTTTGTAAAATAAAGGCAACTGTATTAGACAAGAGGCATAAATGCATATTAGATATTTCGCTTGCTGCAGGTTTTTTAGATGTCTTTCATGACCATTATGGCAACTGAGATGCAGTAGAGTAGGGTACCAGCCTGGCATTGCATTTATCAAAGGATAAACTGAGGGCCCCTGTATCACAGGATTTATTGAAGGTCACGCTACCAGCCAGTGATAGAACTTCGTCCTCATTTTATGAGACAGTTCTGACATGGGAGCTTTACACCACTTTAAGTCACTGAGTCTCCTCGACCCGCTGATGTGTCTGATCTATAATCCAAGGTGCTGCTAATTGAACAGGGCAAAGGGTAGGTATGTATTTTAATTAATCACTTATATAACTGGCACTCTAAAAGTCACATAGTAGACACAGTTCAACCCACCTTATCTTAAATAGTTCAAGTGAATTATTTGGAGAAGGGCATCTGTACACATTATCTTTTGATGAAATGAGATAAACACATTTCTACCCAAGCTACTGTTCAGAACATGAATATCTTTATATCTCAAATATGCTAACACTTTAAGTTCTAAATAGTTAAAGGCATCAGGAAAGTTCATTTCAGCAAACTAGCTTCTTGCCCTCCACAACAATATGGAATTTGGTGTCAACAAGTCATTTTGGAATTAAAAAGGAAAATAAAAAAAAAAAAAGATGAGAGCATTCCAGAGCAGCAAAAGAAAGAAACGGCCAGTGTGTTATCAACGAAGAGCAGATGGTTGCAGGTGAGCTGCATCTGAGGCTTAATTTACTTTTTTTCATTGAGGCAATTTTGGTGTACAGCCTATGATTTGAGGGAGAGGGTATACTCCTCCTCAGGTGGACATCACCACACTACACCCACCACGATTCCCAAAACAACGTGCTGTAGGGGAGGAAAGACTGCTGCTATCAGTCACCCTCTCAGAACCAGTCAACCTCAGAATTAATTAGACATCAGAAACAGCTCCAATCTGTGTGAGGGAGCAAGGCAGGGGCAAGAATAATCAAGAAAGTTTTTCTTGATTTATTGTTATTAATTTAACAGCATTATTGATTATGTGCTAATAAGTTAAAATGTCTTAAATGTTTTATATTTGATTTATAATGCAATTTTAATGATCTGCTCATTTATGATACCTTTTTTTTTGGTATTTTTTACATCATTCTTCACTTTGTGAATGTTTTTTCTGTCAGTTGCAATCCCCATAGGCTTCCCACCACGAAATCACCCATGTGCCATCACCATAGTCCAGTGCTATGATACCTTTTTATTGTCAGAATATTCAAATCGTTCAATGCAATTCTTAAATGATTTAAGGGTTAACATGCCATTATTATGTTATTTAGGGTACCTATTCTTATCTCTATTGTAACAAACATACACCCAAATCACTCTGGCTCAGTGCATTCACAATGCATGAACAACTATGGGTTTCCAGTGGCCGTGTTTCTCATTGTGACAGGCCTTTCTATACCCCAAACAAGATTCTGATTTCTTCTGGCTCCTCCCTCTTTCAGGGTCTGCTGCATTTGGCCAACAGAAAAAGCCAAAGAAAGAAAGAAGGCATGAAAAAAATAATACCACTTCGTACTATTCCCTGAGCAGTACTTAGCCCCATAGCTAAGTTCTCGAAAGAGTCTATGTGCCCAAGAGGCAGAGGTGGCTGCCAATGTCTCCCTCATAGCTTCTGTCACCCTTATGATAAAGGATATTTAAAAATTAAAAGGCTCTAGGCAGCTGTATTTTATTCCCACCTAAAGACACTTAACTTTATTTAAAAGATGGGAAGGAAGATTACACCCCATCATGCACACACATAAACAACTAAGATTCAGCCTGCAATCATCTAATGTGAGAAGACAGAAGCCGGATGTGCAAGATATTTGGGCAATCACAACCAAAGTCTAAGCACGTGACTCACTCAGTCATGAATGTATTAATTCACCCATTCACCATGAAGCTGTATCACGTGTTTTCTTCTAATTTCTCAAACATACTTCATCCTGAACTACCATTGGGAGTCCCCATTCTCAAGACAGCCATTGAGGATACTTGTAAGTGAACTGTATGATCTAGGACTAATTCACTTGCATGACAGTTGTAATTAGGCCCATGCAGTCAGTGGCCATGAGATGACAAACGCAGAAATTCAACTATTTTTTCAAGTCTGAGCAAGAGTTGAGGTTTCAGCCTGAGTTAACGATGATAAGAATAAAATAAAAAGTGACAGAAAGTAGGTGATGTTTAGATCTAACAACAGAAGCCAATTATTCATCATGCCATTCAAAGTTTTCTTCCAGTTCTAATTATTTCACTTTTGGAATTTTCCAGACATAATTGATAATCTACTGGTATTATCTATTGGTTAGGATTATCTAATGGTGACATGATGAACTACATGTCACTCTCCAAGAATGAAAAATAAAAAGGCATAATCATCATCTTTATCATAACAGGTACTGCATGATGATTCTATACCAGACAAATACCAAACTTCACATGTTTTAATTAATACTCCATTGTGACCCTACTGTCTGGCAAGGGATTATATTAGTCAAAACTTTCTCTGTTTCTCTGAGAAAATTCCAACTCAATGTAGCTTAAAGTAAGAAATGAAGGATAGTTAGTTAACAAGCAAATCAAAGTACAAAGAATCTAACATTCACTCTCAGAACATTTTTCATTCATATTCTCTCCCTTTTTAGATATGGCATAATTCTTTTCTTTCAATAACATGACCTCTAACTGCATAACAGATGAGTAGTTGTAGATTAAGATGTGGTGTGTATACACACCATAATTATATTTTATATAGCTGAGAACTAGTTACCATTCTCACCATTTATGATAGCATGGTGGAACTGGAGGTAATTATGCTAATTAAAATAAGCCAGTAGGAGGAAGACAAATACTGAATGGTTTTGCTCACATGTGGAACATGGGGAGACCAAACCAAACCCTGAAAATCTGACCATAACACTGAAGCTACCCTGGGGGGAGGAACAGGATGGAGACAAAGGTGGATGAGGCCATGATGTGCCATAGGGGAGGACAATGGGCCCCTAGTGGTCAGCCTAGGTGGGGACATACATCTGAAGAGGTGTGACCCTAAATTTCTAAATCATCTACAACATTGTAAACCAATATTACCTCAAATAAAAAAAGTCAAGTTAAGAAAAGAATATGACTCCTCTCTGTGACAGATGAGGGATGGTTTTCATCTGGGGCTATAAAAGATGAGTATCCTTTGTCAAGGAAGAACAATAATTGGCTTGTTTGCCTTGGCTACATGTCCAACATCATGTTTTGGTGGAAGAAGTTTCCTGGTTGGCCTATTCTGCTTTCTCTGATCAACCTTGATATTTAGAGAGTATTTTACTAATGGTGCTAACAGAACCATCTGGAAAATACTAAAGTTAGCAGAAAAAAATCCACATTCATTACACCTAGGTTCTATTGTATCATCTATTTGAAGAAGTGAAGCATGGAAAGACTGGATTCTTTCGTCTAATGTGACCCATGTTTGAGTTTTGAGCCAATTTAAAATCTTATGCTCTAAATTACTAGGATAACCAATATTCCCAAATTCTGACTTAGAGGTAAGTATAGTGGGAAGACTATCCATCCAGGTGAGCGTGTATATATGTGTGTGAGTCTTCCAAATGCTTCACTAATTCTGGGAGTATACCAAATATAAAGTGAACTATAAAGCAGCTTTTTGAGGGAACTTTTTTGTTTGTTTGTTTGTTTGTTTGTTT
>NW_004567112.1:12910632-12913615 GCF_000260355.1 Condylura cristata | reverse complement strand
CAGGGGCCGACCAGGAGAGGTCTGCTGCGCACCATGTGGATCACCTCCGGGGAGGGCAGGATCAAATTCATGCTGAAGTGGCTTTCGCTTCTTAATGCTGTGCTTTAACTGGCTGTGCCACCAGGGAGGGCCTTGAGGGAATGTTTTTAAGTGGTTATGAAGAGGGCTCACAATTTGCTAACCAGAAACAATAAAAGCACAACCTTTAAAGTACCATTAATATATTTGACAATCAGAGATTTTAATCTAGCTTTCTGAAACAATAGTGCATTAATAACTCATGAGTCCCCAGTTATTGTGCTTTTCATTGTTAGATCCCCTTCCATGCCCCATATTGGGGTACTCATTTCATCCATCTTCATGGCCCTCACTCCTTTAGGGTCCTCTCTGTGTCTGTTTTAGTGATTGTGACTCTTGAATTTAGCTGAAGGGACTAACAATCAAAGACAGGGAAATAGAGTCCAGGCTCAACACCAGTCGTTTACATTTTGTAGGTATAATATTCCTTATCTAAACCGTCTAGATTATTTCATTCAGTCATTTAAAAAGTATTAAAAAAAAACAAAGCATTTGAAAAACTAAAATATTCCTCACAAGATAGTGTTAATATTTTATATAATTATTGTCATTTTACAAAGTATGATTGCAATCTATGGACCCTTTTCTAAAAGTCAGAGGGAAAGACAGGCCATATTGTTGTAGTTCTTACAAACAAGTACATTTTATTCAAATCCTCCAATTCCTCTTACCTCATTAAGTTATCATTTTTTTTTTACTTTATCTTCTCACTATCCCCCTTCCCTTGTCTCTCCTCTTTCTCCTCCTTCAACTTTTTATTAAAACCTCACAAAAGCATCATTGCTAACTAAACCTCTGGGTAAGAAGCTCATGGAATGGATTAAATTTTATACCAATGAAAGATGGTGTTTACATCCAAATTAAAAAGTTTCCTTTTGATTAGATCTCTTCTATTGACAAAAGTATTCTATTGACTTTCTCCACACTAGTTATTAATATGTATTCTTCTATTACCTCCTCTACTGACTCTTTCTCTGCAATTTAAACAGTCCTTTTCAGTTTTCCTCATAAGAAATATCCTTTCCCCTAACTCTCCAATCAGCCACAGGCTGACTCCAGATGAAATTTGGGCACTGATCTAAGAAACCCTTCATCCACTGCCCTAAGGACACAAGGCAATAATGTATTTTTAAATAATTGGTTTAGAAAATCAACCCCAAGTGCAGCAGGATAAAACAGTCGGATTTATGCTACCCCTCATTTATTTTGACAGTTGTACATTTTCAGGTCTGATTATAGGTGTGACTGCTGCTAAGATGAAGGCAATGCCTGAAGGCGTGTTGCAGGAGAAAGTCATGACAACTCAAACATAGTTTGGGGCTTCTGGTCATGCAGGAGATCCTGAATGATTTCCCCTGTCTTATCCCACAATGGAATACAAAAATAAAAGCAGTGACACATGGCGCTTTCTATTCCCATTAACCTCCATCCCCAAGGTCACTTTGACTTCCGTCTAAGAGCAGTATTCTCTTGCATGGATAAGAAACCTACCACGACAAGGCACAGAGATCCTTCTTTCCTCATATTCTGTTCCTCTTTGAGCTCAAGATAAAAAAGAAACAGATATTTCCAAGAAGGGAAGATGAGACCGATATGGAAAATAAAGACAAAATATGGATAAACTGAGCTATAAAGATGAGACCATGTTATTAAAAATTACCATATTATTTTAAATTATGAGTTAGCCACCAAAGCACTAGAGCAAGAACTGATAGGCGGTGGCTGAATGTGTGGGTGACACTACAGTGGGAAGCAGCGGTGTTGCTAAGGGGAAGGAGTCCTATTTTCCAGTAATGACCATCATACCAGGCATTCATGAACGCTGCTGGTGACTGCTGCTTCTTTCACATACACTTGAAACCTTACAAAGACTGTAAATCTTACCAAGACTGTCTCTTAAGACTATACCCCGTGAACTGTGCCACCATAGGTATGGTGGTATGAAATCAAAAGGGGGGAATTGCTAAGGGCAAAAGATGTCCTAAAGGAACTCTGGGGAAAGGATGTGCTAAAGGAACTCTGAGGAGTGTTGGGGACTCCACCCCCTCTTCCAGTTTTCTGGGTTCCACCCCCTACTCCAGTGATTGGAAAACTACAACTCCCAGCAGTACCAGGGAGAGAACTGCGAGGACCCAAGGGCGGAGCTAAGAAGGCATTCTGGGTCTTTGGGAGATAAATAGGGAGAGGCTTTTCAACTGTTGCTTTGGAGAGGTAATGGCTCTCTCTCTCTGGAGCAACGGCTCACAGACGGTGTGACTGGGGACTAGCAGTTAGTTTGTGACTAGAACTCCAAGTTAGCCAAGCTGGTAAGATAATCCAGTTACTTTGTATCCCTTTTTCCCTAGGTTGTTCCTTGCCCTTTCTCCCTTTTGTCAGTAAACCCATTATCCTTTGTATGTATCTGCAGAAAATTAAATTTTAAGTACGTTAAGTGCGTGGGTGAGTACCCACAGACAGACAGCGTAGTTTCACTCTGGGCTACCCTATAACAGTGTGAGTGCCCATTGTTTTTAAATATGACTCCCTCTGTTGCTCAGGCAAACATTTACTTACTGCAGGTGGATATGGCCTCAATAAAAACATATGCTGATGATGGTTTTATAGTATTGTAGATAGATTCACATTGACATGGAATATGAACTAAATAAAACTAAAACCACCTTTAACACACACGTCATATGGTACTGCTGGGGTGGGGTATGAGGTCATACATGAAAAAAAGTTTTCCAGCAAGCATCTATGCCACATGGAGGAGAAGTAGTGATAACTCCCTGGAACAGGGAGGTGCAGAAGCAGACAGCAATGCATGCATAGGAGCGGAGCAAAACTCAGCCACCAAGATCCAACAGGAAAACCAAATACAAAATAGGACGTTTGGATATTGGACCTTTTAGTGGAAATAAAA
>NW_004567112.1:12904036-12910432 GCF_000260355.1 Condylura cristata | reverse complement strand
GGTAAGTGTGTACTCAGACACAGCGAGTGTGTGAACATAGCTGATAACAAGGCTCAAACCCCCCACACAAACCGTTCAGAACTCTAGCAAGAAATAAGCATTTTCCTCTTTCCTTTTGCAAAGAGATTTTATGCCTTGCTTCAAAGGGCCTAGAGCACATTTTATAAGCTCCTTTGTTTCATGTTACTTAAATGGAAAAATGAAAGTCAATAACACAGAGCTGGTCAGTTTGAACCCCTAGCGTGAAAGAGAAACACGCCTCCTCACTGTCAGCACAGACACAGAAGCAGGGTTTCTCCATCATGTTGACTTACTCTGAATTTATTATGTGACCATAAATTCTAAGGGTTGAAAATAGTGACTCGACTAATATGATTATAATAAAAGTTTTAATAAATACTAATACATATAAACTTTTTTTTAAAAAGAGGACTTATTAAGGCACTTCCGTTTTGCTGCTGGCTGGGAACTAATAAGATTATATCATCCACCGGGAGAAGCTATTCATTTTATATCGCTTTGCAGAGCTAGTGATCTCCCCGGGGCTGGATGTATCACGTCCTACGTGCATAGTTCCTGATGCCTGTGGGGCCCAGCACTGGTGTGGGAGGCTCATTTTCAAGCATCCAGAAGTGTGGCTAATTTTCTGATGTACTGATTTATGAGATTTGCCCCTCTTATTTCCAGTGGCTTAAGGGGTACTGTTTTGTGCCATATTGCAGCCGTGGAGGGCTGGGTCTGTTCACTCATCTGGCCCCAGAGAAGCTCTGGTTATGAGTGTGTGAGATGGGTAGTGTGGGGGTGGGCAGGGCTCTCAGTTACTCCTTTAAAACTGAAAATGCAGTAGAGTGAGAAATACCTTTTGTATTACTCCTATCTTTTAAAAACACCTGCAGTGAGTTTTGGTAGATTTTGTGACCCTCAGAAATAAGGCAGAGCAAAGCACAGTTAAGCTTCTAAACAAAGTTTCTAGATGGCCTTCACAGGTTCTGATCCAGTGGTTCTCAGTGGGGGTAGAGGACACTTCCAGGCTTAATTCTCATCAGAGGTAAATAATGGAAGTTGGGAGCCAGTTTTCGAGAAATACAACAGTTAATGATACTCTTAGACTGAATTTCTTTTTGGTTTCCAAACTTGCTCTCTATTGTCTGGGTCTCCACTGTGTCTTCTCATTCCAGGTCCTTAACCTCCAACTTTCAGAAAGTACTTTAGTCTTCTGCATGAGGATAAACTGGTGACAGATGCAGAGGATGCTTGACTAGATGGAAAATGTCTTACCAGCGTCTCCCAGAAAGGAAGCAATCAGTGATAGGAGAAACAGGGTCCACAAAGAAAAACATTATCTCTCTGTGCTTACAGCATTATGTGAAGAAACATGTGGCCTTCATCTTCTTGTAACTGACTGGTGTATATGCTGAAATTCCTGGAGCAAGCTCCCACAGTGAAGGGGACAGAGGAACTTCAGGAAGGACATTACAGAAGGCAGGGTCCAGGGTCCTCATGAATTGAAGGCTTTGATTTTCATTTTGTAGAGACTGTCTCCAGATAACAACATATTCTAATTACAAGCCTTGGTCATTCTCCAAAATTTCCATTCTGAAGCTCTAAAGAGCAGTTTGCAAATTCATTCTATGGTGTTGTCCACTTACTGTCTTCAAAGATATAGATCCAAGAGGGTGTTTTATCCAGGACTCAACAACAAAATAAGTCGCATTTAAGCCATCAAGATGAATAAGAAAAAAAAAAAAAAAAAAAAAAAAAAAATATATATATATATATATATATATATATTACATAAACTTCAATCTCTAACTATTATGTCATTGTGGCCAATATATAACTCCCAGGAAGTTATATCTAAAATCTTTGACCATGATGATTTTTGAATGGTTTTAAGTAATGCTTTTGTAGCAGTCTTGTTACATTGATAAGGCTGGTTATTGGTTGTGGGAGGACAAACTAGATGGTTTTTGAAGAGTCAGACAGTTTTTGAAGCAACGTATCATGATGCTTCTCTTGAACTCTTTCCCAGGATAAGTCCCACTAGAATCCTAAAGAAGCTGTTCCCAATGGCCCTGCAAGGTGCCAAGCGTGGGCTGGGATGGAGGTGCTTGTATGGTGCCCACAGCCCCTAAGGGTCGGCTGCCCTCGTTTTCTTTTTTATTATTATTTTTACTTTTTTTACATCATTCTTCATTTTGTGCATTTTTCCATCTCAGTTGTAATCTCCGTGGGCTTCCCACCACCAAGTCACGTGTGTACCATCACCACAGTCCTGTACTCTCTTCCCACCCGGGAGCTCCCTCATTTTCACAGCAGCTAGGGCTACTGCCTGCTGGAAGCTGGCCGTTGGACCTTCCCCAAGAATTTCTGCTACTATTGCAAACTGACTCAAGTCAGGCAAGACTCTTCTCCAGAGGAAACACGTATCAATGACGGGGCCATCTGCCCATTGCTCCCATTTAGGGCATGTTTGGAAGGCTGCCCTGGCCTCAGTCTCTCCTGTGGGGTTGGCTGAGACGCTCTAATACCACTACCTCCTGCACACCATCAAAGCCTCCAAAGGCGCAAGGGCAAAAGCAAATCTCAGCCTCAGAACGTACCTCCTTGGTCAGCCCATCCTGTATTTCCTTTTCCAAAAATCTTTGTTAAAAAATGGCATTTTTACTTTTACTAGTTTTGGAAGTTGAACACCTGGGCATCATATTTAATGCCTCTTCTCCTCAATCATGGCCTCCCTCACTCAACCTGTAAATGAGTCTTATTAACTTATTTTCAAAATCTTTCAAAAGTACCTATAATCCACTTGAACTGCCAATCATTACCTGTTTTTACTGACTTTGAAACTTTTCTCCTTCCTTAGTCTCCGTAATACATTTTCCACATTGTGGTGAGAACTTTTTCCTGTATCACCAAGCCCTTACCATGTTGCTAGGAATGCTGCATGCGCCAGCCCTACCTGTGACAAGGGCACCAGCTCACATCTCCCTTCTCTTCCTCTCACTTGCCATGTGTGAGCTGTGGGCCCTGGCACATGCTCTGGAGAATTTTCCCTCCAGCCCCACTTAGGCAACACTGAAAGTCTGTCTTCTTGTATAAGAGGAGACTAATCTGGGGCCTTCCCTGGTAGCGCAGCTGGTTAAAGAACAGCACTTTGAAGCTGTCCACAGCCACTGCAGCACAAGCTCAATCCCCAGCCAGGGAGCTGACCCACATGGCACCGCAGACCTCTCTTGTCTCGCCTGCCACTCCCCTCAGCAGTGTACTCCATCAGTCTGCCTGTTCTACTCCCCACTCTGTCTATGGTGAATTCTCCCACTGCTCCTGTACCTCTGGTCTGTACCCCAGTTCTATATGCATAAATAGATTAAAAAGTCTTAAGAAAAATAGATTCATTTTTTTTTTAAATAAGACACTAATCTGCCATGGAACAGAGCTAAAGATAAAATAAGCATATGACTGACATATGTTTGTTTTAAAAACATTTATGCTAGCACTGATGGCTTTTCCTCTAATCTTTTCCTTGTGATTTCTTAGAATTTCAATGTTAACAGCAGTGCTTAAAGAGCTGATTTTTGTTACTCAAGAAATTCACATTGTATCTTGCAATGAAGCGTTCTTCCTGGAAGTATTGTTACAGTCAGTCTAATAATATCTCCCAGAATTTTGTGTCCTTATCAAATGTGTATGTTGGCTTGCTATCACTTTCAAAACCACTACCTTGTTCTATCATCAGTTTTAAAGACCAGATAAAAGCCATTAGTGATATTTACACACTTTCAGAGGCACTGACATAAAGAAAAAAGAAGATTCCAAATAAATGAGCAAGTAAAAGGACATCAATTAAAATCCAATTAGTAACAGCAGAGTGCAGTGCTCAATAATTTGAGAATAAATTGAACCTTTAGTAAACATATTAGGTGGAAATATGGCCAAACTCTCCTTGAGGAAAGATTAATGTCACTCATATATATAATCTCAAAAAAAAAAAAAAAACTTCCTAGTTAAAAAAAAAGCCTAATTTTATAAGGAACATCAATATCAAGAAAAAGCATCTTGTTAAAGTGAGAGGAAAGGACATTTAAAGGACTGCAACTATAAGAGCAGTGGGATTCTAGAGAGAAAAACACATTTAAATCAGCAACAATGATGTCATTAAAATTAAGGCTACAAGTGCTATAAAATTTTTTTCAGATATCATTCTGAAAAAATACATACGCGAAAATTAGAAAAGTACATATGTTAGAAAATTAGAAATCCTGTATATATGAAACTATTTTTTTTTAAAGAATCATCTTTAGGATATTTCAATTGCAGAAGCACTTAAATTCACCATCCAACACTATCCCAAACTCGTGTGGGCGAGTCCCACTGCTTTTATTCTAGACATGCTATGAAGTGTCCTTACTGAACAGTATTCTTCTTCCGGCATGAAAAAGGCATTGAGCAGCTGATGGTGACAAGACAAGGAACCTGAGTCAGCAGCTCTGAGCACAATGCAGCCATGTCACCCACCGGCTGAGAATTTGCGCTCAGGAGATCTGGGCCAAGTCCCACTATCCCCCTCCCTTGCTGGCCATGCAACTTAGCTTGGTTACTTCACGTTTCCAGAACCTGGTTTCCTCATCTGCTAAGCAGAGACAATAGCCCATGCTCTTGGTGTTGCCAGGAGGATGCTGTGACATTCTCACAGAATGTCAACTCCGAGCACTGTGACTCCAGTGATGCTTTTATTGCAATAGACGTGACATGTAAGTTTAAGGCACGCACATGGTGATTCGACACATCTAGATACAGTTATCTTACGTTAATATCTGCATCACCTCATGTATCTACCTTTTTTTCCTAAGTCCATTTGAGAACTACTCCTTAGTAACTTCAAGTGAATAATAATAGGTCCACTAACTCTGGTCATCGTGTTCTATAGTATATCCCCAGAACTTATTCTCTTTAAACACCAATCAATATCATTCCACTTCTCCTACCTCCAGGCCCTGGCGACCCCGATCCTATTCTGTTTCTAAGAGTTCACCTCACTTGGTCCCCACATTTGTGATACCATGCACTATTTATATTTGTGTGTCTGGTTTATTTCATTTAGCATAATACACTCATTTACGTTGCTGCAAATGGCAGAATTTCCTTATTTAGGTGACTGAATAATATTCCATTCCATACTCACACACATAAACATATCATATATGTATATATGCTCACAGACACACATACCGATTTCTTTATCCATTCACCCCCTGATGGACAACTGGGATACTCATATCTTAATTATTCTGAATAATACTGCAGTGAGCATGGAAGTACAGATACCTCAGCAAGAGTGATTTTATTTCCTTTAAATAGATAATCAGAAGTGGAATTGCTGAATAATATAGATTTTCTGTTTTCAATTTTTTGAGGACTCTGTTTTCTATAAAGTGTAAACTAATTTATATTTCTACACTCTCACCCAATACTTATCTCTTACCTTTTTGATAACATCCAACCTCACAGATGTGAGGTGAAGTCTCATTGTGGTTTGATTTATATTTCTCCAGGGCTCACACTCTCACTTTCACCCAAGACTTCCATGTTCCTATCCCCGATATTCAGGATTTCTGGACAGAGGAAGATATTATTTAAAATTAATACTATAAATATCTGAATATTTGCTAAAAATTGGTCAAGATAAATGACAGAACTTAGCTGTAATGTATTATAAAGTGATTTCAGATAAACTGGGGAGTAAGAAGTGGGAACAAGGGGAGAGGAAGAAGTAAGATGTTAGGAAATCTAGCTGCTGGAGGCACTTCTGAAATCAATAGGCTGTAAGCCCACATTATACTTTTAAAACTGAGGTAATCATACAACAAAATGCAAATCTGAAGCACTCATAGTAATGAAGATTTGACTGTAGCAGAGCATGAAGGAAATTCTAAGGAGGAGAAGTGTTTTCTATACACTCTTTCCAGAGTGCTTGCCTGGGTGCAGACCGTTGATACAACTCACTAAAATGAATGCAAATGAGAAGACCAGACATTTAGTGAGTTTGCTGTGGTATATGCATTTGTAGTTTTGAAACTGTACTCTGATGTTACACAGTGTTGTAAAATGATGCTACTTCAACCACAAAAACAAAACAAACAAACAAAAAAAACTAAATGCTTCATATGCTGTCAATGAATAAGCTGGTAAATGTAAACTATTTCTAACAGCAGCTATGATGGAGTGGATATCCATTTACATTTTTATGATTAGTCATAGATCAGTATGGGAAGCTGACTAATGGTGCACAATTAGTGGGGAATTAGGAGGAGAGGGAAAAGGACGCCAGACCGGAAAGGCATCCATGGGGGACAGCGTGTTCACACAATGGCCAAATACCAGTAGAACGTGTCTTAG
>NW_004567112.1:12897430-12903336 GCF_000260355.1 Condylura cristata | reverse complement strand
AAGCAGCAATAAACATGGGGGTACAGGTATCTTTTTCAATCAGTGTTTTTGTGTCTTTTGGGTAGATACCTAGGAGTGGGATTGCTGGGCCGTAGTGCTTTAGCTTCTTAATGCTGGGCTTTAATTTGCTGCACCACCAGGAAGTGTCCCAAAGTCTGATTTTTATACCATGTTATATCACCCCAGTGGCAGTTTGGAAGACAGCTTGGCGATGTAAGAGACAAAACAGGGTCAAGTCATTTTAAAACTCCTAAGCCACATTTTCTTCACCCATGAAATGGAGACAATAAGAACAGCCTGCTGTAATCCCTAAGGAGAAAAGGATGTGGGAGCAAAGAAAGACTGCTGATAGCTATAAAGGTCTCTGGAAGATTAGGGGTCAATGTGTTGGGTATTGGATGTATCAGATTTGCTTAGAGATCATGAACAAACACCTGATTCACGGAAATTATCCAATAGTAAAATCAGTCGCCCCTCTCAGGCCCAGCTGCCTAAAAGCCTCCCCGCTAAAGCAGATGGAAAGGAATAGGCAGAGCTGTGGCTAGGTTTCCATACTGCACATACACAGGAGTTTTCAAAGGGAAAGAGGAAAATCTACCGCATGTAATGAAACGCAGTCAAAGCACAACTTATTCTAGAACTTTGCACAGCTCACAAAGCAATGACAATGGCTTAGCAGGATCTCTGGAGGAGGGTCTTTCCCAGAAGAAGACTGCAAAATCCTGCCGGTGCCTTGCCAGGCTGGGGTGGCTGTGTGTCGTTACAAGTTCTTGGTGCTCGCTCGTGCCTCTCGTGTGGGAGAATGAAATGAAGACTCCTACAGTTAGAGCCTCAAGTAACCCAAAGTCATCAGTAAATTTAATCCCCATCTTTATTTAATTAAACAAATGGAAAACTGCCCCCTTGCCAAATATATTACCCTTTGCCCATTAAGTCATCAACAGCGGCTGTGAAGCTGAATTCTCCATGAAGAGAAACAATTTTCTGACAATTCACTTTTGGACCAAATGCTGATTTGCCTTTCGCCTAAATTTAAACTGTTCAAAGCTGAAGTCTTTAAAGAACAAATCTTAGAAGCAGGAGTGAGGAGACTGACTTGTGCTGTGCTGGACAGTAACCAGGAGCCGCACATGCTCACCGGGTGGGAACCGGGTAGGCTAGTCCCACTTGAGATGTACTGCCCAGGGTCAACCCAAGATCAATTTGAAATGCAACAAAAAAAGGATGAGGCCCTCCCTGGTGGTTCACTGGGTTGGGGCGCAACACTGCAAGCCCACTGCAATGCTTCAATGCGAGTTCAGTCTCGGCCCTTAGGGGACCCACACTGCACCGCAGACCTCTCCTGACCCCTGACCTCTTACTGCTCCCCTCAGCTGTGTACTTCTTCCATCTGCCTGTTCAGCTCCCCACTCTGTCTCTGGTGAAGCCTGTTATCCCATGCACCTCTGGCCTGTGCCCCAGTTCTGTATGAATAAACACATCTTTTAAGAAATAAGGACGCAAGGTATCACAAATAAATTCAATATTAGTTATGTATTGAAATTATACTACCCCCCCAGCTCAGTCATCTGTCATTCACAACAGCTTAAGCCCCCATTTCCTGTTTCCTTTTTTTTTTTTTTTTTTTAACTGCTAGATTCCTTACAATAAAAGATTCAGGATCTAATACAGGGCCCAGTCATTGCTCCTTCAGAGAAGGAAACAGGAGCATGAGGGACTTAATTTCAAACTTACAATTAATAAGTGAAAAATAATCCAGCTGCTTCCCAGTGGTGTGTGGCGTGCGTTCTGCAAATAGCCCCTTCTGAGGCTGCACCAAAGTCCCGCTTATTCTGAGAGAGGAGTGTGGATAAGGCAGGACGTGAGGTTAATCGTGTCTACCACCCAAATAAAAGCAACAGGCTTGGGATGGAGCTCCTCAAGTGGCTGCATTTGACCGAAAAGCAGGCTGGCGAGAAGCCCCGGACAACAGCAACCACAATTGTGTGTGAGGAACAGCAGGCATCAGTGAGAAGTGCTGCTCTTACGCCCACACACTGGCCCGAGGGGGCTTTATTACTCCGAGTTGCCTTTTGAACAAGTCAAAAATAAAAACAGCATGGAAACGCTGAGGCCCTGAGGAATGGGGGTTTGCGGAAACGTAACATGGCCTGTGGTGACGGACCCGTTCTGCAGGCCTGGTGCACAGAGGGGCTGCACGCACGCACCGCCTTGGCAAGCCTCGGTGACTCCTGCTAGCACGCTGGGCAGGGCAGGGCTCGGGCTGTGCCAGCCGCTGTGACAAACCCTCAGGCTGGGCGTGGGGATTGCCAGTGCCACCAGAACTTGTACAGGACTAAGAAAACGCCTTGCGTCAACTCAGAACAAACCTCCTCTTCCCTTGAGGGACAGTTTCTCCCCCACTTGTATCCAAACGGCTGCTTATCAGGCTTCCACTCACTTGGCATGTAAGGACATGACTGTTGAGTGACTGTGATGGGTGACCCATGCTGTTCCCCCCGCTGGGCATAGTAAGGTGATGTAAAGGAGGCTGGGGCAGAGTCCTTTTCCAGTATTTTGGCACTTGAGTTGTCGCGGACACTTGCCTGGTAAGTTCTGAATGACCTGTAATCCCAGATCCAGGTTCAAGGGGGAAAAGAAGCCATTTCAATCGTGGCAGATTCAGACACAAGGGATGGGAGAAGACATATTCACAGCATAAGAACTAGCATGGACAAAGACAATATACCCAAGAAGAATAGAACAGAATATATCCAGGGCAGGGATCACAGAAGGGGAGGAAAGACTGACACTGCCCCCTAACAGATGGACAGATGGATACTTTCTCATCCTCACGATCTCGAAGGAGTCTTCCCTGACCACTCTCATCACTCCCTGCTATGTGTTTTGTTGAACTTGCAGTACTTAGGCCAGGCATTGCTGTTTCCTGCCTCATCCATTAGACTGGCGGGGGGAGGGAGAGGATCCATGGAGCAGGTGTCTTGCTCATCTCTTACTCCTGTGACTGACAGGGCCCACAAACTGGGCCCTCAGCAAGCGCCTGACAGGAGGGTGAGTGGGTGTGTAAGAGTGGGAAAAAAAGCTGGAGCCAGAGTGGGAGCTGTGGAAGTCAAACTCTGCCGAAGAGAATAAAGAGCTGGCGGCACACTGTCAGTAATAAAGCTCTGAGACTGGGCGAGGACAGCCCAAGTGGCAGGAAGCCACTGCAAACACAGGGGAGCAGTGTCTGCTGGTTGAGTTATCGGAGGGTAATTATCTGAGGGATTCTGAGTTTTCATAAACACAACAGAAGAGAAGAATGATAGACGCTGCATGCCTACTTTTCCCCTTTCACTTTAGCATTCAGTGTTACGTCTCCTGCAGACTCTCCTGCAGTGTTACGTCTCCTGCAGACTCTTCCTGCAGGTAATGTCTTGCCACCAGCGTCTTTCAAGCCAATGGGCAGTGTCTGCCCGCCCCCACTCGCCCAAAGATAATGACTTTCCAAAGAGCACAGTGACCGTGGCAGTTTGGTGAGGTTAAGAGCACCCAGACCTACACCCAGGGTTACTCAGGCTTCCTCTGTCCCTGGGGCCCAACTGGCCCATCTCAGCCCCTCCCCTCACACCAACTTTTCCAGCCCTTCAGGCCCTCTCAGTGCTGGCCTTGTCTATTGTGTGCATCTGGCTTCTATGGCTGTTTTGTTTTGCAAGTTTTTATCCTTGTTACAGTCTCATATTGTCTGCAGCAAGCACGGCCTTTTCTTTAAACATCTGATTTGGGAATTCTGCCAAAGTTACATGTCACTTGAATTCATTCATTATCATTGCCACAGGATACTGGGTACCTGTTAAATTCAATACTTTCCTACTTTAGTACATTTCAATTAGCTCTGGTTTGTTTGTTGTTGTTTTGTTTGTTTGTTTTGTTTTCCCCTTTGGCTTGGTCTTTCACAGAATCCTATGCAAGCAAGTCTCTTAGAATGTCTTAAAGTGGAGTTGCTCGGACCAAAGTCTGTAACTGTTCTGCTTCATTAGATATTGTCTAATTGGCCACAAAGGCTGTCATGTCACTTACACATCCTGTGCAGGGTACAGACCTTCTGTTTTTCACATATCCCTGTCTGATCCTTTGAGTTACAAAATATTTACTTTTCCATATTTGTGTAGATACACATCTCTATGGGTGCGTACTCTCACATATATATTACATTTTCATTCCTTTACTTCTGTGTGTTCAAAAATATTTTTCGGCATTTCTTGACCATTCGTGTTTTCTCTTCTGTGAATAATATGTTAATAATGTTTGCGTAGTTTTCTCTAACTGTATGTTTCTATTGCAAATAGCCCCTTTCCAAATCCAGGTATAAAGATGTTCTCTGTTTTCTTCTTTTCATACACCAGTATTTAATTTTGCATTAACCTGTTGTTTGTCTTCTCTAGTCTCTGTGCTTAAGATTCTTCTATTCCCCATCCTCATACAAACCTTTCTGTCTGATCCCCATCGCCTTCATGAAACTTCCTGATTTTTTCTACTCCGCTCCCATTACCCTAAAATCCTTGCCAATGAATTAATGACTTAATTTTTGCCTAACACAAATTCATACCTAAACTACCAGATTGGGAGCAGAAGGGAAGATGTGAGTTTGAATAATGATAATTGGGAGTTTTAAAGACTTAAAAAAGAGAAGGAGCTTCTAATAAAGAAACTAAATGATGCTATGAGGGGTGGGGTCCTACCTCTGCTACATCTTCTGAGACTTTATGTTTTCTGCTAGAATGAATTGTATGTAAAGTCTGATTTCAAAACATTGGCGGCTAATGAAGACATTTTTTAAAACTTTATGGGGTCAAAATGAAATCTATTTCTCAGGCAAATGTCAGTTTGTTGGCTTCTGTTTCTAGTAATGCAATGTTCTGTCAAAATTAATTGTCTTCAAACAATCCTCTTGTGTACACAACACTCATATCTGCTGCAGAGTTTATCATAGAAACAAAATCAAGAAAATGCTGAGGTCAAAGAAACTTTAAAGCCAACCCTGAAAGCTGACCCTAGACCCAAGGCACCCAAGAGTGGAGGGGCAAGGCTGGGAGGGTGGAGAGCACAAGGGACAATGGTGGAAGATGAAGAGGGAGAGGAGTAGTTTGACACCTGAGTAGAGAAACCCTACATTGTCAAAATGTCAGCAAGGATATCAAACACTGGTTTTCATTTAAAAGATGCTCAACAAATAGCAATAGAAAGTTCACTACAGAAGACTTCATGATCATCTGTGAGCTCACAGTCTTCTCCATTGCCAATGCTAAGGAGAGTTTTATAGGATCGGTTGACATGAAGAAGGAAGTGGAGATAATAGCAGTGTGGTCAGAAGCCAAAGAAGGATGACAGTAATTAGAAGCTAGAAGAATGAGTCATCGATAGACCCTCCAGAGACAGGAAGTTTTCCTTTCATTCTTCTGGCCTCCAGTCTGTAAGAGAATAAATGACCACATTGCTTCAAGTCACTCAATTTGTGATGATCTGTTATGCAGCCACAGGAAATTAATAAACTCAGTGATCATTTACCTCTCGAGCCCTAATAGTGACAATTTTTAAAAAATATAATAGCAGTACTTCTCTAACCAGAATTTTCTGTGGATCGAATGAGATCCTAGCTATAAAACTCCATGTTGGGCCCTCCCTGGTGGCATAGTGGGTTAAAGCACAGAACTGCAAGCTAGCCAAAGCCACTTCAGTGTGAGTTTAACCGCCCCCCCAGAGGTAACCACAGGACACAGCAGACCTCTCATAACCTATCCGCTGCTCCCCTCAGCAGTGTACTTCCTCAATCTGCCTGTTCTGCTTCCCAGTCTGTCTCTGGTGAATCCTCTCACCACCGCTGCACTGTATGCATAAAATAAATAAATCTTAAAAAAAAAAAAAAAAAA
>NW_004567112.1:12887333-12896685 GCF_000260355.1 Condylura cristata | reverse complement strand
AAAAAAACTCCATATCAGTGGTAGGCGTGATTAAATGAGTTGTTAGTGTGAGCTCACTTTGCACACATAAAGAGACTGCATAAATGTTATTAATCTACATGGTGACCTGCTATTGAGTCTGCTCAGTAGGTCTCTGTCCACACCCCAAGTCAGACAATGTTTTCATTCTTTCCAAAGCTGCAAGGGGCCTAAAAACTGAACTTATGCTGTTTCCCTGGAAATATGCAATTTATTTGTTTCACTTGTAGGCAACTTTACTTTTATCACAATTCAGTAAGGAGGATAATTTAATTGATTTATATGGTGCAACAAGGGACTAACACTCCCCACTTCTGCTCAGGAGGGAGATGACACACAGCAGGAGCTGAGTCAACAGTGTCCCCTGCCTGGACCATCGCAGCAGCGTAGGAGACAGTGACCTCCCTCCCAGCCCACCTTCCTGTGTTCCAGCCAACACGTATCTCCCTTTCATTTACAGGATATATAATTAATAAGCTATAGTCTTGCTTTAATGTCCACATAAACTCTACATCCTCTGCATGTATTTGACAAACAGAAAGTGAATATATGGGTGTAATAAAAAAAAGTACTTCATAAAAATTTAAATGTGTGCTATGGAGGATTCTTTACAGAAGGATAAAAGGGGAAGAAAGGAAATAAAGACACAATTGCTAAACATGGAGAAGGTTAGAATTCAGAGGAAGAGAAGAGAATCTCAGATACTCAGGATGTGGAAAGCACAGTTCAAGCTCACAACACAGCTGTGTGAAAACTGCAAAAGTTTTTGAGTGAACCAGATCCCAGAAGCTACAGAAGTACTAAGACACACAAAAGTAGCAAGTGAACAAGCTGTGTCTCCAGATCAGGTCTTGGGAGCTCAGAACTCACATGACTTCCCAGTGTGGTGTTTACTCACTCAGCCACAGAAGAGTCAGTTAATATTCTCACTGACCGGTAGCAGAACAATTGGTGAACATGAAAATGCAGTGACAGGGTTTCTTGGAAACCTCATGATGACCTCCGTTGTTTCCCACAGTCTTAGTTGCTGGGGGCCACCATGGTGTTTTCTGATCCCAAAAGCTTAAGGAGTGAAACAAAGGAGAAGACCTGGAATTGCACTGCTGACTGATCTTTAAGATGCATGACAGTCACTTCATAATTTTAGTGTGGACAATGACCCTAGAGATGGTCCATGAAGGCTTCTCATTTTGTAAATGAAGCTGTGCCCAGTAACATGACATCACACATCCAGTTACTCAACAACTTAGGTACAGAACCAGAAAGAGGTCTACTTTGCCTCATTTGCTGCTGATTGCACATGTCACACAGTTATATTCCCTTGAAGGCTTAACTTCACCTAATGAAAATTAGAAACACAAATTTATTCACCTCAGTACTCTCTGGCTATCATAGCCGCAGGAGATTCTGAATAACCACCAATTTTTTGATAAAAATAAAAATGATTTTTGCAGTAAGACTCCAAAAGGACTTGTTCCTTTACTCAAATCCACCATTGGGAAGATGTCTACACACCTGCACAGGTGGGATTCAGAAGGGGGACTCTGTGCATCCTTGTCACCTGGTTGTCACCCAGTGAGACAAGACCTTGTGGGAAAATTGAGTCATGCCAGGTTATCTTTGTACTGTGACTCACTGCTACATAAAAGTGTGAAGGGAAAATAAATCCAAGTGTTTTCACCCCTAGGGATGCTACACAGTTTAAATAATGAAACTTATTTTCACTCGGAAGGTATACCTTTAAGTGGCACCATCACAGCATTCAAGTAAAACAAACTATCAAACAGGCCCAACCATCAGGGAGATTTTGTAGCCTGCTATCTGACGGTCATTTTAGTTATCTGTTGCACACCACATTTCCCCTGCACTTATCTCCACTTACTGTTGCCTGCCTTCAAAAAAGGCAACTTACTGATAGAAACTGAGCTTTGTAAAGCAACAATGCAAGATCTCTAGACCCTGGAGAGGAAGAAAAGTAACTGCTCAGTTATAACTTGGCTGAGCTTGAAAAGCTAATCAGAAATTGACCACTAGAGAAATGTTATCAAGATTACAACCTCCAGGAAGCAAGAAGGCAAAAAAGGGAGAGAAAATTAGAGTGTGAGAGGTTCAACTGAAAGGGGAGTCACCTTGATGATTCCTCAGCCGAGGTCAATGCTGAGAGGAGACAGTTCCGGGTGCCCTTGAACCAAAGGAAACTGTTGACCCTCTAGACTGGAAAGGACTCAAAGAATACTTTTTCCAACTTCTTTTGACTCTCTAGCCTGCCACTCTCCACAGATCATTCAGCCTGAGTTTAAAGAGATGTGGGAAGAGTCCCCTGGTTCATCAGCTTGGCCTGTTTTTCTAGGTCATATCACAAGTTCTTGGCTCATAAAAAAAAGATAGTAGAATTCTCAACTAATAAATACACAGAAAAGTCATTCTTCCTCATCTTCAGAGAAGTGTATCCTAAAACAGTTAAGGTTCCCTTTTCTATATAGTTAGCACATTAGGACATGTAATCACAGGTGTCTTAGTCAGTTTCAGCTGTGAGAAAACATTCCCCTCCTCTGAGATCATTTTGCCCATGGCCCTTGTCATAGGAGCTGTGTTAAGGGGACAGAGGCCGATGTTCACCTTTGAGGTCATACTTTCATCTTCTTGCACAACTGACTTCTAGTAGCTTCCATTCAGAAGATTGACACCTGATCACATCCTCCGTGTCCTCTCCGAGGCAGGCTTTCCTTCACTATGGGTAAGCTGATCTCTCAATATTTTCTTAGTTGTTTCCCTTTGATACTATATCTAATCAATTCTCTATTTGGTTCTATATTAATCAGTTCTATCGTTAAGTTGTTTTCTCCTCCTAAATTGTTAGGAATAATCAGATTAATCCTTCAATACTTTGCTTAGAAATTTCCTCCGCTATCCATCTTCATTACTCACAAGTTCTATCTTCTAGAAACCAATAGCACATGAACACAATGCAGCCCAACTCTTTGCCACTTTCTAACAAGGGTCATGTTTTCTCCTGTTTTCATTCACAGGTTTTCATTCACCCTTGGATGAACTCAGAATGGCACCTACCAACATTTCATCATGGCCACGTTCTTTTAAGACTGAGGCTGGTGAGTGAGTTCTCTTGAATTTCTTTAGTAATGGTATTAAGTCCCCAAGATGGAGGCTTCACCCTAATGATTTCATCACTACTCAAACATCTCCTTCCTAATCCCATCAACCTCAGAGGCAGTGTTCAACAAATGATTGTTTAGGAGGAAGATACATTCACCAAAGTAAGCATGGTTTACCCCATTGTTAAAAATAAATATCTACGTCACAACTCCTAATGTGGTTAATTTGGGAAACTGTAACACTCCTTGACAAGCTGACAAGGTTCTGAGTGCATGTTTAATACTTATCACCAAGGTATCACCCACCAATACCAAGACTGTCCCCACTCACCATTAATGGTGCAGCTTACTAATGTGTATTAGCCTCACATCTCCCTCCAGATAACCAAGCTCAGGCAGCCGCAAGTAAGCCCTCTCCCATTAGCCACACACAGGGAGCTGAGACAAAAGCACATGAGTTCCACGCAGCAGAGGTGCAACTATAAATCAAGTGTCTTGTGTTTTGAATCGTCACATGAAAAAGATAAATAACATTTGGTGAGATTTGGAGGGATTATAAAAAGTAGAAAAGACAATTCAAGTCATGGTTGTTTCAATTGCAGCTTTTGTTGAAATAACTTTAAGCAGGGATCTTGTACAAATCCTAGCTCAGCTGAAAGTTTTCAAAAGAGAAACAGTGTTCCAGAGTCTGTAAAATTAGAGGCTTTCGCGCTTTTTATGCCTTCCTGCCACCTATCACCTTTCTTACCCAATTTCTACCATGCACTCTTCCAGAACATGCATCCTCTAGCCAAAACAGCAGTCTAGAAATTCCGGGTGGAAAACATTCCATTAACAATCAGAAACAATTATCCAAGCTCCTATGGCCTGACACACTAATGATAGAAAATTTAGGATTTTCTAAATATTCAACTGTTACTTTAAAAAACATAGAACTCAGGCCCTCCCTTGTAGCACAGCGGGTTAAAGCACTGCACTAAGAAGCTTAAGCCACTTCCGCATGAGTTTGATTCCTGCCTGCCCTGGAGGAGATCCACATGGTGAAGCAGACCTCTCCTGACCCGCCCGCTGCTCCCCTCAGCAGTGTACTGTGTCGATCTGCCTGTTCTGCTCCCCGCTCTGTGTCTGGTGAATCCTCTTACCCTTCGCATCTCTGGCCTGTACCCCAGTTCTATATGAATAAATAAATAAATCTTTAAAACAAACAAACACAGAACTCATATTAATTGTGATACAATATTCATAACACCAGGATTTATCGTTTAACCATGTTTTAAGTGTACAGTTCAGTATCCACATTGCTATGCAGCATCACCACCCTGTCTCTAGAACTCTTTCATTTTGAAAAAATAAACTTTGCAGCCATTAAACAATCCCCTGCTCCCCTGCCATAGACCCTGACAGACATCATGCTGCTTTCCCTCTCTGACTTTCACTACTCCAGACACCTGCTGTATGTGAGGCCACACAGCCTTTGTCTCATGTGACTGGCTTACCACGACATCCTCATGATTCATCCACGTTGTGACATGTTTCAGAATGCCCCTGATACCACCTGTAAGTAGCTGTCCCCTGCTGCAACGTGCAGGCTTAGGGAGTGAGAGATCACATTAGGACAGAGCCGTCAGAAGAACACATGTCCAATAATGAAATGTGACATCTGCAAGGGTTTCCAACACAATTCCTTCTACATGTTCTCCAAACTCCATAAGTCTGAAGGAGACAAGTCTTTGGATATTCTATCTCGAAATTTCCTCCAGGTACTTCTAACTCCAAGTGATTTGCAAAATGCTTTTCTTGCCTCTTAAAAGGGGCATCTTCATTTGAGCTAACTGCTCAAATTAGAGAGAAGAATTCAATTCTACCACCAAAGTTCCTCCCCCAAAAGATTTGCACAAGACTCACAACCCATCACAGGTCATCGCAAATATATGACATTCTGGGAAAGGAAAACTACTGAGACAGAGAAAAATTTTCTTCTAGGAAAGGTAGGAAGGGGGTGGAAAGATTAAAATAGATAGAGTACAGCCTACCTGTCCTCTACAGGTAGAGTACAGAGCAATGACAATTTTTAGGGCAATGACAATTTCTCATGATTTTAAAATGAGGGATGTATGTCATTATACATATATCCAAGTAAAACACCAAGTTAATTCTAAAGTGGGTGATTATTAAATGTCAGTGTCATCCATCCTTGATAAAATGTGTTCTGTTCAGTGGGTAATGCTATTCATGTGTGGAGAAATCGCTATACCTTCCTCTCAATTTTGTTGTAAGTCTAAAGCTTCTCTAAAGAAAATAAGTTTTTAAAACTAATCATATCCATGATGTTAAACAGGAATTTTATTCTCATTTGCATATTTTAATGTCTTTTTGTCATCCTTGCAATAAACAGACTTCTAAAAGGAAAGGAATACAAAGCAACAACAGCATGTTCTCTGAAAAACAACACCAAGGTAATACTGGCCAAATTATTAATAAATCCTATCGGTTAGGTGGCTGCAATTATAAAAAAAAATTGCTGATTTTTATGGGTTATATGGGTCAGTAGGGAAATGTCCTTTGATGTAAAGAATGACATGAATAAGTATGGTAGTTACATAACTTTACAGAATTGGGGATAAAAGTCAAGGATTTCAGAATTGAGGGCCTCCCTCAATTGGCCAGCTTTATCACTACAGCCTGAATTTGATCCCCAGCCAGGGAGTTGATCATACGGCACAGCACACCTCTCCTGTCTCTCTGCTGCTCCCCTCAACAGTATATTTCAGTATGTCCACCTGTTCTGCTCCCTGCTTTCTCTTGTGAATCATCTCACCCACCCCAGGGCACCTCTGGCCTGTTTCCCAACACTTCTATGCAAAAACTCAAAAAAAATCAGAATCTAAGAGAAAGTTATAGGGATTTTGTTGTTGTTGTATTTATTATAACTTCTTACTTTCAAGCAATTTTAAAGGAAAGTTGGTAAAAATATCAACACATCGTTTAACAAGATGTCTTGTTTTCATGGGAAAATATTCATAAATCAAAAGATGTTAGGAAAACAGCATCTTTTGTATGTTTTTCCTAAACTAATCACAACTTTTTTTAAAAAAGATTTATTTATTCATGCATAAAGAACTGGAGTATAGGTCAGAGTCTCACCAGAGACAAAGTAGGGAGCAAAACAGGAGACTCTACTGAAATACACCACTGAGGGGAGCAGCGAATGAAACAGGAGAGGTCTGCTGCGCCATGTGGTTCAGCTCCCTGCCTGGGACCTAACTCAGTCCACAGTGACTGGTGATACCACTTGATAGCACTGAGACTTTAACCCTGACCTGCCAAGGACGCTCAAATCACAACTTCTTACAATCATACCCTACTAAGAGGAAGTCTGACATTTTGGTGAATGTAGCAAAACTTGTAGCATTTCTTGTACCATTACTACCAGAGTAGGATACAGTTAAATCTGTGTTTTGGAGATAATTTTTCTCTGTGTTAATTTCTAGGGATTCTAACTCCTTTTTTGGGTTATAAAAAACTAAAATATATATTTAAAAAAATCTTTAGATATTTCTTAAGAAATTTTGAAATGCCACTGCTATATAATTGAGCAATCTCATAGAATACTGCTCAGCAGAAAATTCCTTGCATAGCTTTGAAATTTGCTGTACCTCCCTAGCACCAACTCATTTTATCTTCATAACAGAATCAGTTATCAATGTATCTATTAATTAAACTTCAGAAAAGGAAAGGTCCTCCAGCGTTTTAATGATATTATTTGGCATCCAATCCAATTTCTCAGGGCTGCATTGAAAGCTTCTGTCCAGTTTCACAGTTATACTGCTTTCTTTATCCACTGCCCCAAATCTCATCCATATGAGAATCCTAATTACGTCTCCCACACTCTGGAAGAAGTCCATTCCAAATTTCAACAACCACTGCCTTTTGTTGATTCCTATCCTGTATGTTTGATCTAGTTACTATAAGCTTCTCAAAAGTGTTTATTGATCTGAGTTTGTTGATCTCTGCAGTTTCTACCATAGTTAAAGAAGTCCCCAAACACAGAATTGATGCATCTTGGTAAGATTACATTAAAAAAAAAAATCTAATAGCTGTGACAGATTTTAGGGTGATCTCAAAAACTCTTGTAATTGAGTGCTTTTTGTAAGATTATAAATCCTATTATAAGGTCAGATTCCTTGATTGGCTTTAAGAAAGCTAACAGGCAGAGAAAGTTTTGTGCTAAGTGATGGCTAATCTTTGGCCAACAGTCTGCCTTTGTCTTCATCCTGTTCCTAAAATAAAACAAAGCCTTGAGTACCTCCCTGGACACTGCCAAGAACGAACCCCATAACTTACTGAGAAGGAGGGGCTGAGGCATGCAAAGAAAGAGTTGTGTTGCTTAAGAAGCTTTCCACTTTGCACTGCACAATCGGGGGTGACCAGCAATGCCTTCCCATTCCTCACCCCCACAGGTGTGGGGCTGAGGAGGGAGTTCATTAGTATAAGCCATTGTACCTGCCTGGTGGAAAGATGGTGCTCATAAACTGCAGGCTATGTCCCTATAAAAAAATGAAATGAGATCTTATGGTTCCCCTGAGAAGCCTGAAGAACAGGTTTTGATCTATTTATTTGAAAGACACTCAAACAGTTCTGAGGAAATTTCCTTTCCCGGTCTAAAGTCACATTTTCTGAGATGAGACAATCACGTCTCTGTTAAATAGACATGGAGGGGTATGAACAGGCACACGATCATAAAGACAGACACTGTACCAAATCCAAGCTCCTCAACTTTTTTGGGGGGGAAAACAGAAAGCAAAAAGTTAAAAGTGGAGTTAAAAGTGAAGTATTAAAGCATGGGCGGGGGTGGGGAATCATGCTTTAGCACATACTGGCAGTCAAACCCCAGCTCTTTTATATATGAATACAATCTTGAGAATCTATTTTCTCTCCCTGATTTTTAATTTACCATCTATTAAAATAAGATTTAAAAATACCCACTTTTTACATTTTACTATTAGCACTAGGGTTTAGTTAAATAACAAAATGCATGCAGGCAAAAAAAAAAAAAAAAAAAAAAGCATGGAGACTAGCAAGGAATGAGGTCTCAGTACATGTTCTCCTTAGTGTATGCTTTTATATTCCAGTAGAGAAAGCAAGATTTCCGTAAGTGCGGAAAGAAAAAGACTGGTTTCTGATTCAAAAGAGGGAAATGGCTGGCTGTCCTGAGACATGACTGTTTTTCTAAACACACTTCATTTCAGCAAACATGCACTGAGAAATTACTGATGAATTATAGTCTGTATTTCTGACTCTTGGCTTTTTTAAGCCTCTTTCTATCTATCTCAGTGACCACACACCTAGACATTCTGGGAAATCCCACTGCTTCCTTTTTAGAAATTTTAACACAACTGTACAAGGTAATACTACATTTTCCATAGAGGTAAGTGTGTTTTATTTATAGGATCCTCTTTATTTCTAATTGGGATGCCACAAAGGAGGAGAATCCAGAGAAGGTAGCACAAGGCAGAAAGAGGGAAAAAAGGAAATATGTGATGAGAAACAGATCAGCCCAGAACCAGAACCCTGGAGCTCCCTGAAGTTGGGGAGTCACAGCTCTAACACCTGCACACCCCCTTTGATCCCAGAACCCTAGCAGACAGATGCCTCTGGTGTGAGTGGGTAAAGCCGAGGATAATACATTGCTGGAGTCTGAATAAAGGAATTTCAGAAAACTTATTTTTTTCAACAATTATAAATATTGTATCTGCATGATTTCCTTTTTCTTAAAAAAGGATTTAAGAATTGCAAAGGCAGGGACAAGAGCACAGGGGTCTGCTTGTAGGCAGCAGGCACCATGCTCGGCAGGGGAAGGAGAACTGGAGGCCATAAACCAGCCATGGCTTTGCCCCTGGGCCTGTGCTTTCCTGTAAATCCTCACTTCCAGGGACATGTCTCGCCCAGAGGCAGAGGCCTGGGTGAAATTTGCATTTTCCTGTGATTCTATTATGAAAATAAACAATTTTTTCTTGCTTATATTTTACATTCTTTTTAAACACAGGCAGACATTTTGAAAAGCATATACTACAGGAAACTGATCACCAGTGGACGCAAAAAGAAGTCTTCTGAAGCTCATCTGTCCCAAGATGAACCAATCATGAAACTCAATTTACTGCCTCAAGTAGTGTCCTCTGGACAAAAGATTTTTATTTCACTAAATATTTCATGTTTTCATT
>NW_004567112.1:12874916-12886563 GCF_000260355.1 Condylura cristata | reverse complement strand
ATTTATTTATTTTAGCATTTAAAAGTCATTTGCAGTCAATTTAGGGATTGAAGATGCTGTTCTTCTACCAAGTGCAACCACCACACCTCTATTATCACATTCCTTGTAATCTTCCAGTAAAAGACTCAATGTCCAGGACTAAGCCCATTCCCCCCCCTTTTTTTTTTCAGAACTTTGATACTTAGAATGAGAGCAAAATGTAAATGTTACTCTGAGGAGCTTGCAAATCCCAATGGAGCAAGTAAACATGCAAAAATTCAGAGTGACTCTAATTGCAGTGTTTAAAACTCCTCCTCACCGACCCTGAATCATTTATGGGCTGCTAAATTATGCACTGACCTAGTTTTCTCCAGGGGCCTCCAGAGGAATTTTTCATCCTATCAAACTGTATTTTCACAATTTTTGCTCTTGTGATGCTTGGGACAAACACAAGTGCCCTCTCAAGTAGCCTGGCCTGCCCTACCCCAAAAAGCCAGGCTTGACATTCACCATTGGGTGCCTCATGAACATGGACCAAAGCCTCGGAGAAAGAGACAAAACATGAAGCAGTTGAGGGTGAGATTAAAATAAGTCATTTAATTCTTACAACAATCCTCTCAGAGGTGGGTACTAGTCTTCATTATATAGATGGCAGAACTGAAGTTCAGAAGAGCTCAAGGTAGTTGCTCAAATCAGCTGGTTACTGTTGGTAGTTCTGCATATTTTACCCAATATTCTATAAATATGAAATGATTATTGTATGTCTTCAATATGTCAGACCCTCTGAATGACTTTTCTTGATACAGGAACAGCTAATTGTCATTGGGAGACTTTGGAAATTTATCTAATAATGAAATGGTTGATATTTAAAAGGAAAGTACATACATAGGAGATTCAGGAGAGGGAATCCCAACTGGAGCAATTAGGAAGAAAGATTTGAAGATGTGAGATTTGGACTAGGTTCAAGAAGCATTTAGTAGTAAGAATAGGCGGCCTTCCAGGAAGAGGTTAAAAGCAGGGGATGTACCTACTTGCAAGGAAGGTTTTGGCAGTTTTAGAGCTGAATAAGCATCACCAACCTGTTAGCGTCCAGCGCTCAGAGCAGGAGACAAGGGACCTTACATGATATTATTTAGAAACCAATGCTGCAGTCAGCACTGAACATTCTGGCTCGAAAAGAATTACTCTGCACTGTGTTATAATAAGCCTATCCATTTGCAGATGTACTATGACAGAAACAAGTCTTAGAGGTCACCATTGACCACTTCAACTTGTTATGTGGCTGCTTCTTGATAATAATCCACTCTTTGGCAAGCATCCACTGGCCATTGCATGTGACAAGTCTTGGGAAATGACAGACACTTCCTCAGGGAACTTGTGATCTAAGCGGTCATCACCTGGAATCCATGGAACAAACTCAGGTTATGGATTGTACTATCAAACTACCCAGGTTTGTCAATGTTGATCAGTTACTGATACTGGGCAATTACTCATAAAATAGCCTATTGCTTTAGTTAGAGAAGTAACAGTTGTTTTAAAATGAGGTCGAGTAAAAGTACCTTTCCCTGGCACATGTTTTATAGATGGCAAGGTTTACCAGAAGAGAAAGTAACTCCCCCCAAGTGAGTATTTGGTGTGAGGGAATGCATCTTCATCTCTGAACCCATTTGAGAAAACACTGGAATGAATGTAAAATTTCATATAGACAAAGAAAGTAAATCAAATAAATAAGATCCACCCCAGCAGGGCTGCTCACTAACTTCAGTCTAGTGTCTACTTTTCCCATCCAAAAATTTGTATCATTTATATAAAAGTTTCATGAGAAAAACCATTTATTTTGACCCACATTTTTATTGCCCAATCTTCCCTCTGTGCTCCCAGAAAATTACATTTTTATTCCAGTTCTCAATCTTACTGGGCCACGTTGCCTGTTTATCTCTGTTGAACTTAAATTCCAAGCCCAGGCAGGTCCAAGCACAAAGCTTTAGGCATGAGTTACCTGGAAATCTTTGTTCCTCCGACCAGGCCAATTAAATCAAACTGCTCTGAAGGGTGACTTGGGAACTGACAGGCTTAATGGCCTGGTGAACAAACATTGGAGTTGCTGTCACACTTGAATTATGGTCTATTTAAACTACAAATCGACTGCAATTCATAGCTTCCATTGCCTAAGGAAGTGAAACGTTCCAGGGTATCATAGAGGTGGTAACAGCTGAGTTTCAAAAGGAGAAACTCCTGGATGTCCAGGGAGGGGCGAGTGTTAAAGGCTGAATAGTTATTGATATCTACCTAGCCAGGCAAGCACCAACCTGTTCTTTAAACCCACTCTTATGGAACATATCAGAAATATAAGCAATTGTGAACTAAAGGAATCTAATCATTGACCTCCAGTGAATCAATAATATATCGCAAGTTTCAAGCATCATTTCCACTGTTCCCTGTCCAGGTTATAAATATAGTTGAGAACAAGCTCTGCACTTCCTTCAGCATAGAGAGCAAGCTAGAATCAGGAATTCTAAAAGGAACAAAAAGGAAAAATAATTTTGGTTAAATTAGATTTAAGTTTTACATGGAATGAAGTTCAGACTTTTAGGATAATGAAAATTGCTGCCAGTACATATCATAGTCTAGATAATAAACACAACTAATATGCATTAGTTTATATTAATGAAATAATTCAATTTAATACATACATTTTTGGACCATCTTTAGGGTATTTATAAAATTTTTCAGAATCATAATCTTGCTTTAAAATGAGAACTACATAAACAACAGAGGTTGAAGTAAAATATACCAGCATGTCTCATTTCAAAGTGTAATTGACATGCTGTTTAAAACTTAGTCTATACCATGTTTCCTGAATTTTGGCTTCCAGTAGATTATTTTACTTTTCAGAAGCTCCACTTAAACAACAAACATAGCCATCTTGCTTTGGTGAATGACAAAAGATATGTTTTGGGGTTTACTCACATTTTAAGGAACTCAAATTAGAGTTTAAGGTTTAATGAAGATAGCTAGTAAGTTTACAAAAAGGAATTGCATGTGGTCATTAAAAAGAATGATGTTGGGCTTCCTGGTGGCGCAGCAGGTTAAAATGCAGCACTGCAAGCTAGCTGCAGCTGCTTCAGCGTGAGTTCAATCCCCAGCCCAGAGGTGACCCACATGGCCTGGCAGACCTCTCCTAAGCCACGCACTGCTCCCCTCAGCAGTGGACTTCTTCAATATGCCTGTTCTGTTCCTCACTCTGTCTCAGGTGAATAATATTCTCACCTCCCTGCACCTCTGACCTTTACGCCAATTCTATATGAATAAATCAATCTTAAAAAAAAAATTAAATACACCATGTGAAAATACAGTGCTGAATGTCTATACACACATATACATGTCTGATTTAATGCAATCACATATTTATGAAATTTCATATATTCATGAAATTGAAGCACATTTATATACACACAATATGTTTATCTACAAACAGAAAATCATCAGAAGGTTAGTGTATGTGTTTATATATGGCAATTTCAGGATTTCTCACTATGTGAATATCAGTGCATGGTTTCCAGCTTTATTTTTAAATTTTACACTGAAATTTATATTCTAGGTGATAGTTATATGAATTTTAGCACATGAAGAAATTCATGTGACCACTATCATAAAATATATAAGAAAGAGCAGTTCATCAAACAGTACAGTCTGTAACGTACAAAATGACAATAAATCCAGGTTCAGTCACAGGGATTCCTAAGACCTCTGTTCACCAGCGTCTGCCTCATAAAAGCCCCTTCTCGAAGTGGCCCCTGGTCTCAGAGGCTTTTCCAGTAGCAGATGTCCCAGCACACAAACCCCAACACTCTCCCCAAAGACCACCCCCCCCCAGGACTGGAAGTGGCTCCCTGATATACAGAGGTGGCTCTAAGGGAAAGAGACCAGTGGAGAGGTGGGCAGGCTGCTTTCCCATTTTTGTCACTGAACACAAATGAGTGCTCCAGGCCTTGAACTTGAAGACAGAGGAGGCTCCTGAAGACAGAGGAGGCTCCCTGATGCGGGAAGCTCCCGCTGGGAGAGCTCATGGCGGGTCCAGCTTTCTGGTCATCTGCCCAGAGCCAGGGCTTCCAGACAACCGTGGTCCCTGTGTCTCAGCTTTGTGTGGCTCGTACCTCTGGGGCAACAACATTTTTTTCAGCTTGTATTTGCTCACAATTAAAATAAGATAAAAATGGCGCAAGGGAAACAGTAAGGAGATTTTAAGTCCCAGTCAGAGAAGGGGGAGGGGAGCAGGACAGCAGGAAGAGGTGGAGCTCCCTGAGGAGGAAGAGGGAGGTGACCCTGCTGCTGGAGGTGGACTGGTGTCTCTAAGGAGGCGGCAGAAATCTGGGGCCTCCTTTCTGCATTTCCTTCTGGAGAGCGTCTTCAGGGGAGAGACACTCCCTGTTGGGACGCAGCCTGAAGGGAACAGAGAACCGGCGCTCATTATCACATGTTTATGGAGAAGTCCGAAGGCAACACGCAGAGCAGAGCATCTTGGCCCTGAAATGATGAGTGTCAGGCAGCTGCAGAGGTCACGGGCGACCCTGTTCTGCCTGTCATCCTGTCATGGCGAGCTGACGTTTCCTGCTTCAGCCTCGTAGGGGCCAGTGGGTGTGTCCTCCCCGCCCCCCTCTCTTCAGGGTACTTTACTACCACTCTAAAGGCCCACCAGCGCCCTCCCCTCAGAGTACACCTGAACTCCTGTGATGCTTGGATGAAGAGATTCTGTTTTTATTCCATTTTCCCAGGAGTATCTATTCACTCTGGCTCTGTTCCTTTAGTTCCTGCCAGACAGGACTTCTGACAACCGCCTGGTTTTCAGTTGGAATGAGGGTCCATAGAACACCCCACCGCTATCCAGTCTGGGACGCTCCTTTGTCCATTTCCTGCTGTGCAGTTCTGCCCTCTGTCTCCAAATCGACCTGGAGGAGCAAGAATCTTCACTTTGCTTCATGTCCCACTCCAGGTTCTGGACCCCTCCTCCCTAACTGGCTCTGTTGAGTTATACAAACAGCCCCCACAACAGAGAGCAGTGTCAGGTTCTTGTCCCCTAGCTTTTGTCTCCAAGGTCTCCACATCCTCTGTGACCTTTGCTGTTATCTTCCAGTTCCAGTACCACCTCTTCTTCGTGACTGAAGGGAACCGCATACACAGTGGGGCTTTGCTTCTCAGTTCTTAGAGGTTTTGCAGAACATGTCTCAGAACGATCAGGACATTCTCACATACAGTGTCCCACTAGACTTTTGTAGAAAGCCACACGTTGCTATCTTGCTACATTATGCTTCGCTGGTGCTGCTCCCAGACCTCCTGCCTCTGATCACTCAGCACGCTCCCCTACACAATTTAAAAACAGAAGAATGGTAGGGAGTAGGAGGGGTGGGTAAGAACCTCTGCCCTGATAGCCCAACAAACGAAAGACACTTCTATCCTCAGGTGACTTGTTACCCTACATTGCTTTACTTGGTCTTCTAAATATAAAAGTGGGAATAAACATAAAAATGAATGAATGGTGACTCTCCCGTAGACCCTGGATACCAGGATTTTCAGTAACCACTTTCTGCATATGAGGATCCACCGCTATTATTATGGCCTGTGTTAGAACCAAAATAAGGACTTGAACTACGGCACAGTCTTGGGTTTGCAAATATATAAAGCACAAAGCAGCAACAGATTATAAAGGTGTTAAAGGTGTTGTCCACAACTGACTTGACTTCTCATGTGGGACTGTAGAACAGAACACCAGAACCGGAGCAGTCTGTGCCAGTGGCGAGGCAACGGCTGAGACACATTAGAAAGTGGAGCCTGAAATTAGGGAACCATTGGCAAGAAGGGGTTTGAAAGAAGAAGAAAGGGTTTGCAACCTGAGCTAACTAATGTACAGCAAACAATTCATTATCTCATTGTGGGATAGGGCGGTGTTGTATCAAGACAAAGGCTGAAGCTATTAAAGCCTGAATCTTAGCCACCTTGACCTTAACCGAATGCTTTTACGATTTCTGTAAATGTCTTACCCTTTAATAATTAATTACATAGACCTCATAAACTAGATAAGCCTGACTCCACACTAATAAGTTGTTTTACTACCCTTCATATAATTTTACTGATTCCTACAAACTTGTTTTATAATAGCAATGTTCTGTTTAAGAACGTGGAATGCGCACTAAGTTTTGCCTCCACCTGGTCTTCCGTAGTTGGAGTAGGCAAAGGTGATGTTAGACCCGCTAACATTCCCCAAAAATATTTTAAACATTTAGTCAAAATAAAAACATAATGAGGAAGAAGGAATTAAAATTAAGTGTCAGCGGCACCAGGCAACCCAGTACAGTGCAGCCAGTGCTGACATACACTCTGGCATCAGTGTAGAGCTCGCTTCTTAGAAGACAATTTCCTTAAAATCATCTGATGGATATGCATAGCTTCAAGTTAAAGTCAAACAGGCTCTTTGGACAAAGTGAACTAGAGTTCTTGGTTTTGTGGAGGGGAAGGATTTGTGAGGCAGAGAGTCAGACAGACTTCATGCCATACCATCACTAACAACAGCTGCAGCCTCACCTTTTGCAACACAAAGGGTAATCGGGCATTTTGATAGAATGTGCAAACACACTCTAAAGTGACCTAGATGCCCCTCTAATTGTCCACTGAAATGGTTTCTATGAATAATGCAAGTTCATCCATCCATTCAACGGTGAAGCTGTAGTTTCTCCATTATTGGTTAAACTCTGCTCTTAGTTAGGTTGTCTGGAAGCTGCCACAGTGCTCACTTATGACAAATCATGGCCGTGGGCCACCTGACAAAGCATGACCAGGCCCAACGACGGTTTCCTTCCTTAGTACACACTTGCTCTTGTTCTTTGTTCTCAATGCCTGGCCTTCTTATCAAGACCCATTTTTGACCTAGTTTGCTTGCCATGTATTGACATGGAAGAAGACAATGAAAAAGCAAGATGTGAGAAGAAATTAAGCAATCAAAGAACAGTCATTGATCCTTGTTCTTTCATTTACCTAAGCAAGCCTGAAAAAAAGTGTCCCTCAATCTAAATGGACAGGGGACAATCACAGGAACAAGGATCAGACTAATAATTGATAGACTAGAGAATAAGTTTGTTAAATGGTTTCTGTAAGTCTGTTTTACTTAATATGAAACAACTATTTGCTGGGATAGCTATGTCAAAAAGTCATTTATGAAAACAGATGTACATCTTCGGTATTTTCAACAAAACAGTGCTTTACAGCCACTCTGTTTTACTTTCCTGTATTGAAGAACCAAGGAAATCCACTTCATGCAAGAACAGAGCCTCAAAAAGTGGCCAAGAGCTATAATTAAAATTAATTTAACTATCCCTGTTCTGCTCCCCACTCTGTCTCTGGTGAGCCTTCTCACCCCCCATGTGTTTGGCCTGTACCCCAGTTCTTGTATGCACGACTAAATAATCTTAAAAAAATAACTGTAGGACCTACTTGGAAACAAACATGATACTGTAGACAATATTATGAGTGGATATGGGTAATATAAAAGACAAAAAGAGCACAGATTTTCTTTATTTGGAACAAAGAAGCAAATCAGCATCTGTGTTCAAGTGTACTAGCTGTCCTAGGTTCCAGCCTAAACCTCCATCGCATGCCTTCACCCCAGACTCCCCCGTCACATCCAATTTTGTTTTCCATGTCACTATATAGTATATTTTCATTCCTACCCACTTTGATAGATCAATGGATATTTTTCACTTTGATAGATTGACAGCTCGATAGACTGCAGACAGAGCTAGAGAGGGAGAATGATTTTAGTCTGTTGAAAAGTAAGTAAGACAGACCTTTTATGATAGAATACATCATTCAAACTTTAAGAAGCACTTTTGAAAGTGATCCTCTTTTCCCAAGTCAATTTTGCACACAATACCATGAGTGGATATGGGTAGTATAAAAGACCAAAAAAAAAAAAAAAATTATGACACCACGCAAATATTAACTCAAGAGCATACATTAAAGTAAGGTTAATAAGGGCCTTCCTGATGGCCTAGAGGTTAAGTCTGAGCATTACCATGCTACAGAATGAGTTCAATTTCCAGCCAGGGAGCTGACCCACACGCCACAGCAGATCTCTCCTGTCTCACCTGCTGCTCTGCTCAGCAGTGCATTTCAGTAGATCCACCTGTTCTGCTCCCCACTCTGTCCCTGGTGAATCCTCTCATTCCCAACACATCTGGCCTACACCCCAAATCGTCTATGTAAAAATAAATAAAATCTTTAAAAAAATCATAAAATATATTTCCTTAAAAATAAGTTTAATAAATAAAATAATATACAAAGTATATGATTGCACCACCTAAAATAACCTGATACTCTATGGTGTTACATGCATCACATTTGCAAGACAGCTAGTGTCTTTACAAAGACTTTTGACTCTAAACTCTCTTTTCTCTGATCTCAGCAGCAGCCACCTCACGAAGAGCCATGCACTGGAAGAGAATACACTTATACGGCAAGGTGTGTTTGGTTGCATGCTCATGCCTCTATATACACTTAGAAACACACGACCTCTGCAACACAAGATCTCAGTCTCCATAGCAATCAAAGTAGATCTGGAAGAAAAGTCAAGCATCATTTTCTTCCACCCTATCCCAAGTCCGGCTCCCCTACTTCTGTTTTGCCAAAATATGTTGTTACGATATGGTCAGATATGCCACAAGTAAGAACTGAGCACAATCAACATACAGATTACTAGGAAAATGTTGATTAAAAACTTATCCTTGTCTACAACTTTTTCCTCCAGCTCTGCCCAAATGTGTTATTGATAATAAACCTGAGAGTAACACAAAGACCAATCCCATCCAAAAGTGTGAAAGCAGGGTCCTCCCTGGTGGCCCACTGGGTTAAGATGCAGCACTGAAAACTAGCTGCAGCCACTTCACTGCAAATTCAATCCCCACCCAGGAGGTGGGGGACCCCCTGGCGCGGCAGACTTCTCCTGTCTCACTCGCGGCTCCCCTCAGCAGTGTACTTTGTGCATCTGCCTGTCCTGCTCCCAATTCTGTCTCTGGTGAATCCTCTCATTGCCCCTGCACCTCTGGCCTGTACCCAAGTTCTGTATAAGTTCTGTATGCATAAGTAAATAAATCTTAAAAAAAAAAAAAAAAACAAGTGCGAAAGAGAAATTTACAGTCAACCCAAATTAAAATAACCTTTGAGGATGTGGATCACAATACATGCATTTGAGCTCTTATCACCCACCTTTCTGGCCTCAGGATACCTGGGGCCCTTGTGCGGAACACTTGGGGCTTGATGAACACTCAGGTTGATTCCATTTTTCAGATGAGGAAACTCAGGGGTGCTTGGTTTTTAGTGCTATGCCAAGAATTCTTACAAGATTTTGCTAAATGGAGTCTGTCAGGAAAATAAAGCGTTTTCTGTACTTTGCGTAGGATGTTCACACAATGAATTGGCTCCTGTGCACACACCCCCCTCCTGAGCTTTAACCTGAGATAAATTGTCATCAGTTGAACCCAGTCACTCAAAACTCCTGCCCAGCCAGGTGCTATCAAAGCAGCAAGATGAGAAAGAGCAGAAGATAAAAGTACACAAACAGCTTCTCCCAGAAAGCCTTCCATCCTCCAAACTCCACTAACAGGGAAGCATTTCACACCTGAGTCACAGGGAATACTGAAGACCTAAGTATCTGTTACAGGCCACGCCTCCCACATGTATATGTGTGTGTGTGTATGTGTGTGTGTGTGTGTGTCATAAAGTGGCAACTACACACCTGAGAATCACAGAATTTTAAAGAGGTCAGCAAACAAAAGAACTAACCATTACTCATTTTTTTTTTTTTATAAACAGTTCAGGGCAGGAGGACAAACCAATTCTAGATAACACTGCTCCACATTTATTTTATGTGAAAGACAGATTTTTGTCTTGTTAAAGTCTTTCTTTCATGAGCTTTCTGCATTATGCATCTGAACTTAATCCTGAATGGTTCAGCTGAGAAGCCCTACTGAAAGTTAGCTATTTTTGGCATACTTACCATTATTCCACACTTAACCTAAATTCCCTTTTTCTGAACTCTGGTATTGTTTATAATTTGCAACTAAATAGTTTAGCTCTAATTTACATGCATATTCATTACTTATAAATTCTAAGTGGATGATAGATGTTTTCTGTTCCACCATAAGACTGTACGCCCCCATGAACAAAAATAAACACAATTTTCACAAGTTCTATGGGGTACTACGTGCATCCCTGACCAGGATGGACAGGCTCTGTCATCTTTTTATTAAAGAAAAAAAAAATCATCATAACCCACCCACTAGATCCTCCTCCAGTCTTGCTCCCACCTCCACACTCTGGTAACCTCATTTCTGTTGTTGTTCACTGGGTTATTTTGATTTTGTTTTGTCTGTTCATCAGTTTTGTTTGTGAATATAGCACTTTTGAGCAAAATCATCCACTGATTTGACCTCCTTCTGATTTATTTCTGTTTCACATGATTCCCCCCACTTTCTCTGAATTTTCTACAAATGGAAATATGACCTCTTTTAACTGTTGAAATAGTATTTCATCTGTGTAGATCAACTACATCTTCATCCAATCATCTACCAATGGGCTCTTAGGTTGTTTTTATATCTTAACTATTGTAAATAGCTGAGCAAAGAAAGCTGCCTAACTCAAGCCATATATATTAGCATACAGTTTCCAAAAAAATTAAAAACAGAAGAATATATCACAAATGATGGAACAAATAAAAAACCCAGGGGCAAAATCTACATGCAACAAACTAGATAACTTATCTTAAGAAGACTTCAAAGTAATAGCCTTAGCAATACTTTTAAAATAAGTAGAATAATTGATGAATAGCAACTACACCAAGAATAAGAGATAATGTGAGCGCTCCAAATAAATAACAAACCTAGAGAACACAACTGAATTGAAAATTCCAATAGGGGCCCAATGGTAGATAAGCAGCAGTTAATAAAATCAGTAATCTGGGATACAGTGTAGTGAAAAACCAGACACCAAACATAATAATTAAAAAGAGCAAAGAATTGGGCCTCCCTGGTGGTCTAGGGGTGTCTCAGCACTATCACCCCTACAGCCTGCCAGGGAGCTGACCCACATGGCACAGCAGACCTCTCCTGCCCTGCCTGCTGCTCCTCTCGGCAGTGGATTTCAGTCAATCCACCTGTTCTGCTCCCCACTCTGTCTCTGATGAATTCTCTTACTGCTCCTTTGCACAACACCCCAGTTCTTCTTTGCAAAAATAACTTTAAAAAATCAAGAGAAACGATGCTTAAATCATAGTGTCCCCAAAAGATGATTAAAGGAATAGTGTAGAAATCTTATTTGGCAAATTGATTACTGAGAATTTCCCTAACTTGGTGACAGACAAGACATCAAAATCCAAGTCTCAAAGGATTCCAAACAAAGTAAACCAGAACATATTATAAGTAGTTAAAAATGGAGCCTCCCTGGTGGTGCAGTGGGTTAAAGCACAGCACTAAGAAACTAAAGCTACTGCAGCATGAGTTCGATCCCTGCCTGCCCCGGAGGAGACCACATGGTAGAGCAGACCTCTCCTGACCCGCCCGCTGCTCCCCTCAGCAGTGTACTTCATCGATCTGCCTGTTCTGTTCCCCACTCTGTCTCTGGT
>NW_004567112.1:12849620-12873836 GCF_000260355.1 Condylura cristata | reverse complement strand
TAGCCATATGCTTATTTCTATAACTTTTTATCAGAAGTTTTCATGAAGTAGAAAATGATTCAACTAGTGTTAGTAGGAATCCAGCTCAAATTGGAGGGTTAGAGTGGTCCCAGCATGCGAACTCTAGCAGGAAAGGCTGGAAGTGAGGGCAAAGTTTTCAGACCTTAAGGAAAAGAAGTTTGGCTATTATTTCCTTGACTCATCCGGAGGCGAGAGCTGCTGAAAAGTGGCTGTCTAGATAGGTAGTGAAGGATCATGGTAGGGGAAATCCTAAGAATGTCCTCATGACAAAACATGAATCCTAATGCCCGATCACAACTTTCCATAAGGCAGTCTTTCCGTGCACCAAAAAAATCCATTATGGATTTTTTTTAAATCTTCATGAGTTTTATTAAAAATATAAAAATAAGCACAACCACTAATGTACACCTCTCTGGGAAAGTTTCTATAAATGATATTTTACCTAGGCTACTAGGTGAGATAATCATTGAATATGGCAAACAATAAAATTCTCAATTTCTTGACTGAGTTTCCAATTTTTATTTTATTTTTAGTCACTTAGTTTCCAACGTCTCTTACCTACTTTATGACAGTCTGAGATATTTTTACATGTCTTAAATGGTATTAAGTTTTTACCATTTCTTTACTTTTAGGGAACATTACTTTTCAAGTTTACTTTAAACTGGAAGAGAAGAGCTCACTCTGAGATCCCAGTCCCAGAGAATTTCTTGAAAACTGGTGTAGCAAGTGGTCTGCCCTCAAGTGTCAAGTGAAGGAAGACCCTGGGGGTGGAGTCAATAATGCCATGTGTAACACACCACAGCACAAACACACATGTGGTATATTCTATTTGGGATATTGAGCTATACTGACCCATTTCGCAACTGCTGATTAAATGTTCTGAACTGTAAATCCTTTCTCAGTTGAGAAGTTTGGCTATATGTTTATTATTGATTTACCAACAGGAGACCCAGACCAATTTGTGAAAACAGCAATAACAGGAGTGTGTTTTCTCACATTACCAGCATCAGCAGGAGGACTTGGCTTCAAAGTAGAGTTCTAGGACACTTTCTAAGCTGCAATAGTTAAGTACAACAAATTGAGAGTTACAAATTGAGCCAAGTACTGCTAAGGAGTAGGATATTCATGAGTAAGACCAATTTCTGTTCATATGGTAATATATTCTACTGGAATGGGAGGTTGTCATAGAAATCAAAATATGGTAAATTTTATAAGACATGGGAAGGACTCATAAGAGGAAAAAACAGTCAAGAAAACCCAATGGAATAGATCTGAGATATTAGAAAGATAATCAAAAATGGTATTTCAATTCTAAGGGATGCTGACAAAACACACACAAAAAAAAACTGTATTTGTATTCAACAGCTTGGTATATGTGGCAAACAATTAGACCACTCAGTTTCATTTGGTATACACACAATAAGAAAAATATGTCCAAAGGCTTATTAGAATTTTTAAGTATTCAGAGTGTCTAAGTAAATGATCAAAACATCAATAATAACCCAAGCAATCATAACATGAAAGCATTTAATATTATATTTAAAGTTTCCTTAAAAAACACAGAATCCTATATCACAAACTAACTACATTGTTCTATTGATGTATCAGTGTCATTAAAATCTCTATAGAGGAAGCAAAAGGACTTTACAAAAATGCTGTGGCCTAGAATCAGTGAGTTAGTCTTTCAGGTATTTGACGGAGTGTCATTTGACGGATTACAAGTGTTATTGGATCAGAGCCTGTGTTCCTTGAGTCAGGTATTGCGTATAGCTGCTTCCTTAACTATATTGGCAGTTAGAAAGGCAGGTAGCTCAGAAGGATGGAAGTTAGGAAGATCACATGTCCCACAAAGCCTAAAATATTAACTGTGGACTTCTAGTTGAGTCTGGGACCTGGACACAATGGTGAAGGATATCAGACACGGGGGACTACCATGTCCAGCATGCAGTGAAATGTTATTGTTTTAGTGCTCATTATATACCATTTCAAGGTGCAGCAAAATGTAACTTCAAAGCATACCATACAACACTTATCTATTTAATTGATTACTCTCTTTGAGCTACTCTGCTGGCTTGGCAGAGACAACTAGACACCTTGAATGCCAGGTGGCTTAAGTCTAAGCATCTTATCAATCCCTCTGGTCCAGAGTGAGGAGATCCCTTTTAAGCAACATACTGTTAATCATCTTCCTCTGGGAGTTAAAGGGGGCACGACTCTGCACAGGTCATTTTTCGGGCACTCAGAATCCGGCCTGGTCACCTAAAGTTTTTCCTGCAGGACATATGCGTTTTCGCAGCTTTAAGAGCTCAGGTTTGAGGCCTAGACTGCATGGAGTCACTGCCAACAAGTAACTAGCATTTTATGGGGAAAAAAAAATCTACTAGCCTCTGCTTCATGTCACAGTAGTCAATTATTTTCCATTTTGTTGGGCAATATGACTAAGAGTTGTCACTTTCATAATCTTGGGAACTGCAGAGTGGCAGAAAGTCTTTTTTTTTTTTCTTTTCTAGCTCTCATTGCTTATCTCAGGTTCCTAACACAAGGCTGAAATACAATTAGAAGGTTACAGACATTCTTTTCAGTAAACAAGTATCTATTAAACACCTATAACAAGTGGTAGTAGCTCTGTTCAATCTAAGAAGGAAAAACAAAAAGGATGAAGACAGTTTTTTAGAATAAAAAAGGAACCCAATGCTGTCTGATTTAAAAGAGAACATGAATAAAACATAAAAGTAAGTAAACAGAGTTTCAGTATTCCACAGAAGACAGACTCCTGACATGGTCCAATTTAAGTGACTATGGACTTGTTATTTCCCAGGAACTGAGAATTTATTCAAGTAGTCAGCCCTTTCATTGAGACACCAAACAGTGGGGAAGCTGCTCAGAACTTTTTGAAATACACCTGAAAAGTATTTCATTCATTTAGCAAATAGCTTCTCAGAAATATACTTTTATAAGGTAACCATATTCTATAGGAACAGCAGGAATCTAGAGCAAAGATGCAACCAAAGATAGACTATGTTCGAGTGGCTGCCAGAAAGTGTCATAGCCTAGATTTATTTCTGTCTTCTAAAAGGCATGTAGAAAACAACACCTTTCAGAACAAAAAAATAAAAAACCTGCAGATAAAGGGCTATTGTTGAAGGAAGGTTTATTTACAATGGCATGAGCGCTTACAAGCATCAATTTGAACGTCTGTATCCATAATTTACTAAACTGTTGAGTAATATACTCCGCTATCTGTCTGAGGCATGGCATTGTAAATATTTCATGACTTTAAACATTTACTATGATTACAAGTGTGTATGTTAGTACACAGTGTAATAATGCTTCGACTGAAGCAGAAGTAAAAATGTTTGCTTCAGTCACTAGCTAAGCCTCTAATAAAATCAGTCTGAGTCTACGTGGGCACAAAGACATCAAAATAGCTTAAGTCTTGATCCTCTCATCTCCCAGAGCCATAAAAAAAAAAAAAATGGCATGAAATGATCAGCTCTTGGGGAAAACTGGTTTTTTGCATTACGTAGTAACACACCCTACTCAGTCCTTAAATGTGTTAGTAAGGTTGTGAATGAAAGCCTTAAATTCATAGTTAAATAAGCTATCAATCGCATTTAATGAACATGTTTGTCCTCAACCTCTCTAGTAGGCTCTTTAATTACCCATACCTAGTTCTTTAGAATGTCATTTGGAGTCTCCTGGCATTATGGTCCAGATAAAATTGCACTGAGTGATATATGAAGGGGAGTGCTGAGGATTAGACTGGCAAGGTTAGAGAAGGCCAGATGATTGACGGTTCTGAGCCAAGATAAAGATTTATCTTTTATTCTGTGGTCCACAGATAAATTACCCAGACACACAGCAGCAAAATCTTTTCCTTATCCCCTGACACCAAGGGTAACGTGGGTACTTTATTCCAAGAGGAAGCTACAAGGAATCTAAAATCCAGGTGGTTAAGTCGTTGCGAAGTATCTCTTGACCTGTAAGAACCAGTTTAAGTGTGTTCCCTTAGGAGAGCAGAATCAATAACTGAGTGGAGTGAGGAGTCACACATGCCTCTGTGTCTGGGCTGTGTGGAGAGGGCCCTGCTCCCTGAAGAGATAAAGGTGAGGGAGAGATGGGCAGGTCTTGCCAGACCTCGGCAGTTCACACCATCCTCGACAGGTGGCAGAAAAACAGAGATTAATAGTCTTATTAATCTTAACTAGTTTTCTTTCATCCACACCACCACTTAGTATGTGTATTTAACTTGCCTATGCCTCAGTTGCCTTCTAGTTGGTAAGATTTAAAGACATCACAATCTGCACACTTAGCCACCCAGTTCTTATGTAATAAGCTCATAATCCTTACTGCAAATGTACAACTGTCAACACTGGTTTTCATCTCTTTATTGGGAATAACCATCCAAAGTGTCCTCAACATTAAGAGGACTCTATAGGGGGTGTAGCTGTAGGGCAATAACCATGACTGCGGTGACCAGGCAATGTATCTTGACCTGGGGCATGCCTAGAGAGCCCTGGCACCCTGAGGCACAACATCTGCATTCATTACACACGTTTTATCAACCACATTTGGTAGTCAATGCTCATGATCTTCTTGTCACTTTCCAGTTAATGATAAAATCCATGTGGATCCTTAGTCCCTAGGGACAACCCTACCACCCAAGAACCCACATGTAAGTACATATGTTACCACAATTCAGAACAAACTGGCCTTTTTAAATACAGTACCAAAATACAGTGTAGTGATGTCAACATTTAAGATTGCCTTGTTATACTAACAGAAAAGCACAGTCCACCTGTAACATGCATCTCCAAAAAGTGGGGAGTTCCATTTCCCCTTCTGCACCAAGTGAGGGTGGAGCCAAACAGGCCAACTGCAGACTTGGAGGAGACAGGTGGAGCAGAGACAGGTGAGGAGGCTCACCTGCTTCTCCGCTTTGTACTTGCACCAGGGACTTGGGGTACTTGAAGAAGCATGGAGAGATACTTAGACAGAGCTGAGAGACCCAGGAGGAGGCATACAGGGGCTACTATTACACCTTGATTTAAAGTTTGACTTTGCTCCTTTGTCCAAGACTTGCTTGGGGCCTTTTGCCCTGCCCTGTGGTTTCCTGACAGAAGGTGCCTTAGACGTGTGGCATGTTTTCAGGACTTAGTGGCCACACTTTGAGTCAACCCTGTTTGGCTAGGCATTTACCCATGAGGGGATGGGTAACTCTAGCTGTTTTATTGGAAAACTATTATCCTTTATTGTCTTTCTATTCACACTAGTTCCAGTGAAGTTCTTTCACACTAACAACATGCCTTGTCCTAAGTGGTGAGGGCAGGAATCCTTTAGATTATGCCTACTTAGGATTTCTGGGGTGCCCATCAATCTGCACATTAACAAACCTTAATCTGCTTTTCCAGACTATAAACAGGCCCTATGTTCATGAAGTCAATGATTTTCATAAGCTCCAAAAATTTCAGGAAGGCACATTTTCTTCATTTTCTTAAGTTTTAATCCAAATGTTATACACATTGGTTGCAAATCATGAGGTCATCTTCATCACGTCAGACAAAAAGAACCAACAGGGTATAAGTATAGGACTCACATAAATGAGTCTATAAATATACACTGAATAGGTGGATTCAAAAATCTCTGAGTAGGTTCATCGTTAGGTCATCAGAAATTCTATGTTGTCTCTTCAGAATCACTGAAAACTGTTACCAGGACAGATAATAGAAAGGATGTTAGTGACAAACCCATCAGTTTGTCATGATTTTTTTCATAAATCACATTGTTTTCATTGTCTTTCTATGAATCATAACCATGCTGGTTTCTTCTTTACCTTTTCCCTGCATAGCATCTGACATCAAAAACCTTAGACCTAAATTAAATCTTAAAAACACCCTCCTCAGTAGTTCTGAAACCTGAGTATCTATGGTCAGGCATGCTCCACCATGCCGTGATTTGCTTATTTTTCTAACACTAGGCATCACTTTCATAAAGCTTAGCAGGTGATCCTAATACAGGATTAGACATCAAGGAGGTACTAAGATTTTTGCCGGGAAAGTACATTCTTACCCCAATGTAGCAACATTTGCATTTCACAATTTCTTGGGTTAGGCAAGTTTTTAGTAATATTCTACAGGGCTGGTATATAAAACAAACTCACAACAAATAAAGAAACTTTAGGAAAATTCTTTGATCTTACATGGGGGTAAAAAAGGTTTAAAGGCAGTGAAAGCTATACTGGGTAATCACAGTTTAGGATAAGATGCATAAACAAAAAATTCCACCATGAAACGTTAACCAGATCTACTTCCCCATTCACTGAGATTTCCCTTTGGTTCACGGAATAAAGAGGCAAATCAAGAATAAAACCACAGGCCTTGCCACACTCAAGTCAGAACTTGACCCTTGCAACCAAGCTGCTATTATTCAGCCTCAAGAAAAACTAGAGACAGGAAGGGGAAAGTCTTTGTTTCCTACTCAAGAACCATTTTCTTCAATCCTGGTTAGCTGAAACTGGGGAATCCCAAGAAGCCCATTGTGGGGGCCTGTGTACAGGTGAGTTTCAAATACATCAGGTGACTCGTCTCTTAAAATTCCTCCTGGGACACTTTTACCTTAATAGAGTTTTGGGGAATCTTCCTTGTTATAGTATTTCTGTGTTCACTTTGATATAAATTTTCTTTCCTCAATCTCACACATAAAGACATCAATTAAATTCTGAAAAGTGAGAAATAAAGCAGGTGGAATGTTTATCATGGAGGAACAAGTAATAGCAGGATATTGAAGCAAGAGGAATATGGGAGGATAAAGTAACAGTATTTTTGAATAAGAACTAAGCTGAGGAGGTAGTAGTGGACCAGAAGCAATAGCATGTTTTCTTTTTCTGGCCTGTCTCTGAGCTGAAATAGTCCTTCAGATATTGATTCTAGCAAATCAATAGATTTGGTAAGTTCTGAGGTAGATGACTTAAAATTGATGTTTGATCCATTAGAAATATGCATCGCTACTCATGTTATCTACATAATCAAAGTTTAGATAAGAGCCCGATGGGAGGGCAGTTGGGGCAGGTGAACCCAGAAAGTGGTTCAACCCTGTCCCATGTTTTAATAGCTGTTGTCTGTTTGAAGGCTCCCAAACCCACCCCCTCATTTGTTCCCCCATGGCTATTAGATTTTGAACCCTGGGTCCTCAAGGAAATGGATTTCCCAACTAACAAAAAGTCAGACAGGCAGTTCACAAAACCTCGGTCTCCAGAGTCAATAAACAGCAAACCAGATTTTTTTTCTCATCCTCTATTCAAAATGGTCAAGCAAATATTCAAGATAAAAGTTAAGAGCTTGGAAGCATTAGATGCAATATTTTAGATCCTTTGAAAATGGATTCCAAAAGAAAAGTTGAAGTACTCCTTCAACTTCCCTTTATAGTAACTACCCTGTGCAGCAATTATAACTGTAAATTGTCACTACCCTTTAAAATTATATTAAAGGTATAATTAGATCCATGCACGTAAAAGTGTGATTGCAACTATATGGCAAATTAAAAGCAGAAACCATTCCTCTTCTGTGTACAGGGTTACACGCCTGACACCCCAACCAGCATCCCGTGCATAGATAGATGCGCTACACAACTTTGTTGGGTAAATATCTGTGCATACTGTTGAAACAGACTTATTAGAAAGCTGTGCCGGGCAATGGAAATGACCAAATTCAAATTCAGAGGACTGTAGAGAGTTTTTCTAAAATGCTGCATCATTCCCTACTTGCTCCAAGTTGTTTTGTTACTGTTTTTCCAAAGTGTTCCAAGTGAAAGCTAGTTTGTTGTATTTTTTTAAAAATTGATTTTATTGGGCCCTCCCTGGTGGCGCAGCTGGTTAAAGCACAGCACTGAAAAGCTAAAGCCACTTCCGCCTGAGTTCAATTCCTGCCTGCCCCGGAGGTGACCACATGGCGCGGCAGACCTCTCCTGACCCGCCCGCTGCTCCCCTCAGCAGTATACTTCATCGATCTGCCTGTTCTGTTCCCCACTCTGTCTCTGGTGAAGCCTCTCGCCACCCCTGAGCCTCTGACCTGTACCCCAGTTCTGTATGAATAAATAAATCTTTTAAAAAAATGATTTTATTTATGCATACAGAACTGGGGTACAAGTCAGAGGTCAGGGGCAGTGAGAGGTTGCACCAGAGACAGAGTGGGGAGCAGAATAGGCAGACTGATGAAGTACACTGCTGAGGGGAGAAGCGGGTGGGTTAGGAGAGGTTCCCCACACTATGTGGATCACCTCCGGGCCTGGGGATTGAACTTGCACTGAAGCGGCTGTGGCTAGCTTGCAGTGTTGTATCCTAACCCATTGTGCACCAGGGAGGGCCCAGTTTGTTGCCTTTTTAATTCAGAAATGTTCTAAGAGTCTCACAAGTGCCTTCTAATAGGTTCTGAATTTTGTAATAGCATCTGTTCGGAAACAAATGTACAAATACACATCCCTCACTAATAACCCAAAAGTTACTCGTTTCCAAGTTATTGTGTCCATTTTCATCTTGAGTCATCTTGACTTGTCAGCGTAAGACAGTGCATGTTTACACAGATGCACACTCATCCTTTTATAGTAGAAACTCACTACACAGTGACATGCATCTTCCTTTAAGAATCTTTCTCTGTAGCTAGTGCAGTGTTAGTCGTTGCTTACATGAACACTTAAGACCGTGCAGACAGACCATTTAAGAGATATTCCAATTATATTTTTCCCTGGTAGATCAGGTTTCTAACTGATGCTTAAATTCAAATTACTTTTGGATCATGAGAGTGAAGTTATTTCCTAGTATTAGACAGACAGACAGAAGTCATCAATCATCCAGAAGCTGTATCATTCAAAGTCATGAATAAATGGAATTGGTGAAGAGAGTGCAGAGGTTGCAGCTGTCACTGTAATGAACGATACAACATCTTTAGAGTGAAAGGAGACTGTCCCTGAGGCTCCATGGGGAAAGATGTACAAACACTAGAAGAAATGAAAGTGACTTTATTGTAATAACACCCTGAGAGGAAATGTTAGAGGCTTGGAAAACATGTATGGGACTGTAATCATTGTGTTAAGGTAAAATTTAGAAAGTTTCTCATCAAAACCAAAGTAGACAGGTGAATACACAGAAGCAGAAGCAGAAGCTTATGTGTTTAGAGCTTTTCTAATCACTCTGAGTTGAGGTTTTACCAGTATCCAAGCAGGGGGTTCAGTATGGGGCCAGGTAGGCTGGATACACCTTGCCAAAGTCTCATTCCCACAAGATCACTTCCCCAAAGGCCTATCAGAGGCCTCTTTACTTTTGAAATCTAACTCCTCTGTCAATTGCACTCACAGGGCTGAGGTTCTATAGCTTTACATTAGTGGATGAGACAGTTTCACTGGGAACTAATGAGGCTCAAGGATTTGGTCCTAAGTTTGTATTTATAATGTTTTAATATTAAAGGTGAGGGTGTCCCCAAACCAGAATCCTCCTTGTCCTATTTTCATATGAAGGTATTTTTCATAGTAGTTGCAGGAAACATGGAAATACACCTGTGAAACTATCTCCCTGCCCACCCCCCTCACTCTAATGACCCCCATGAGGGGGCAGGTGGAAGGAGAACACCCAAAGGAGAACACTGAGATAGTCTGCTTACTTAGAAATATACCATAGAAATCCTGGGAGAAAATATCTTTGTAGTTCAATAAATCAAGATAGGACTATAGAATCCTACCCCAGAGTTAGGTAGAAAAAAATTACTTTAAGAAGTCTAAAAGCCAGAAGAGAATGTCCCTGGTAGTGTTAGGGGGAAGGATGTCCTAAAGGAACTCTGCAGAGTCTTATGGAAACCACCCCTACTCCAGCTTTCTGGGCTCTACCCCCTACTCCGGTGATTGGAAATTACAACTCCCAGCAGTACCAAGGAGAAAACTGTGAGGACCCAAGGGCTGAGCTAAGCAGGCATTCTGGGACTTCGGGGGATAAATAGGAATGGCTTTCCAACTGTGGTTCTGGAGAGGTAAAGGCTCTCTCTTGCTCGGGCAATGGCTCTCAGGACAGTGTGACTAGGGGCTATCAGTTAGTTTGTTACCAGAGCTCCATGACAGCCAAGCTGGTAAGATGTTGTAGTTACCTTGTATCTCTCTCTCTCTCTTTTTTCCTGGGTTGTTCCTTTTCCTTTCCCATTTTGTAAATAAACCCATTATTGACCCTTTTGTGTGCGCCTGCAGGACAACTAAATTTTTAACATGAGTGAGGCCCCACAGACAGGCAGCCCAGTTTACACTGTGGTGCCCTGCACCAGTAGCAAAGGGTTCAAGTCTCAGCATTAACAAGTTATCCCCAGCCACTGAGGCCGCCTGAGTTGTACCTCTGGCCAAGGAGCTGACCCACAGGGCGCAGCAGACCTCTCTTGACCCACCCACTGCTCCCCTCAGCAGTGTGTTTCAGTTGATCCGCCTGTTCTGTTCCCCACTGTGTCTCTGGGGAATCCTGTCAGTCCCTGCTCTCCACACCTCTAACCTACACCCCACTTCTGGTATGCATAAAAAAATAAAAATAACAGACACACAAAAATGTCATTGTTAGTAGTAGTGAACCCCCTCTCTTCCAATTTTCTGGGTAGTGATAACAATGCTCAAGTCTCAAAGAAATAAAAAGCTGCCATTTACAGAGGTGACACAATTCTGAAAGCAACCACACCTGTTTCAGCCAAGTGGAAGGTTTGGGGGAAAACTAGCTCCCACAGTTGCAAAGTCATGACTCCGCTCTCTTGGGGCAGAGTATCCAAGTCAGAATCCAGGGAGAACAGCACAGCTTTGCAATAACAGTAGCACTTACCACCTGTTAGTAGCTGTCAGTTCCAAACTCATATCTTTTGTCCCCTTTTTTGATAGCAAAATTGACTCTGTAGATTATATATAATATATACATACATACATTCTATATTTGAACAAAGAGTGTCTGTGTATCCATTCAATCAGCTTCCCCAAGCTGTTTAACAGCTCATATAGTAAAAATAAGTTGCAAAACCTAAGAGATTAACATTCACACAACCCTACTAAGTAATCTGCATGGCTTATTTATATTTTACATGGAAGCAAATACTCCAAAATTAAAGTGGGAAAACTCTGAAGGCACCTTCTCTACTACAGTTCCCCATCTGGCACAGCTCCTGCGTGAAAAGTAGTCAAGAAAGGTTGTACATGTGATCAACATCTTCAGCTGCTCTGACAGTGTCATTTCTCACATCAGCAACCAACATTTATTTATGATTATGTGTAGAAACTACCACCTCTGTCACAGCAAGGCAATGAGTATTTATTTTGATCATTAACAATTCCTAAGCCATTCATCAGAACAGGTTAATACTTGGGCTCTTCTGAGTTAAGGAACCCAGAGGTATTGTGTTATTCTCTGCAATTTCCTTGCTAATTTTTTATGTTAATTGAAATTTATTACTAAGCTCAAAAATGAATTATATAAGATAGCTTATTATGTTAAAGTTTCCTAAATTAGAAAAGGGAAATTGCCTCAATGGTAAAAGCCTCGTCGTCAAGAATACTAAAATTTAATTTACTGAGATGATTTCAAATGGCAAAATACCTAGCTACTCAACATGTATTGCTCATAAGATGATGCTCAGATATTTTGAGGAGCAGTTTAAGGTTTTTTTTAAAAATTACATGTAGGTAAAATCAGCTGGTACTTTTTTAACATGAACTTGACACATTTCCTCAAGCACAAACATTTACAATTTGACTAATTAGCTTGGAAAGACAATAATGTCACAAAATACATGATTTGAACACTGTGACCTTCCACAGAAAACATGTATCTCAGCATTTGCAAGCTAACACACACTAATTAGCAGTTGGTTTGTTTTTTCAGTAAAACAATTCATTTGTGCCTGGACTATGCAGTTGGCACATGTACTGATGTTAATTCAGCCTGCAGGAGGGACAGAGAAAAGGCAGCATTTCCTCAATTTAAGGGCAACACTTACATCACATATGAATTCTATTTATTGATCAGTTCCAACATTTTTATATTCCTCATTTGCTCATCTGAGCTCAGACAGCTTGATCAATAATTTGATAAACAGGGATTTCATCCTTTTCGAGCTCATTTGCATTTAGGAACACAAATGATTTTTGTACATTGGTTTCCCAAGTGCCACTCTGCTGTACTGATGTATTGTTTCAATTAGGTTTTTGTTTTCCTTTTAGTGGAGTCTTTAGGGTCATCTATGTATATTACCATGTCGCCTGCAGACAGTGATAGCTTTATTTCTTTCCCAATTTGGATTTCCTTTATATATGGCTGTTGCCATATATGGCTGTTGCTGTATTCTATGTTGAATAGTAATGGTGAAAGTGAGCATCCTTTTCTTGTAACAAATCTTAGAGAAAAAGCTTCCAGTTTTTCACTACTGAGAATGTTAGACCTGAATTTGTCATACATGGACTTTATTTTGTTGAGGCATATCCAATGTAGCCTCATTTTTTTTGTGGAGGTTTTTGCCATAAATGGATGGTGAATCTAGTCACATGCTTTTTCATTCATCATTGATATGGTTGTATGATTTATATGTCTTTGGTTGATGTGGCAAATTGTATTCATTGATTTTCAGATAATGAACTATTCTTAGATCACTGAAATAAATCCCACTTGGTCATGGTGTGTGATCCTTCTAATGCATTGTTGAATTTAGTTTGCTACAAATTTTGTTGCAATGTTCATATCAAAAAAAAAAAACGGTTAAGGGGTTAAAGTCTCAGCACTATTAAACTATTGCCACCAACTGTGGCATGAGTTGGACTGATTCCAACCCAGGGAGCTGACCCACATGGTGCAGCAGACCTTATCTGTCTCACTGCTGCTCCCCTCAGTAGTATATTTTAGGCTTTCCTGTTCTGTTCCCCACTCTGTCTCTGGTGAATCTTTCACTCCCCACACCTCTGGCCTATACCCCAGTTTGTGTACGCATAAATAAATAGAAATAAATCTTTAAAAATAACCCTAGAAGTAAACATGAAGGTGAAGGTGTATCATGAGAAAATATAAGACAATGATAAAAAGAAAAAGACACCAAAAAAAAAAAAAATGGAAACGTAGTCCCTGTTAATGAGGGGAATTGCTGGAGACTGTGAGAGCCAGCTAGCATCAGGCAAAGCTTTTGGAAGCTGAGGAGCTGTCACTAAATTCTGATGGAGAACATGAATGGTACCCAAGATACCAACTAGAGTGGGGCTGGAGAGATATTAGGGAGCTATTAATGTAGTTGAAACCTGGTATTTTCTTACACTTACATAATTAAAGGAAGAAGTCCAGGATGACTTATTTCCTGACTTATGCAATTTTGTTGATGGCACTTTTATTTGCTCTGGGGGACATAGTGATTGCCTTTGTGGTAGAATGCCTCAAAAGGTAGGTATTTGAGTGTGTTTATGTCAGAAAAGTAGTCTACATGGGAACACAGAATGCAGAATCATCAGAATAGAGTCTGAGGCCATGAGTGTGCAGGTAATTCAAAGCAACTTGTAAAGTTTAGAATAAAAATCTGAGGACACCAATAATAAATTCCTTTTAAGAAGGATAAGAAGTGGGTAGGTCATTAGTAGCAAAATTAGGAGGATATTTATAAACAGTGTTCAGCCATTTAAAATCCTGCCTATAGTTTAAGATAAGGATTAGGTCAACTAGTATTTTCTAATAGGGATGTACGTGTGCCTGTGAGATGGAATTATGAGAAAAATTAATGGAAAAATGACAAATAGGGTCAAAGGTATATGCCATTCTTAATATTTTCTCTATCAAGGGCTAGATAAGCAATACAGAAGCTTGAAGAAACCATGAAACTTAGGGAGATTTTTTTTAATAATTTAAGAAATATTTGAAGATGTAGGAAAGAATGATGTCTAGCCAAGCAAATACTATCTCTAGGAAGTTGGAAAGGATGCATTGCACAATAGAATGGCTAGACTGAGAGAAAGAATTCTTTTTCATTTAGTGGAAGAGAAAATTGAAGCAATACATTCTAGCTTAGGCCATTTTACAGGCAATAAGTCAGAGGTAGTAATGGGCCACAGACTCGCAGAGACAGAAGGCAGGTGGGGCAGACGGGCAGAGAAGGAGGACCGAGAATTTAAACAAAAAAATTCAAATGTCTTTCTAATGTGGTCTTATAGACCCCTCTGCCATACCAGTGGTTGGTGTCTTTCCTTTACTAAAATCAAACTTCCTCTGTCAAGGATGATGAATTAAAACCTACTGGCTTTGGAAGTGCAAATCCATGATCCAAGTACAATATCATAAGCCAATAGTGGGCACTGTAATTGTGTTCATTTCAGTCACTGCTCAGTTCCTTTCCTCTATTCTCTTGTGTGCTGTTTAATACTGTTTAATATGCCCCAACCTCACCCTACATGTCAGTAACATCAGAAACATCAGAATTAAATCCCCAGGCCACCCATTAGGTTGATATCAAAAGTCCAAGAAATTATTAACGCAAACCCATATACTGTGGCTGTCATCACGTTCTTCAACATGATTTTTTGTGCTCAGATCTGAAGGAAGGTGTTCAATTCACCAGTTATATGATCCTGTTTAAGGCACTTGAATTTCCTAAAGCTCCTTATCAACATTAGAAGAATAACGCTTTTTATATGGGAATATTTTTAGAATCAGATAAAATTGTACGTGGGGAAATACTAACAATACACTTTGGTTACAACAAAATCAAGTCTAATTACATAAATTAAAAGGGAGCAATCACAGTGGTAGCACTGTGTCATTTCAGGCAATTCAAGGGGAAGAGGCTGTAAGACATTAGAAATAAATAGAACCAGGCATTGCTAGATGTTAGCATATTTCTGTGTATCATTTAATCCATGGTTCCCAATTCATTTACTCTATTTTCATGCACAATTCCGAGATGGCAGAAAGATGCACATGGCTGTGTCTTTCATGCTGCAGTGGCTGGGGACCGGCTCCACTCTTCTAGCATCAAACAAACTACTACAAGAAAAGGATAACACAGACTGGGGCCGGCAGGGGCCCTTTTCCTGTTACTGAAAGAACGCTTGTCACATTTTTATCTTTTAAAATTTTACTTTCTTTCTAAATCTAATTCATATTATTTTATCCTTACCACCTAGAAAGTTTTCTGGTATATAAAAGGAGTTCAACAATTACATAAATATGAGTAATTAAGTAAATATGAGTATTAAAAAAAAAAAAAAAAAACACCAGTAAATGGCCCTCCCTGGTGGCGCAGCAGGTTAAAGCACTGCACTAAGAAGTTAAAGCCACTTCCACATGAGTTCGATTCCTGCCTGCCCCTGAGGTGATCACATGGCGCGGCAGACCTCTCCTGACCTGCCTGCTGCGATCTGCCTGTTCTGCTCCCTACTCTGTCTCTGGTGAATCCTCTCACCCTCCACATCTCTGGCCTGTACCCCAGTTCTGTATGAATAAATAAATCTTAAAAAAAAAAAAAAAGAGATAATTCAACTTACAAATGAAGTAACCAAGGCTCAGAGAGGTTTCTGTAACAGATAAGGCATCCCAGTTCGTAAGTTCTAGTGTAAGAACTATGACAGAATAATGTGATACGCTGTTTTTACATGGTATACTAATTACCACATACTTTGTAAACTGATGTATTACTAGCATTCTAGAAAAAGCAACATGGCAGAGTGTTGGCAAGAGGAGAAACCTGGGTTTAAATGTTGTCTCTACCCATCTTTGTGATCTTATAAATTAGCTCTTTAATTTATTTGAGCCTTACTGCTCCCTCCCATAAAATGAGAATTCAAAAATTCCCCTCACGAGGTTATCAGTGGGTCTCAGGGCACTAATGGATATGCAGCAATAAGGTTCAAGTGGGGACCAAGGCAAAACTCAACCAAGGTAGGTCTGACTGTCCCTCTCCAGTAAATGAGGAACCACATACCTCTTCTGACTCAGAAGTCACATCTAAAAGACCTTGGGAAAAACCTGAAGTCAAAACTTAGCATCACAGATCTAGCATTTGGGCAACATGAGGCCCTTCCAAAGTGAGGAAAATTTAAGAAAGTTACCTCCACTTGACCAACCTTCCCCAACCTCCAAAAAGACATGGAAAACACCTTTAAAACTGGCTACAATTTTAGCAGCCCCAGGGCTACTGTCACTATCAGGAAATTCTATGCAAATTATAAGGCATTCCCCTCTGGGTGCAATTAGAAAACGTGTTACCACTACTCAGAGCAGGACTCCTTGAGGAAACCACCAAGAAACAAAATATGATGGGCACAGAACATGGCAGGTAGAATATTTAGCTGCTTCAACTATCAACCTCCCCACACACACACACTCTGACACCCAAACCCAACTCTCTGATCCTATCATTGACATCACAGTAGTTGTGCAAATGAGGAGACAAAATTCCAAATATTAAATAGAACTGTCATTCTAGAGATGAGTTTATTCATAGTTTACCTCTTCTGACTGAGAAAGGGTTTCTGTGAAGAGTGTTCAGCTATGGAAAGGCAGGCTAGATTATGCACCAAGAGCAATCAAGGCTCTGGGCCACAGGATAAAACTAGAGTTATGCCATCCAGTCTTAAGCACATGCACAAAACAAGGTATGGGGAAATGAGGAAGGGAACCATAAGAAAGGAAAGATTGGGGCTTAGAAGAAAATATAACTCAAGAAGCATTTCTAACAAGTGCCCAGGTAAGGGCAAATATGAAGAGATTTAATTACCTCCTGAAAATAAGGATCAGATTGTTCTCCTTCCTTCTTCTTGGAGCATTTTATTTAGAGAAATGTAGTAAATTCTCTCTTTGAAAGTCATTTTAATAACTAAATAAACCTCTGCCAGATTTAATACAGGAAATGTCTTTCCTAGAATCTGAAACCACCTCTTTGTCTCTGAAATAAAATCAAGGAATACTGTGCCCTCTGTGTACAGGCTCAGTGGGAGGCTAGGAGCTTCCATTGAACAGGTGTCTCAGCCTGGGTTGCAAAGCACCCTGCCATGGTATGAGACATTTTTTTCTCAGATCAAATCATTTAACAAATGGAGATGCCCACTGCAGGGATCAGGTGAGCTGTGTGTGACAGGTGGCGCTGTTACAGTCTGGAGGACCAGCTATTGTTTTTCTTGAGAACAGCCATGGAAGAGATGGTATCTCTGGGTGAACTGGAAAGGTAAGGAAGTGATCTACCTTCACAATCTTTATGTATTGCTCACGAAGTACACCCACTCTGATTTAGTGCTTACTCAATAATTAAATGGTTTCTTTCTCTTTTATCTGTGTTGGGAACTGGTTTTGTTTTGAATTATAGCTCAACACTACCCACAGAACAAACAACAGGGAACTTTGATTTTATAAAATCAAAAAAGGAACTTAGAGATTAGGAAGAAAAAAAAAAGTAGATAAAGTGGAATAGCACAAATGTAAAGTCCAAATACAGAACCAGGGCAGAATTAACAAATGGGTTAGGGAAAGCCTGTAACAAAATGAGGAAACTATGATGCTCTTCCAGTTCTTGAGAAAGGAGATCTGAGGAAAGTAGAACCCATAAAAATCTCCAAGTAGAAGCCACACTGGGATGTAACTCGGGTGGCAGGTCTTCTGGTTTGCAGGCATGTGTGACCCCATCAGTGTTTGGAACAGAATAATGTACAGGTTTTTAATATAGCAAAAAAAAAAAAAAAGAAAAAAAGAAAGAAAGAAAGAAAAATTGAAAAGAAAAAGACAAATTCACCTTTTTCTTTTGCCTCTGATGAATAACATTTCTTACTTTATAAAAAAGAAATGGAAAAGTCCTTCAAAGGGGATTATGTTATGAACATAAAATATTTGCTCTTCTACAAGGCAGATTTCCCAAGTATTTTCAGTGTTTCCCTTAAAATGTGATTTTTGTTTTTGTGATTCATTCTCATATGCATATGTTTTTGCTTATTTTTAATAATAGCCCACTTAAATGTAAGTTAAAACTTGAAATTTAGGAAACATGTTGTATACATCATGAATTGTTTATAGAATTTGAAGGAGGTTATTCACATAGAATCTGAAAGCCATTTGAATCTCAGAACTCCAGTTAATGACTTCAGGTGACCAATGAGAAAGAACCTTCTAGAAGGTACTATAGGACTTTCCCCCCTCACCATACTGGCCAAACTGGAAGTGTTTCTCCTTTTAGTGAAGGGTCTGAAAAAGGGAATTTGTTTTTCTGCATCTATAAGAAAAGGCTAATTCTGTTCCCATTGCTGTAACTGGTTACATATGAAGAAGCACTTACTCTGAAATCACGCTTTTAAGATATATGGAAACAATTACATACCTCCCCAAATGTTTTCCAACTAATAATTTTAGCTGCTTAAAACAACTACAACACCTTTTAAACTAGAGATAATCCCATGGATAATTTCCTCTAAATAGCTCAAAAATGTGAATGGATAAATCGTATCATTGAAGGAAGCTATTTACCTCAATAAATTGTTCCTTCTGGAAATGCACTGTTTCATGGATCAGGTCAGAACTTTCATTAAAGTAAAACTCTGGAGCTGAGGCTGGAGCAAAATATAAACCCTGAAGCTAACACATGTGAATTCAGACTTTTCTACTTTAAGCCCTTGTGCACAGAACAATTTACATCAGTGAATTCCCTCACAAAGTAAATGATTTGAAAGTTTTCTTCAAGTCCCTTCCCCTTTATGTGAACTGGCTTTTCTTGATGTGTTGCAATCATTTAAACATCTTAACTTTACTTTCTCTCCCTCCTGGTGGTTTCTCTGAGGCTCAGATTACAACAGACATATGGGTGTTTGATGGAAAAAATAAGGACTTAAAATGTCAATTCTTGGAAAGCGATCATAGTAAGTGAAAGCATGCACCCACTTTCACTCTAGATAGTCTCATAATACTGTTTCTAAGTTAAGTGTATTTTAATTGCAGTTTTTACAGATTTTTATGACTTGAGTATTTTCATTAAAATGCAACAAGATTTCAATAGGCAGTTCTGTTCTTCTTTATTTATATAATGATCCTCTGTTTACTTTGGTACCAAACTGGGAAATAAGCAATGGTCTCTTGGAATAAATGACCTAGTACAAAGGGAAGCAGGTTCTAATACAGGTCTTCTAACATTCTTTCCTAAGTTGTAGCTTCAAACCCATATCCAACCTTACAGTTTTACCATGAGTGTTACCCTGCACACAGATAATTAGTTCCCCCCTCCCCCCCAGGACCAATTGTGTCTTCCAGCACCGGAGAGCTTTTAGCTTTTATGTTGTTCCATACTGGCTCAAGATAGGCGATTAGTAACTTTCTAGAGTTGCAGATCAGCGGAACTGGACAACTCAAAGCATGTAATAGACAAAGCCTGCAACAGTGGGACCATATCTTGGAAATGTATTTTCTGTTTTTGCATGTTTGTTCCCCAGAATTCTCCCCTCTTCAACAAAAAGTAAGTAGAGGTATAACTGCAAATACTACATTATGGCCACTATCAAGAGTTTGACATTGTATTACCAGACATGGGATTGGAGCACTGTGGCTCATGCTGTGGGAATAAAGTAAATCTAACATTAGATATCCTATGTGTCAAATAGGAATTTAATGCAAGACCAACCACCACCACCACCACCACCCCACACACACACACATACTTGTGTTCATCAACAAAGTATGTGCATTAGGCATGGTCTGTAGTGGGACAAGAAACATCTTTTAAAGTATGAAACAAGTGCTATGTATGACTACCCTGTCCTATTTTGTTTTATTGTTCAGCAGAGTTTCACTACCATGGAGCTATATGGTCCTGTGGCATCCTCCTCACACCATTTTGGCCCAAGCCTTTTCAGTGAGCTCCCTGAGCCTCATCCCTTTCTTCAGTTTCTGCTGTCAGCCACCAACTAGCTGTGTGAGCTTAATAGATCACTCCACCTCTGTCTCAGTTCTCCTCAGCAAAAATAAATTTCTATTAATTCAGTACTTTCCTCAAGTATAACTAAGTTTGCAAGATAACCTGCATGACCAAAAGGATTCTATGGAGAAAATGTTCGTAAAATGCCACAAGCTACCAGCTGCTTTCAGATCTGCCATGGCATTAGTGCCAAGAGCTCTGAGGCTGCAGCAGAACAGGCACCTGGGCACCTGAGTTAACCCACTATGGCTCTCACACAGCTCTTATACAAGCCCTCATTTCTGAGTAACGGCAGCTCTGAAATCCTCAAGAGAATGGGCTTGGGACATCAAAAAAAAGTGTAAGGTAGATGTTCTTTTGAGGTAGAATGTCTCAGGAAACCTCAGGGTTAAATGTAAAGTTGCTGCAATCCATCCTTGGGCCCCTCCCATGCTTCCATCATCACATTGTTGGATTAGTGCAGAGACTGATGAAACTAAGACCAACAGGGCAGGATGGGCCCAGTAGTGGAGAAGAATAGAAGAACATTGGGATGAGTCTATGATTCAAGCTCAGGCTTGATACTGACTGTAAGTCCCCAAAGTAAATTAAAAGTACAGAGAGATAAACTACCTAGTCTGAGAAGTAGAACTTGAAGTAGCACTTGAAATTCTATGTTGGAAAACTGTCTTTAGCTCTAATGTTTAGAATGAACTGGCAGATAGGAAAAATTTGACACAGTAAGACCAGGTCAGATGTAGGAATATAGGTCAAAGGCAAGTAATGTTGCTTTTGCTATGGAAGGTGAAGAACAATTAAGGTCATTATCATGGGAAATGTCAAGGAGCAGATAATGTTTACAAATATGAGAAGTATTTCTAAACATTTTATCTATATTCCCATTATATTTTTCCTCATCCCACAATGCAACTATCTTAAACCAATCACAAATAGATCCTTAAATATTTACGTATAAAAAGATGTAACTCTACCTTTCAAACATAATCATGATCATCTTACCCAGTACTGACAATTATTATTTTAAAGACTGACAATTTCTTACTATCATTTATATCTAGTATTCCAAATTTCCCACAATGTCTCAATTTATTTAGTTTCTTTAAACTAGGAACCAGAAAAGATCCATTATGTGGGTTATATGTTTAAGACTTCTTGATGGTTAACATAAATAAATAAATAAATACTAGAATAGGGATGGGGACTTGTTAGTTTTGAATGACAGGGTTAGGCCCTCTGTTGAGATAAATCACTGGTGAGTTGGAGAAAGATGAAGAATTTGTTGGAGTAGATAACAAGGTGTGTGGTCCCATTTTCTGTTGAAGGATCTGTTTGTGTGAACCCCTGGGGAGGGTGTGAACCCCTGGAGAGGGGGTGAACCTCTGCGGAGGGTGTGAACCTCTGGGTAGGGTGTGAACCTCTGGGTAGGGTGTGAACCTCTGGGGATGGTGCTCCCCAGTCAGGCAGTGCCACCAGCCTATTGTTGCGGCCATTCTTTGTGCCACTGATCAACTTAAACCCAAACTCAAACATGTCACAGAGAACAACAATTTGTTACATGGAATACCCACACCACTCATTTGTCTAAAACTTGATGTTAGTACTTTAAGGCCTGTGTTTGTAAGGAAATATTAATGACATTGAAGTGACAAAACACTTTTTTGGATATTTTAATTCTACCTCAATTGCTAATATTTCTCAACAGGGACTCTTATAATATTATAGTTTCCTAAATTGCTACAGAAATAGAGTACTTATTCAGCAATAGATATTTTTGAAATTATGATTATGTGATCAATTGCTTCTATTAATAACTGCATCTTTCCTCTTGATTAGAAGGTGTTTGTAGAGGGTATTTTTCTTCCTCTTCTGCTGCTAACATGATTAGCTGCTAACATGATTAACAGATAGCAGACTTTTAGGCCAGACTGTCAGTCAAGGTTTCAGACTCTAAAATCAGGGGCCAATCTCATTCATAGGTGTCTTGCACAATATTTAACAAACTGTGGCAGATATTTAAAAATTAGATGTCAGGGAATAATCTGGACCTGGCTCCTTGTTAAAGAAAGGAAATTCCTCCACTTTAACAGTCAGCTGAACCTAATAAAAGGCCTACCCACCCCGCCCCACCCCCACTCCTTGTGAATTTAAATACTAAATGAAGACCAAACTTGAAAATTCCATGAAGAGACAAAAACCACGTAAGCCAGATAAGCAAAACTAATTCCTGCTTATTTCACAAACATATGTACCACTTCTTTTAGATTTCTTGTAAATGCCTCTGATAATCTTTTAATTCACTTCACCAATCCCCATTTGTAATAAATTATCGTTGCAAAGGTTAAACAACTATTTTACTTTGTAAGTTACTCTGTAATATCATGCCTCTGAATGCCATTTCAGCTTTGAACTTGAGGACTTCTAGTTACTGAAGCTGTCCATGGACAGTAAACTCTTGCTAAGTATTAGCTTACTGATCTGGCTTTATATTTTGCTATTTGTCAATTTGATATCCATTCAAGTACACTTTCTAGTTTTCACAGTGTCCAGTACAACCAGGGAGTTCAACTTTGAAGCCAATGATAGCTGCCCTTTATATAGCAATTACACTAAAATTCTCAGTTTGGAATACATTACATTAAATTGGATAAAGAAAATTCCAGGTTCAATGATGAGTTAACAAGTGAAAAAACAAACAAGAGAACAAACTTGCCTGTGGAAGTGAAGACATGCTTATGGAGTTAATTAAACAAACCGACTGTGAATAGTTGGTGTTGGGGCAGGCACCAGGGCAATCCTGCTCACAAGTCCAAAAAACCAAAGCACACGTGTCATTTAGACCATGCTACTCAGGTACTGAGGAATCAGATGACTGGAAAGAACATTAGAAGAAGTAACATTCAAGTACCTAACATTAATAAGATCAGGGAGCTAACAAGATCTGAGAGGAGACAGAAAGCAATTACCATCACAAACGGAAGAACACTGGAAAGCGGCCAGAGTCACTCTGGGAGCTCAGAGCCACAGGAGCATCCATTCAGGCTTTTGAGAAAAAGGGGTTTCTACCTGGTGCTGGTGGGCTGCCGGCTCCAAGAGATGCCCAATTTGGCTGGGACACGGAACCATAAAGACCAGGTACTCGCTGTCTGGTGCTTGTGTCTGAGCTGCACAGGAGGCTGTTTGTGCTGAAACTACTGGGGGAATGACTGAGTTTAATCAGCTGCTGGCACCAGAATAACCCGTGACTGTTGATGAAGAAACTTCTGGGCCATTGCGAAGTTTAAAAACACAAACGCACAGGAGGCAAATGGGATGAATACCTTTGACTGTCTCCATTATCCTAGTCTCCCAAATCTGCTCTGTGGGCAGATTTACCAAGAAGCAGACACAAAACCAGAGGTGTTATTTAAGCTCCAGCTCCAACTGCGAGACAATACTTAAATTGGCAGTTACCTAATAAGTAAGTTAGGGATTGATATGTTTTGTTCTAGACAGTTCTTTCATTGTGTGTCACTTAATGCATTTGATCTCCAAATAGCAAACATGTTTTCCACACAAACAAGGCAGGACAGAGCTCATGCCCTTTATATGTCCAACCTCAACCGACCCTAGAAACTTTATCTACCCGCTCTCTGCCCCCCTTTATATTTAAATGCCCCCCTAAACTCTCTAGGCTTACTGATTCTATGAAGTCCGTTCTCCTGCAGACAGAGAAATGTGGGTATCTGGAACCACAGGTGATGCTTTATATCACCAACAAATCATCACTTACTCTGTCCTTAGGAGCATCTTGGTTTTCGTCAAGTGTCTTAGTAGTCCCGTGACTACAAAGTGAAATAGTTGCCGGCAAGAGCATCCGGCCGACCACGTTGGTGGCGCATGCGTCACCAGGAGACCCTGACCCGAGACCGACCTTATCCTCATTACAATAGCAAAATCCCCGCCTCTGGGTGGGATTTGTCCTCCATTTCGTGAACAAGCAAATAAATGAGGACCTGTGTTGTACGGTGGCTGCGCCTCGCTGCTCCAAAACTTTTCTTACCGTCACCCCTTGGTGAGGCTTCCTGGGTCTCTGTGCGGGAGAGATACTTGTCCCTGAGACACTGCCTTTTGGGTTTGCCCCAGAGCATTCTGTTGCTCTAGCATTTCAATAAATCTCAACCTCAAGATCAACGGCGTCGGACAGAGTGCTCCTTTCGTTTATAAGAAGCAGAATGGCCAGTAACAACAGTAAAAAAAAAAAAAAAAAATATATCCTCAGCTGAAAATATGGAATCATTAA
>NW_004567112.1:12847971-12848885 GCF_000260355.1 Condylura cristata | reverse complement strand
AGAGGCAATACCTGCCACCCTCTCCCCTCCCAACCAAGGAAGGGGCTCCAGATGGTTTAGAGGAGCTTTGCTCACATCCTGCCACCCCTACAAGGGGAAAGACCAAATTAAGGGGAGACCCTCATCCCTTCCTCAAGGGATGGTGTTTCTTTTCGCCATATGCAAAAATCTAAACAAAAGATGGCTTTAAAGCTACACATATGTACCCTGGCTACAAGGTTAGGGACAACCTTAAAATTTTTCTGTGTAATTTAAACAATTCTAAGTTTCAGCCTGAGTCTCACTAAACATTGCTTGTATGCATCATGGTAAATGGGAAGGGAGCGTTTTTGTAGTTAATTTTAGTAGGGACGTAGCTAGGTTCTTGCTAATAGCTAAAATAACAATAACAGGAGGCATTCAAACCCTTCTACTTTTTCATCTCCCATTATTGTGCCCAAGCAGAATTTAATGGAAGCAGCTAGAAAATCAGCACTGTAGTGCAAGTCACCAAAAGAATGTAACTTCTGTACTGACCTACCAATATTTTTTAATGGAAATTCACATTTCAGTCTCCAGATTTTATGCCTAAATATAAAGCAATTTTTTAAGAGTACAGAAAATGTTGCTTATGGTGCATAAAATATAATTTGAGATATGCTTATTAAAGAAAGTGCCCCTGAATTTACTTCTGCTATCTCTTGCTGAAGATTTGTCTGGAAAGAAAAATTCATTCACTTTCATGCTTTTTCTTTTCTTCTTGATTTTACTCTTGTTTCATTATGCCCCGCAAAAATACTTAGGTTGTCTTTTCTGGCTGGCATACCACTTTTCATAAAACCACCAAATTTATTAACATAAAATAAGCCAAAGAGGTCTCCCAAAATCTATTTCAGCAAGGTTGTTTCAAGGGATTTGAAAACTTCACCATAGTC
>NW_004567112.1:12845138-12846921 GCF_000260355.1 Condylura cristata | reverse complement strand
CCTGAGATACATTTTAAGCATATTCACCAGTCAACATTATTATAACCATCATCATTATCAAGACAAAGTAGATAAAATCATCTGAGAATCAATTTTGAGGGAAAAAATTAGAACATAAAGCCAACTTTAGGTGTCCCCTGTCTTTCATTTTCCTCTATGAACACCTCCAAGGTACATGCCCCTCCCTCCCTCTGATCTCTGGTCTGTGCCAGCACTGTGTCAGCCCTACAAGGAATACTAACGTGCCTCTTGAGTAAGGTTTCACTGAGCCACAAGGCTGCTCCATGTAGGGGACACTATTGATGCCCAAGATTACCTACTGCACAGTGGGCCAGGCCAAACCTGAAGCCCAACCCAGAGTTCTCTGATGCTGATGCCTGTGGGAGCACCCCAGGTAAGTCCAAAGGGACCCCACAAGCAGGGTGAAGCACTTAAGTGCTCATCCTTAGGGCCCAAGCTGGGACGCTCAGGCCGCCTGCTGGTGCCATCTTACCCTGGGTCACCCTGGTGACCTCCAAGAGCCTTCACGTTGCCTTCTGGATTGACATTGCTTATTTATGAAAGTTTCTAGTACATCCCCCTGGCATGGCGAGACAAGTGTGTAGAAGATGGCCCTGAGGTTGTGGGAACACAGATGCTACCAGGGCCTCTTGCTCTGACCTGGCTGCTCCCTAGTTCTGGTGTCTCAGCAAAAGTTCAGCTGCTTTGAGCCTCGGTTTCTTCATCTGTAAAAGAAGATTCTGGCCTTGAGGCCTATTTACCCACATTCCTGCAGGGGTACAATTGGATGATGCATATGGGAAAGGTTTATGGGCTCTAAAGCACTGACATGTTAACAGCTGCTGTAGCATAATGGAGTAATGTAGATAAACTGGATTTGAATTCAAGTCCCAGGTGTCCACTTAAAATTATGTGCTATAATTCAAGTGATTCTACCCTATGTAGCCTCAGAATTTTAATCTGATAGAAGGGCTATAAAATCAACTTTTCACATAAGGCTGTAAACAAAGAAGAATTGCTGAAAACTGAAATCTCTACAAATCATTTTAATACATGCCATAATTGATTACTGTTAGCAGTTAATCGGAACTGTTTTTTCCCGATTATAAACACATATTACTAGGGTATTTTCTATCTCATTAAGTGGACTCAGGGCAAGTGGGTTTCGGGGGAGGTTGTTAGGTAATTCAGAATAACACAAATAACCCATGTGAAGTGTGAAGAGCGAGTGGGTGGGCAGGCAAAGGAGAAACAGCAGTCTGAGAGATAAGATGGCCTTTAAGTGCTGGAAAGTTAACAAGGCTTAGAGAGCAGAACTGCACAGCAGAGTCCTGTCTGGGGGAGAAGCAGGGGCAGGCCAGCACCTGCTGTTCTTAGCTGAGCGAGCAAGGTCCACTCTCATTACTCGTGGCCTTTCACCTGGGAACAGTGGCCTGGGTAGCTTCTTGCTGTGAGGGGCCAGGTAAGATCAGGACTTTCTGGGATACCTGTTGCTCTCTCTGATATTATGCTGGGCCTGAGGGCCTCCTTCAGTCTGAGGAGCTGGAGGCCCCGACCTTGTTCACATGCCATCGTCCCCAGGTCTCCCAGACACATGAAGATGTTGAGGAAAGTGGAGCCTTCTGAACTGGGAGAAGGCACCTGAATCACAGCCTGCTTCCGGAAAGCAGTGGACTTTGCCGTGGGGCTTTAGACCTTGAAGCAGTCACTTAACCTCTCAAGCTTTCAGTTTCTTCAGCTGCTCAAACTGCCACCCATGAAGCATCTTCACCATTGAAAAAAA
>NW_004567112.1:12842381-12845038 GCF_000260355.1 Condylura cristata | reverse complement strand
GCAAGCATAATGTCACACCAATTACAAAGACATTTTGCTTTTAAGGTTACAAGAAAACTAAAGGTATACATTGTAAGAAGTCTAAATACAATTAACTCCAAGCTCTATCAACAGACTATATCCCAAGGACCACCTAGCATCAATTACATCGTACATCATACAACTTATCTTTCAAAAATGTTTACTAGGTCTCCCTTATGAACTTCTGTGCTTCAGAATTTTCTAAATAATGACCTACATTTTTTTTTTCTCCAAACATATTCTTTTTCTGAAGTTTTGGCCATGATCACAACTAATAGAAATAGGTTCTTCAGATTTAAGAAGCACAGGGTAAAAATACAGAACTCTTAAAGATTTAAGAAGTAAAAATCCAAATTACACTGTCATGATCTAATTAGTGCCTAGAACCCTAACCCTAACCCTAACCCTAACCCCAACCCCACACAAATAAAGGATGCCCATGTTCTAATTTCCAGAGTAGCAAGCTTCTGTCCCAAGCTGAAGCGTTTTCTTTAGCACTCCTCACAGGCCAGAGGATTTGCTATCAGCTGTGGGGAATACAAAGCTGTTCATGGAGTGGCCTGGCTGTAAACAGCTCAGATCCAGCTGGGAGGAGACTGCATATGCAGAGAATGAGCTCAGACAGCAAGAGACACATATGAGGGGCCTAATGAGGGCTCAGGTGCTAAATGCTGCAGGAAACAGAGGCAGGAAAGGTCAGTGGCCCCCTGAGGGGTGGAACTTGGGAAGTTGTTTGCAGAAATACAGCCTCTGAGTCAGCCAATCAGGCAGCTGCTCACCTTGAGTGTCCATGTTGTTTGTGAACTGTGCTCAGGGTCAAGGCTGAGTTGAGCCCAAAAGAATGTGGGAGTTCAACTATCTGGGCTGACTCTGTACCCCTGGCTGCCTTCTCTGATGACCTCAGCATCTGTATCCCCTCTCAGGCCCTCATCCTGAGCTGGTCCATCTATCACTGTTCCTCAGGAAATTCAAATTCAATGTACTCCAAGCTGAAAAGATCAACTTTCCTTCCAATAAGGCCTTTCCTAAAATACCTGTTTCAGCTATAGTCATTGTATAATGAGTGGCACAAATTCTAGATGCTTTCCTCCCTGCTTCTCTGTAAACAACTGCTCAGACATCAAATGTCTCAGCACTCTGACAATTCTAAATTCTGTCTCTTTGCTCTGCGGCTGCTTTCTCTCTCTTAGATCAGGCGTTTTTTTCATTTTGGGAGAGAGTCGTGCATAGGGACTTATTCTTTTGATCTGATGTCAGAAGGCTAATTTGAATCCTCCCAGCAAAACATTGCTGGCTGTTTAATTACTTAATATTGTGCTACTTTGGTGCCCCTCTCTGAAAAATGGACAAATAATCGTCACTAACTAGGAAGCTGTGGTGATACAAATGAATTTAAAATGTGAAAAACTCTTCCCTGCATACCCAACACTGTAATTGCTCTGCATTATAGCTGTCTTTATTCTGATGCCTTTCCTGAATTTGTTCATGTGATTTTTCTGCACTGTGCAGACTTCCTTTCAAACTGTTTTCTTGGAAGGTAAACCTGATCAGATAATTCTAAGTTAGACAACCTCCTTCCTTCCTCACACATGAGTGCAAATGAGACTCCAAATCTCACCTTCTACATTTTTAAAGATCTGAACCAGCTTTCTTTTTCAAATATCCCTTCCATCTTCACCCAAAACTGTAAGGCAAAATAACCATGAGCCTCTTTCTCTCCAGCTAATCTGTGAGTTGCTTTTATCATCCTTTCAAAGATGTTGTAAACCTGAAATAAAATGAGGCACTATTTCAATAGCAAAATGGCTTTATTCAGGAACAGACAAAAGAGAAGAGGAAAGATTGGAAAGTGCATCACAGTGAGACTGCGTGCGCATTTACCCAAATCCAGGGCTGAGAAGCTTCTACAAAGTCTCTGAGGTCTTCCTTCCCAGTCCCACCTCAGGCAAAAGCAGCATCCCTAACGATGGGATGCAAGGAAATTTGAATCCTATAGTTCAATGATTTGTGAACTGTGGCCACTCTGTTTAGCCTCATTTAAATAGTTTTCTATGTATTAATGTGCAAAGCTTCTCTATTTTTTCCTTCTTCTTCAGTCAGCATTCTTTAGTTATTCTGTCAAGGCCATCATTTGTATATTTTCCAGCACCACACTGTTGTATATTAACTGTTCAGTAAATACTTATTACATAAGTGGTGAATGAACAAAAGAATACATTGAATAATTGAAGAGTTTCTGAAGTAACCCATTATATTTGATCTTTTCTTACTACCGACTTTATAAGACTCTTAAATAAGCATTATTTATTACTTTTATTGTCGGAGGAAAAGCCACAAAAATAGTGACTTTTTTTTTTTTACAAGTCATTTTATGGAGACTAGAAATAATATAAGGATAGTTTTCCTGAAACTTGAATAACTTGGTTTAGATACCATGTTGTCAGCAAGTCTTATTATAAGCAAGGCACACTCATAACCTGACTTCCCAGGCGAGTCCCGATTTAGACCTGTTATTCTGGATTAATGATATATAAAACTTATTTCTCTTTTAAAAATATCTGAATTGGTGGCCCTCCCCGGTGGTGCAGTGGGTTAAAGCACAGCACTGAGAATCTAAAGCCGCTTCTGCATGAGTT
>NW_004567112.1:12809841-12842101 GCF_000260355.1 Condylura cristata | reverse complement strand
GCAAGCATAATGTCACACCAATTACAAAGACATTTTGCTTTTAAGGTTACAAGAAAACTAAAGGTATACATTGTAAGAAGTCTAAATACAATTAACTCCAAGCTCTATCAACAGACTATATCCCAAGGACCACCTAGCATCAATTACATCGTACATCATACAACTTATCTTTCAAAAATGTTTACTAGGTCTCCCTTATGAACTTCTGTGCTTCAGAATTTTCTAAATAATGACCTACATTTTTTTTTTCTCCAAACATATTCTTTTTCTGAAGTTTTGGCCATGATCACAACTAATAGAAATAGGTTCTTCAGATTTAAGAAGCACAGGGTAAAAATACAGAACTCTTAAAGATTTAAGAAGTAAAAATCCAAATTACACTGTCATGATCTAATTAGTGCCTAGAACCCTAACCCTAACCCTAACCCTAACCCCAACCCCACACAAATAAAGGATGCCCGTGTTCTAATTTCCAGAAGCTATTAACATTTTGTTTTACGTGGCAAAAGTGACCTTGTAGTAATAATTAGGTTAAGGACCATGAGTTGGGGAGATTATTCTGAATTATATAGTTGACCTAACATCAGGATAAGGTCCTTATAAAAGGAAGGCAGGAGGGTAAGAATCAGACAGGTAAGGACAGAAGCAGAGCTCAGCAAGGAAACCAAAGCTATGCAGCTGAAATATTGAGGAAGGCAGGATAGTTGCCTTCAAATTGGGAAGACCAGATGAGGTGATCAAAACAAGTTTCTTTCTCAGCAAAACTTCCTAAAGAGGCGACATTTGAATTTGTGAAATAATTAAGCAAAAGAGGAAGGGAGAGTATTCCCATGAAAAGGAATGGCTGGTGGCCCTCTCTGGTGGCACAATGGGTTTAAAGCACAGCGCTACCAAGCTAGTGAAGGTAGTGAGCAGATGCTTCAGCGAGAGTTCAAGATGGCACAGCAAACCTCTACTGTCTCGCCTGCTGCTCCCCTCAGCAATGTATTTTGCCAGTCTGCCTGTTCTGCTCCCCACTCTGTCTCCAGGGAATCCTCTCACTGTCCCTGCACCTCTGGCCTGTACCCCAGTTCTGTATGCAGAAATAAATTAATTAAAAAAAAAAAAAAAAGGAATGGCTGGAGCTGGAGTAGAGGGTGATACGCGGCAAATCCTGACTCGTGAGATTTAGGAGACAGTGACAAGAAAATGGAGGTTGAGAGAAGAACACCAGGGTCTGAAGGTCTCAATCTTTTTCTTTTCACATTTGTAAAGGGATTTTATTGGAGGTCAGTGTAGGAGTTTGATAATAAGATTTAAAAGTTTTAGATACTGCGTGTGATTTGATTTAATTATTGGCTCACAGCAAGGTCTCCACCTTCTTGAACCTAGACAGAGAGTGGCCAGCTGACTTTAGTGCCTGGAGACCAGCCTGTCTCCTCCCTGACAGGAGATATCTATTTGGGGAGACAGTTGAGGGGATCAGAGTGGCCAGGGCCCAAGCCATATGTGACAGCGGAACAGACAGAAGAATTTCTGCAGAGAGCAAGGGATGTTCTAGGTATCAATGAACATAAGAGATAGGCCTGCTGTCCTTCTTCCAAAAAATGCCCTTTTCTTCTCAATTTTGCTAACCTATAGATGAGTATGAGTCCTTGATAGAGAGGGTTTTTACTAAAAGAGTTTAGAAATTACCCATTCAGTCACATGTTTACTCCAAAAGCTGGAACATTTTGTTAATTGACATTGGTAAAGTAGAAGATTTCTAAAGTTTAATTTTTAAACATGAATCCCTAGTAATAATCACTAAGCTCAGGCAAAAAAGAGTGTGGTCATATAAGACACCTTTCAAAAGCACATTCTTCTTCCTCAAAGTGTGTTGTTGAACAGTTACAGTGAGTTTGTAGAAAGAAAACCAGAACATGGGGATCAACATAAAATATAGAAATATACTTTTGAAATTAGTAAACATTTTTTAAAGTAGAGATGTTTTGCTATAGCTAAAATGACTTTTAATCATACAATTTCTGAAATTCTTCATGCTTATAAGTAGCATTTATTTTTATGGGGCTTCTTCTCTTGTACAGAGACCCTACTGGACTTCAGATTTTAATGCCAACTGGGTGTCGCTGTAGGCAAGAGTAATAAATGCATTGCTGCAAAGTTGGGGTGATTAAAAATTTTTAGACATTGAATTATTTTCAAACCGAGCTGTGATAATGCATTCTCAGAAAAAAACCCTGAAGTGAGTTCCTTGTAAATTCTAGGAATCTTTTGGTTCATGAAAAACTCTGGTTCTTGAAACCTTGCTGAATTGCTTGTACAGATTTTTATATCAAAGAAAGGGAGTCCCTGCTTTTCTCCCAAGACAATTTTATTTATTAATAGTTATGAGATTCCTCACTTGAAATATTCTTGGTTTCTTTGTGTAGCCAACATATTTCCTGATATTTCCTGATTTCTCACTCACTAACATATTTTCAGTGGGCATGATTATTAACATCATGCTATATATTTCATATATCATATTCTTATTGTAGTCTAAGCTGGGGAAATGGAAGAAAAATAAAGCCAATTAGCAATCACTATTTATCATGACCTGATGATAAAACAGAAACACTACTATAATCACATCAACAGAAAACCCTATTCCCAATTATGAGAGATGTTAATATCAAGGAAATGCATCAGACACTTGGATTTGAAAATAATTGTGTAATAAACAAGGTCAGAGTATATCCTATGAACCTCAAACATATTCTACAGCTATTAAGAATATTCTGCTTTAGGGCTTTCCCTAGTGGTGCAGTGGGTTAAAGCACTGCATTATGAAGCTCTCTGGAGCCACTACAGCATCAGTTCCATCCCCCACCAGGGAGCTGACCCACATGGTGTGGCAGACCTCTCCTGACCTGCCCACTGCTACCCTCAGCAATGTACTTTGTCAGTCTGTCTGATCTGCTCCCCATTCTGTCTCTGGTGAATTCTCTCACTCACTAAACCTCTGGCCTATAACCCAGTTCTGTAAGCATAAATAAATCTTTAAAAAAAAAAAGAATATTCTGCTTTAAAAAGTACTGTAACATGCTGTTGAGACTGCTTACTACCTAGAGGGACAGAGATCTCTGGAGAGACATAAATACAATGCCATTGCCTCACTGTTTTCTGCAGGAAAGTCATTATCTCTAGAGTTAATGTTGTGGATAGTATTACAATGGGTTATTATATTTTACCATATTTTTTGCATAGAAAATAAATATCCTGAATGAAATACCGCCCCTTGTCTTTGCTACTGATAATTCTGGATGTATACTCTATGTTTCTCTAGCCCAGACTGATAGCATCTATAAGCATCTTGATTTAGTAAAAGAACTGGGAACAAAGACAGCAAGATGTCAATTTACTGTTAATGAAGAACATGTCAAGGCTGAAATGACCTTTACTTTTTCACATCCCATTTTAATTTAGAAAAATCTAGTCACCATAAAATGGAAAAAAAAGAAATAATATGATTTTCTGATATCCCTTTTCCTAGCCTGAGGTGAGGAATAAAGAAATAGAGCTGCCTTTTCGTCACAAAGGGCTGGCCTGCCTAACTTTGATGTGGAGATGCTGAAACACAACCCTGACATTTACTGGACCACAGGCACTGCTCGCTCTTCTGGAATACACTATCCTAGTTGTGACTGTGTAATTGGGCTGCTTTACATGTTCGTCATGTTCAGCCCACACAGCTCAATTTGAGAAAGTTCTGTATTGCCATGAGGTAATACACATGGGGAGGCAACCAAAGATGTCCCTGCATTTTGAGAATAAATGTTTCTCAGATTATCTTTTGCATTCTTGTCTTTGTCCTTTGAACTCACACAGGCCATCTGCAATCACAGGGTAGGTTGGAATCTGGCAATCTCAAATGTCCCTTGGGTGTCCTGCTCACACACTTATCAAATTTATTATTCCTTTTAGGAGGAACACCAGTCTCTAAGAAGACCCTATGTTTTCTAGACATACAGAAGCAATGTATAGGTAGTAACTGTGAAACTGACTATAATGTCAAGATCTAGACCTACAGAAGCAATGCATAGGTAGTAACTGTGAAACTGACTATAATGTCAAGATTAATTAAAAATAAAATTCTTAGGACCTGCCCAATGGCACAGGGTTAAAACTGAAGCAGTACTATGAAGCTATCCACAGCCACTTCTGTGCAAGTTCAATCCTGGCCAGGGAAGTGACACACATGGCACAGCAGACCTCTCCTGTCTTGCGGCTGCTCCCCTCAGCAGTGTATTTCAATCTGCCTATTCTATGCCCCACTCTGTCTTGGGTGAAGACAGAGTGCCCCATTCTCTGATGCCCTGCAACCCTGGCCAGTACCCCAGTTCTTGTATGCATAGATCAATGAATAGATAATATCTTCTATCACATATCACTTATATAACTTCTCAAAGCCTAGCATCTTTTGCCTGTAATTTTGAACATACCCTGGAGAGATAAGATAAAAATAATATAATGAATGTAAAGAGAAATTATCACAGTGATTAGACCGCATTTTGTGTTAAATAGAATGATTTTCAAAGAGAATCTCAGGGCTAGAGTAGGCTTTAAGAGAACTTACTTATTACTTTAGTCCCATGGGTAAAGACTTGAAATGAGGACATCTGAACAAATTAGATAAAGCTAAGGATCTTTAACCTCTAGTTTCTTATTACTTGTTCCTCTCTCACTATTTCCAATGCACAAATCCATTTTAAAAGATTCCCACCAAGTGTTGTTTTAACCATCATTTACACATCTGTACAAAGAGAAATTCCCCACCTCTTAGAGGAGCCTTATTTATACCAATCAGTGTTAAGATTGCTCTCTAATAACCAAACAAGACTGAACTCAATACATTTCAGTTGTTGATGCTAATGCTTAATCTGGATCTTCTCCGTTTTGCAAAAATAACAAAAACTCCCCTAGACTAAAAATTAGGAGTAAGTAGAATTAATTCTAACCACTTTTGTTCTTTCTTCCAGTCCCCTATCTTTCTGATTAACCATTAACTGGTTCCAACTACCTTCCTAGGGACATGGAAAATCGATTGTGTTACAGTCCTAATAAAATCCTCAACCCCTCTGAGCTTGACAGCGGCGTCAGAAACAAGCATCTGCTGATTGCTGAGAAAACACTCTGCTGGGAACGTCAGACACCTTGGCTCATGTGGCCCAGACAGCTGGCACCTCCTGAGATCTGGAAATGTGAAGTTCTCCACCTCCCTCACACTCCACTCCCAACATTATTTAGACCTTCATTGTTCCATCTGCAACCTTCAGAGTCTTCATGTAATACGAATGTGTAATAACATACAACTACAGGTTTTAGCTCCTCACTCTTAATTCCCAGTCAGCACAGTTAAACCAGAATTATCTTATATAGTAGTCCATCCAATTAAATATTTCCCTTTTATCTATGGAAAAAGTACAACATGCTTGGCCCTGAATTAGTCTTCTTTTTCTTTGTCTGACAAAATCAGCCAGCCTTTCCCATCTCTTTTCATCCTAAGATGAAGTCTCTGAAACAGTCAAACTGATTCTTCCCAGGTCATCATTCAAGATTCTGAGTCAGTAGGAAAAAAAATTCAGGCTTCTAAGCTCTTATTCCATTTTTCCACCCATCTGATCTTAGGTATTCAAGAAATTCCACTTACATGGCATGTCCTTTGATACATGTCCATGGCCTGTACTTCCCTCTACAACTACTTTCTACAATTCATTTGACTCAGAATATATTGTCAGATATCTTTTTTAATACAGACCATTATTTGGACAACTCAAAGGTTAAAAGTTCAAGGTAAAAACTCTGTATTTTCTGTGTTTGATCAGTTGTCTGATTAAAGAGATTGGACAAAATTAAACAAGACAATGATAGAACTGAATGTAGTATAAGTTCCTAGTATAAGCAACTAAAATAACAATAATTAACATAGAACACTGGTAATAACTATTCTTCTACATGTAAGTTATCATAACTTGAGTCCCCAGTTTAGGCATTAAATAAGGAATTTTACATTTCAAGAATAAGGTGCCAGAACAAATATTTCTGAATCTCAGCTTCATATTACCTCCCCCCAAAAGCAAATAAGGCCATTTGTTCTTATTATAGGAAAAATTTAAGCAAGTAAAATAAGTAAACTGAACTACATGATACCATCTTGGATGGGACCCTGTATGAATCTAGAAACCTTAGGTTCTGTTGCAAAGTTTATTCTCTTGAGTCACTCCGCACTGTACCTAAGGTTCTGAGAAGTTTCTAATCTTGGCAAACACTCATTAAAATAAAAGGCTGTCAAGAGACCTTGTGGAAGAACTCTGTCAGGCAGCCAATTAGCATAGGTCCACCTTGCCTCTGCTCAGTTGTGACTCTCCAACTACTTCTCTATTCCCTTTTTATTTTTATAACCTGATAATTAGTGACTGTGACATATAATTTCTATGACTACAGGAAGCATTTAACTAAAACATCAGCAACACCTGGAGAAAGGTCAATTCTAGGGAGATTATACACTGGGTGATTAGAGCACCTCAGAACAGAACACCTCAGTTCTTCAGACACATCCCTGATTTGAGGTTCAAAGGAGACCACCTTGCATGTCATACCAGATACCCTCTGCTATGACGGTGTGAGCCAACACAAAACAGCACAGGCTTCTGAAAGAAGTATCATTGTCACATCTGGTTTCCAGGTAGTAACCAGATGGCAGTGTTGGCTCTGAGAGGAATAATCTGTGTGTGCTGATACTGGAATGACACTGGCTTCTCCACATGTCGTAGCTCTTGACATTGTAATGACCCTGACAGATCAGAAGGTGGAGGCAATTGAACTAGAGCAATTTAAAGTTATCCACTAAAACATAATCACTTGTTTATGAGGACACTGATAAGCAGACCCATGGCAGGCAAAGACAGATCAAAACCTGGCTATTCCCAGAGGACCCCTTAATTAAAATGAATAGGTCGTTCCTGTTAATAGGCCTCTTAAGAAGCGGTAGAGATGTAGGCACTGACTTTAAGCCAAGTTGAGGTACATATGGACTTTGTGCCTGTAGCCCTGAAATATTATGGTTTGGGGGAGAGTCACAGGGACTCTGGGTCGGAGAAGTGGTGAACTCCTCTTTGCAGGCTCCTGTGTTGGCTACTTGCTTTGGGCCCAGCCTCCTGAACCTTGCTGAGAGGTTCATTGCCAAGGCTTCCAATTAAACAGAGTGCTTATATTGTCGTAATGTGGGTTCCCCCAATAAATTCATATTGTTGTTCTATGCTTTGGCCTTGAGTCATACATGGAAACTCTCTCTCTGTGGACATTAGCCCTCTAGAGATTCCCAACCTGGTAAAATAACTACGAAACACAAATAAAATGTAGTTCAGACTCATTTTTACTCATGACAGAACTATAATTTGATACAGTGAGTGTTTTATAACTTGACATTTCAGTCACCCCCACCCCAAACACTCACAGTGATGCTCTCCCATAACCTCCACTGCTCCCAGCCCAACCTGCTCCCAAACATTCCTATATTTGAAAATGACAATAGCTAAGTTACTCTGCCAGGATTATATTCCTTGTTATTATTCATAATTTCACTTTTTTCACTTTTTATTGTATCTCCACACTTTGAGTAGCAGGTATTTTTTTTTTTCCCTTGGGCAAGACTGGCATTATTTTCACTAAGAAACAACAGGTTTACTTTGTGAGGTTCACTTTCTTAACCAAACCCTTCAATATTGCAACCATCTGACATTATGTTTTTACATTAGAAAAGATTTTCAAGAAGGGAATGATTTATATTTTAACAGTCATCTGCTTTTTCTGTTTGGGCCTATAACTCACAGTGCACTTGCTGGGGTGTATTGGGTGTCATTTCTTCATTTCTTTTATGAACTCACATGCTTCTTCCTGCCTTTCTGTACATCTGGGCCTTTTTGATAGAAATGTTAGCAGCTGCTTGTTTTGAAAGAAGTTTGCATTAAACTACAAAAGGCTGCTGCCCTCAGGGAAAATTCAGATTGGTAGGAGGAAGCCTTAAGTCAGTAGTTTCAGTTCAATTCTATGCAAGGGGCAAGGCAGTTTGTGTGCATTATTGAGTTGAACAGCTACATAAAATCAGTATTTTTAAAAATTTATTTATTTATGCATACAGAATTGGGGTACATGCCAGAGAGCTTGGGCAGTGAGAGGATTCACCAAAGACAGAGTGTGGAGCAAGACAGATAGACTGACTAAAATACACCGCTGAGGGGAGCGGTGGGTGAGGCAGGAGAGGTCTCCTGCACCATGTGGGTCACCTCCGAGTCCGGGAATCAAACTCATGGCTGTGGCTAACTTTGTAGTGCTGCACTTTAACCCACTGCACCACCAGAGATGGCCCAAAGTCGACATTATTATTCCCATTCTCTAAAATAAGTTAACAGATTTGGGAGGGTTAAATAAATATTTGAAGTCCAGAGTTATATCAATGTTAAACTTCCAATTTGAACTCAAAACTGCCTGTTTCCAAAACCTGTTCATTTAACTACATGTATAATGTAGTTATACACTTTTATAACTACATTTTTATAAAAACAAATACAAGATCAAAAAAGACACAGCTTAGAAAAGAGAACTATCAGGGGAGAAACTATCTAGACTGTCTTTGTTTAAAACTATTAGTGTGCTGAACATGAAATTTTAAATAGATATTTATTGAGAAAATATTACAGAGGAAGAATTCCTTTGTTACCAGTACATGCATCAATTGAAGTCAGGCATTCCAGGGCCAGACCAGGCTAAGGGTGTGGTGCAGAGTAGTTCTCAAATCCACTGTGTATCTCACTAGGGCAGCTTCTGCATGTACAAGTGTTTTGTGTACACTGACAGGCAGGAAAGAAAAGTACGAAAGCACCATTGTTCTTTTTTTATTTACATTGCTTCAAAATGTCCCGAGGCTTACTGCCAAGGGCTTCCAGAGCCATAAGAACCATCTCACTGAAGCGAGCCCACTGCCAAGGCACACACAGTCCTCCACCATGTGCTGGTTTGAGGCTCTTTCCATTCAGATTCCACTGGTCACTACTTTTTCTTACATAATCGTCCTTCACACAGGACCATCTCCCTCATGTCTGAGGCTTCAGTCTAAGCCCAGACTTCTCAGTCCAGAGTGTTTCTTGAGATTCAGTCTGCGTGTTAATAGTGTCTGCAGCTCACTTCAAACTTGCTCTACACGTGTGGAGATACTTGAGGAAAGAGCTGTCCTTTGAAAAGGGCATTTATATTGTTCTTCCAACCTCTTCCCCACCTGAGTTATTTCCATAAGAATTCTGGGGCGTGAAATCGACAGTGCCATTCTGGGGTTAATGACAGCATAGTTACCATAAAGTTGTTACTAGGAGCTTATTTATGTTGTTATGAGTCCTGAAGCTCTTATTTCATTACTGCTTACTCAGAGCATAGGATCTGTCGGGAATGATAAAAGATCATCCTCATTATAAACTCAGATGTACCTCCCTCCTACCCATTACATCAACCTTTATTACGGCAAGACCTGACCACCAGCCAAGCTTACTTTCATTTAAGCTGTGATGCCAAGCAAATCATGGCTTGCTTTCCATTTATGTGTGAGATGAAGGCTGGAAAGTGTGTAATTTAGTGGCTACATAACAACATAAATATCATGATATTCCCTTAGGAAAATAATTTTTAGGCTGCCTATCACTTGCCCACTTCACAGTCATATCTCCCTGCCTCTTTCTCTGTTCCCCTCTCCCTCCTTCCCTCACTCCCTCCCTCACTTCCTCCCTCCCTCCTTCTTCTCTTTCCTCTCCCTTTTCCCTTCTCTCTCTCTCTGTCTTCCTCTTTTTCTCCCCCTCACAGGACTGAGAGAAAAAGAGACAGACTGACAGACTGACTAACCGATGAAGAGACAGAAGGCAGAGGAGTATGTCCACAAGGGAGATATTCTGAAAACAGCAGCTTGTGAAATGACTAATAACAAATCATATCGCAGCCCATGTAAGTTAAATAAATGATGCTTAGTTATTAAAAAATGTACTTCTTTCCAGTATCTATCAAACTTTAATATTTTAAAATAAAATAAAGTTAAGTAATACTGGTCTTGAGTGTTAAATAATAAATATTAGCCTCTCCTGCTGTATCTTTCACCTAGAAATCTCAAAATTTGCAGAGGTAGGCCATGTGTTCCATAATAGGCGGGCAGTCAGGATACCACTGCCTTTCCCTATTTTCACTATAAAGACTCTCTGCTACTTGAAACACACATCAGTAGGATTCTGATGACCTTTTTGGTCTCCTTCCCTGTGGAATGCGGCACTCAGGAGCTCAAATGCACATTGAAGACTCCAGAGGGATGAGACTGGGACAAATGAGGAAAGCCCACAGAGGGCATCTTGAGGGAAATGCCCACAAACCTTAGGGAGGCTCCTCACACATTAAGGCCCTGAGGCAAACAGAAGAACTAAGGAAGTGTTTGTAAACAGATGTGTGTTTGCTAGGGGAGCTAGTTATAGGAGGCGTCAGGCCAAGCCAGAGGCTCTGTGTGGGGCTTTGAGGTAAAGGGCCGGTTAGGTGAAAAGGCACAGTCTTACAATCTTGCTTTCTGGCAATGTTTCTGGACAGTGAAATCAGAATTAAAGTATAGATTGAATATTTGTTCTCACCTTCCTGGCAGGCCTCACCACACCATTTTATTGGGTTAAAAATCCATCTGCCGAGTCCTCCCTGGTGGCGCAATGGGTTAAGAGGCAGCACTGCAAGCAAGCCACAGCTTCTTCAGTGCGAGTTCGATCCCCAGCCCAGAGGTGACCCAAATGGAGTGGTCGACCTCTCCTTACCCACCCCCTGTTCCTCTCAGCAGTGTACTCTGTTGATCTGCCTGTTCAGCTCCCCACTCTGTCTCTGGTGAATCCTCTCACTTCCCCTGCACATCTGACCTGTACTCCAGTTCTGTGTGCATAAATAAATAAATCTTAAGAAAAAAAAATCCATTTGCCACTCTCAAATAACACTGTTGAGATATAGTCTGCCTCATCCTTGACTCCAGAGACAGACAAGGTGGGATTCAGGCCAACGGGGCATGTTATGTCTGAGGGGATGAGGGCCAGACACGTGACCTGAGACAGACAACCTCATTCACTTGGGTTTACTTCATTATTACAGCAACTCAGAGATGGAACATTTCTTTTGCTGGCTTGAAACTACCAGGGTGCAAGCCCTGAGTGGCAGGGCCCACCATAATCAGGGAGCCAGTTTTATAATGAAGCCAAAAGGGAATGCAAAATAAAAAGATGGAGAGAAGCCATTTTAATCAAGACATCCCTTGAGCTTTTGAATCCAGTCTTGACCTCAACTTTAAATTCGATGAGCTAATGCATTTACATTTGGCATAAACCAGCAAGTTTTAGTTTTCTGTCATTTCAACCATGAGTCCATACTTTTAACAAATATTTAAGAACTTCTTTCCCATCCATGTCTGAATCCTACAGAGACTGCTTCTCCCTCCATATCTTGGTAAATATGCAGCATCTGTTTTGAAAGTACACAGTATTTCATGTAGCAGAAGTTCAAAAAACCCTCTTCTAAATTATCTGAAATTATTTACTTTATATGTCAGCCTATCCACACTCTCCATTCTTATCATCTTCTCCCAGAATCTCTCAGTGCCTCTGACCTCCAACCGTCTTCTCTCAGGATTAAGTCTCCTATCCTCACATTCTGAAACCTGGACTTAATTGAACTTATTACCTGAGCTTCTACTTTTGCTTAACAACTGAGATTTGCCTCTTCCTCTAAAACAAGCCTGATAGCCTGCAGTCTGGAACTGACCTCTACTAAATTCAAGTTCCTTAATCTCTAACTCTTCTCTCAAAGAAGAAACTCCTGCCCTTCCACATCATTGATAAAAGCCTTTCTCAGTGGAACAAATAACCCACCCATCGTCTTCCTTAACTGAACTAGATGTTCAGGACTTTTTAATGTCTAGACTCAAAACTTCAAGTTATTTCAGAGAGCAAAATCATAAAAGCGGACCTTATTTAGGTAGGGGAACAAGTGTTCCCAAGTTTTTTTGTCTGATAGGCACATGTATATTTTTTGTTAAAATCTGAAGGGTCTATTTGCTGTCAAATAGACCTTTGAAAATGAAAATCCAAAAACAATTTTAACTTTTTTGAGGCACAAAATTAAATCCCAAGTGCCACAAGACTGTTAAGAAGATAAGAGTGTCATTGAACTGAAGGGTAAATCTTATTATCTGGCATTTGACATGGAGCCTAGAACCTGTGGACTCTTCCAATTCTTCATAGTTTTTTAGAAAGTTTTTAGAGCCAGAGACACAGAATAGACTCCAGGCATTGCTGGAACAGAGATAGCAGGTCTGCCACATGCCTGCCAACTCAAGTCCATTCATCATATTGCTCTAGGACCTTGTTTTAAAACAGACTCACAGGACCATGCTTCAGCTCAGTGCCAAAGATGAATGTTGAATAAAGGGAGGATAGTGGCAGCCCAGAAGTGTCTCGATCATTGTTGCTGGCAAAGGATGAGAGGGATATTACATATGCTTGAGGACAATCACAAAGAAAATATAAGGCAAAGATTTTTATTCAGTTTATTATTGGAGAGTGATCCAGGAAGGAGATGACAAAGTAGTTAAAGACAGTCAATTTAAAAAAGCATCATGGAGGTTTCTACTGCCATGGGTTTACTTAGTTTTGATCTCAGGAAACCATCTGAGGAGACAAAAATGCACCTCAGAAATTTCCACCTGAAGAATGAAAGGGAAAGGAATTGTCAAATTTCCCCATATCTGTTGGTCAAAAATGATACAATTATGTGGGGCATGAAATGAGGCTCTGTCTTTTCTCACCCAAGAAGCAAGCAGCAAAGTCAAATAATAACAATAATGATACCATCACAATTGCCTAAATGGTAGACCAGGAAGATACAAAATCATACAAAATGAGTGTCTGAGACAGATTATTACCCACATGTTAGAATTTCATTCCTTGTTACAGTCAATGCTGGTTCTTTTTTCAAAACTCCAGCAAACCTCATCCTTTAAAAGAACTGTGTTCAGGTACTTTGGCTTTCTCAGAAATTATATTCCTTGGTTTCACAGTCTAATAATTTAATTCCAATTCAAATTTAATCTCTAGGCTTAGAAGCCATGCCATTCAAGCTTAATATACAGCTACAAGTCAGGAAACAATGACATAAAATTGGTAATGCTGTCTGCTAATAAATAATACTCCCTATAGAAAACATATTAGTTTAATACATACTTACTCTTCTTTTCTAGAAATATATGAGTCCCACAAGCTTTTTGAGGACTTGCACTAAAACAATGAAGCAGAAAATTAATAAATGTTGAGGTATGGCGGGAGTCCACAGTGGACTGTAAATTTGTGCCTTTGTTGTTCATACATTTTCGATGAACTTGCAAAGTTTCAGAGCTTTCAATTTTAGAGACAATAGGTTTATTTCTTTTAGCCATAGTGGAGTAATTTCCTTATCTATTATTAGAATAGTTTAAGACTTTCATTAATTCATGCATCGTAAAGCAGGAAATGATTTTTATACCAATTCTAATCAGTCTTTTTCACTTGTTCCAGAAAACAAACCAGCTATTTTCTGCTGATTCCAAACATAGAATTAAGTCAGTATGCCCACGACCCATTGCACTTATATGGCAGGATTTATAGCTACAGGCACTATTGTTTTCCCCTCCATAACATTATAAGGGCTATTGCTGCAGGTAGCAGAATGCTTGTGGGTATGTTCGAGTAGTAGAGAAATACAGAAGCCACCTGGGGGCCATTGATGTTTCCACCAGGACACATTGATTCCCTCATTAAGTCTATAGGGAATTTCTGGAGGTGTTTGTTTCCCCCCTGGCCCCTTGATTTTCAGACTAAAATAGTTATTTACTGAACAGTTGGGCAGTATCTGAAATCAGCATATCAAGATACATGACAGAAAATTTTAGTTCCAATTTCAATATACCGAGCCTGTCTATTTTTCTGTACCCTGAAGTGAACACTGGGATGCATACAAAATGTGCCATCGAAAGGGAAGAGACTCTTAAAATGCTATATTAATAAATTTGAAAATTTCTAAGTGAAATAAGCTCCCACAGCACTTTCTTAGGTTATTTTCTAAGAATATTATATAAATCATAAAAATGAAAGCGCATGATCAAATGTAGGACACTGAGGAGTTGGAAGTCTGACTGGATTTAAAATAATGAGACTCATAAGACTAAAACATAATAATGGACCCTGTGGTTCCATTTTCAACAAAAAAATTGGAGAAGTCAACTCTTGATTGTGCTGAGGAATGGTGTGAGTCCTGAAACTAAGAACCCAAGGTTGAGGACATGGAAAAGAGCATAGGGAAGAGAAAATCAAATGAATCAGATCATCAGTGGTTGGGACAGAAAAGAAAGGTCACAGAATGCCACCACTCCATACTCTCATACCTGTTGGAGATCACCAATTTATCACAAAATTCTTTGGCTTCTATCAGCAGGCCAAGGTCAGGGCGCCCTTCTGCCTCACCCCAACACTGCTGCTGCTGCCTGGGCTGACCTAACAAGGACCATTACTCAGACTGGCATCTAGTTGGACACATGGAAGCCAGTATGATTTAGCTGAGCTCTTATTTCTTCTTCAATGCACATCCAATAAGCTGACAATTTGAAAATATGATTCAGTGGGGGACATTCCAAGATTAACTTTGATTCAAATGTAAATCACTAAATAAAACAACAACAAACAAACAGGATGATTAATAACAAACTGCTCATAACTGATGAAACAGCTGGCAGAAGTTACTGGTCCAGAGTTCAGTTCTAGAGCCAGATTTTCTGTACTTAAAATGAGCTCTGTCTCATATCTCCTGCATAGCTAGAACCATTGGAAGTGAGGATTTTATTGAAGGAGTGAACTTTACAATCCCCACTTACTTGAAAATGGTGGGATATATCTCCAGTGTCTTCACTAGGGAGCCAGCTGAAGCCTCTGATTTTAGGATTTCTCATTATTTAATGATTAATTCTTCTGATAATGTGCCTGCAAAAGAGTTTGGAAAAATTGCATCTCATTACTTTAAAATTTTACACAATTATAGTTCAATTAAATGAACCTTAAAAATAATATGAATTGAATAGTTAAATCCCAGCTATGAAAATTTTAGATGCATATTTAAAATAGATCATTACTTTAGAAATTAAACCTCTTTGATTAGTTAGTGAGATGAACTTTTAAAGCAATGTTTAAAAGAGATTCACTCATTTGTATATTTTAATAATTATAAGTTTTATGTTGTCAATATAAGTATTTTATCATATGTTTTGCAAATATTTTCTTCTAGTCTATGACTTGACTTTTATTTACTTAAGAGTATCTTTGAAAAAGCAAAATACTTGAATTTTCATAAAATCTTATATATCTGAGTCATGGTTTGTGTCCTAAGAAAATTTGATTTAATCCAGGTTTTCTGACTATGCTTTCCTAGAATTTTAACAACCTTTGCTTTTCCTATTTTAGTCTGTCATCCACTTTAGGTTAAAATGAGTACTAAATATAGGAAAAGAAGTATTTTATACATATACAATAGAATTGACACATACATCAAGTGTCAGTTGAGAAATCAAACAGAACCCATATGAGACACTACTGAATCTCTTGTAGTGTAAAGTTCAAAAGTCTAATAATGGCAGGTCTTGATACAAATGCAGAGTAAATGCACCTGTTATACACTACTGATGGAAAGGTAAACAGTACTATCACTTTGGAAAATGGCTTTCCAGTTTCCTATAAAAGCATTACCCAGCAATTCCCTTAGCTAAATACACAAGAAGAAAAACATTGCGCCCATATAGAGAGACAAATGCTAGCAATAGCACTGGAAAAACTCAAATGCCATCAACTTATGAATGACTAAACAACTCTATCCATAAAGTGGAACATGACTCAGCAATAAAAAGGAATTAAGTTCTGGTACATGAAATGTCATGATGAAGCTCAAAGACTTTACGCTGAGAGAACCAGATATGATTATTATATATTATAATATTATGTATTACATATTATATACTTGATTCCACTTATATGAAGTTCTATAGTGAAAGAGACCAGAAGTAGCTCCAGAGACTGGGAGCAGAGGAAAGTCACAGATTCATGACTGGGGAAATTGCTTGGAGGCATAAAAATATTCTTGTCTTTAGTAGTTGCTGAATTGAATATACTTTTCAAAATGCACTGAAGTGTGCACTTAAAATTTCTAAATTTGGGCCCTCCCTGGTGGCGCAGTGGGTTAAAGCACTGCACTAGGAGGCTTGGGCCACCTCCGCATGGATTCAATCCCAGCCTGCCCTGGAGGAGATCCACATGGCGTGGCAGACCTCTCCTGACCCGCCCGCTGATCCCCTCAGCAGTGTACTTCGTCGATCTGCCTGTTCTGCTCCCCGCTCTGTCCCTGGTGAATCCTCTCACCCTCTGCATCTCTGGCCTGCACGCCAGTTCTGTATGAATAAATACATAAATCTTTAAAAAAAATAAATAAATAAAATTGCTAAATTTTATTGTATACAAATTACACTTTGAAAAACTGATTTTAAAATGAAGTTAAATTAACATGTCTTTAAATAGAAACTAGCGTGATTTACATAATCTCATTTGACCTTTTCCCCAAATGTCTATGTATGTAGAGATATTTCAAGGAATTTATACTGTGCTGTAGGAATCATCTCAAAGCTTTTAGTTCGATGTAAACACTTTCAGTTATAGTAACCCCTTCTCATTGTAACATAAACTGAATTTTATTCCCATCGCCATGGAGAAGTAAGAACTTAGCTGATTTGATATTTTAAATATATTAAAACCCACTCACCTTGTTTCCCATGAAAATTTCTAGTTCTTTCTCCATGGGAGTTTAAAGTACCAGAAACTATTTATTTTGCAATAAAATGTTAGAGGATCAAGTCAAGTAAACACTCAGAAACATTGTTTCCTATTAAATTAAAATACAAGAGTATTATGATCTTCATTTATTATTGTCAGTAGTTTCTGTGCTTCCTAAACCAACTAAAAACTCTTTAAAAATAGATGAAAAAAATGAAGGCAAAGAAGACATCAGGGATTTCTAATATGTAAATTGTTCTCAAAATGTGTAAAAAATGTTCCATGTGCTCACAAAATAACAGGACTTCAGGTAAGAAGCAAGGCCTAGGGCATTTAGGGGTAGCTTAAGAGATAAAGGATTTAAACATGGTTTTGTTGAACTGTTAGCATTTAGATGAGTCAAAGAGAAAACTGGAAGAGGACCTGAAACAGCTTGAGTAGGTCATAGGTAGGGATGTGCCTGTGGCCATTTCCATCAAGGGAAGTCAAGCCTCCAGGTCTCCAAACCAGGGAGAATGGGCTTAAATGAAAATTTCCGATGCACATAATGAGAACTAACTAACTAAATAAATAAATATGTACAATCAAGATTTTCAGAACTCACTGAAACGCAAATCCAAGTTGAAAGAGTCCTGTGAATGTTAATCAAAGTGAATAAAAGAAATGCAAATCATAACCCACTATTTGTGGATTTTAGGACACCAGGGATAAATAAAAGACCCTACAGACTCTGAGACAAGCAAATCACTATGAGAATCACAAGAGCCCTCAGCATTTTTTTTTTAAAGATTTATTTATTTATTCACACAGAACTGGGGTACAGGCCAGAGATGCAGAGGGTGATAGGATTCACCAGAGACAGAGCGGAGAGCAGAACAGGCAGATCGTCAAACTATGCTGCTGAGGGGAGCAGCGGACGGGTCAGAAGAGGTCTGCTGCGCCATGTGGTCACCTCCGGGGCAGGCAGGGATTGAACTCATGGGGAAGTGGCTTTAGCTTCTTAGTGCTGTGCTTTAACCCGCTGTGCCACCAGGGAGGGCCAGCCCTCAGTATTTAACGTAAAGATAACAGAGTTGCATCGTCAAGTAATAGGCAGGGAAAAAAAATTTCAGCTTGGCTTTATGTACTCAGGCAAACTTTCATTAAATATGAAGAGATTAAGTATTTAGACACACCATCTTTCTTTTTGTGATTTTGCTTTGTTTCTTTCTTTTTTTTTTTTTTTTCACTTTATGTTTCCAGGAATTTTTCTCTAGAAGTTGCTAAGGAGAAATCCCATAAAATGAGATCAGTTAGTAAACTAAAAAAGGATGACAAGTGTCTTAACATTCACAATATAAGAGATATATAGCAGATCTAAAAGCAATTGGTAAAGATTACAGTATTTAATGGAGAAAGTAAACTTTGAGAGGGCTCAGAGGAAAAAAAAAATGAATCAATGATTTTCAAGAATGTTTGAAATACTGGGAAAAATACTGCTAGTCCTAGAGTGGTAATGACAGAAATAATTTATAATGGGTATATTAAAATTATGCAAACATAATCATAATGTCGTATTTGGTCTTCAGGGGATAAAATATAAAAAGGCATAACAATATATAAAATGACATTATTTAAGTATTTTTAAAATCTTTTGGGAAAATAAGAAAAAAATAAGAACTGGGGTTGAGATATTCATAATAGTGATAGTTTTTAATCTCCATCTATAATAATAGTAAATCAATAGGTAATGTTTCAATTAGCTAAAGCAAGAACATCTATAGCTTTATAAATACGTGAAGGTCAAGATAACTGAGCATCAATATTTAGAAACAGATTTCTTCTGGATATTGAACTAAGGAAATTAAAATGCAAGACAGGTGTCACACTGCCCTATTGTTAGTATTTAGTGTTACATTTTAATTGTATAATTAAAGTATAATAGTTTTCTAATAAAAAATGAAATACATTATGTCTATATATTGGAAACCTCTACAATAAATTAAATAACTGTCTCTCTAGGACTATATAAGATTACCTCCAAGGTTTCCTTTCTTCTGATTCAGGGTTTTCAACTGTCACAAATTTTTTAAACTTACCAAGTAATCTAGGAAATTGCATTACTGGGAACAGTTGATTGCTTGGCGATGCCATGATAGAACTACAGGGAAAATATTTCCGTTAAACTTAATAGAAGAATGTGTCTTTAGAGAAAGTAAGCTTGACACATTTTTGTCTACCAGATATTATACTGCATTTGATTTCTTATCATATGATACAGGCCTATATTGCTCCATCTACAATGTACACTTAAGGACCATCATTCAAGATTATGTATATGTCCATCAATCCTTCCATCCCTGTGTCTGTCCATCCATCTGTCCATCTGTCCATCCATCCACCTATCAGTCAGAGCACAATGATGGAAATGCCTTTAGATCACCCACTTACTGAATGGTTCAAAGACGTAAGGTTGCTTCACATATAACAAAAATCTTGTTGTTTACCGGGGGGGATATACTGACGGAATTCTGATATCTACAAATCTATCCTAATTCTATGTATCTTGAGGATTTAGAACTGGTAATATGAATGGAGTTACAGTGATGCTGACATTAATTCTGTAACCAAAAAGATTTCCTATTAATTGAAATTGTGTGATGATGGAATACTGAGTATTCTTTTCTTATATTTTGTCAAGAAGAGCCCAAAATTTTTAGATCTCAACCAGGAAAGCAACAGGACTGTTTTACTCTCTAATTTAAAATACTTGTATTTTATTTTACTATTATTATTATTTTTAAAGATTTATTTATTTAGTCATATAGAACTGGGGCACAGGCCAGAGATGCGGAGGATGACAGGATTCACCAGAGACAGAGTGGGGAGCAGAACAGGCAGATCGATGAAGTACACTGCTGAGGGGAGCAGCGGGCGTGTCAGGAGAGGTCTGCGGCGCCATATGGTCACCTCCGGGGCAGGCAGGGATTGAACTCATGGGGAAGTGGCTTAAGCTTCTTAGTGCTGCGCTTTATCCCGCTGCGCCACCAGGGAGGGCCCAAATTCTTGTATTTTATTTGACTTAATCTAGAATGTGAATGCTGTCAGGATCTTACTTATTTTGAAGAACATAATCAGAGCCATGTTCCTAAAACCGCCTTCCACAGGAAACTTTTACTTCTCCCTGGATGGAACCTGCATTCTTGTGCATCCCTGTATAGATAAGGTGTAGGGGGCATATCGCTGTGGCCGAAAGCCTACCTCACCATATTTAGGAAACCATGTAAAGGTCAGCCAAACTGATCACTTGCTTCCCCTTTGTCCCAAGACCTGCGTGCCAAAAAGGGATGATATCATCTGCTCTTTCCTTTGTTCTGGGCCTTCCTACCATCCAGGTGCCTCTGGTTTGCGGTTGGGCCCAAGCTTGAGCTTGCAATAAAGTTTTCTCTTGTCTTTACAGTGGTGCCTTTTTCTGGGTAGTGTGACCCATTCCAGCATAACAGTTTTACCAATGAAAGGGCAATAGCAGGTCAAAGAAAATAGCTGATGACTCCCATTTTAATTAGCAAAGGAATATTTAGAGGCTTATGCTGGGTCTACACAAGACTAGGAGATTTCCAAAAACACCTGCCAGAATTTGGGGAAGTTATACAGAGACCTTCCCATAGCAACATATGTCATTGAGTTGGTCTCAACAACATATTGATCTCACAAGATTGTGTGAGACTGTGGCTCCTGCTGTGAGAAGTTGGGAAGAAGGTGCAGCCCAGGGCTCAGTCTACTTTAAGGATCAGTGGGTAGTCACATCCTCCAAATGACCTCTTTCAAAAGACTTCCAACACCATCAAACTCCTCCACTATACAGATGATGAAAGTAGAGATGAGAGGTATTGAATGGACTAATAAGGTCACAGGATGAATGGGGAGGGAATAAGAAATCAAGTCTCCTTTTATATAATCTCAAATTCTTTCTCCTATTTATTTCTTTATTAACATGAGTTCAGTCTGAGAAAGAGGAGACAGGAACAAGACTATATAATGGAAAGACAGACATGGAGATTAAACTTTTATGACAAGAATCCAGTCCTGGGATGGGCTAACAACAGCACCATGAATGCATTTTACACTTCACTCTGGCTGTTTTGAATGGAAAGACCAATGAATCTAGTTCAAAGGTTGGCAAACTATTTTCTCTAATGGACCAGATAATGAATATTTCATGCTTTCATGTCACTTACGCTCTCTGTTGCACAATTTGTTTGTTTCTTGTCTCATTTGTTTACAACCCTTTAAAAATATAAAAATTATATTGAGTTCAAAGGGTGTTAAAAGTAGGTCACAAGTCAAATTCAGCTGAGAGTGGTATAAATGACCTTAGAAGAAGGAAGTAAATTACCAAGATAGTGTGTGATTCTATTGCAAGCAGGAAATAATTTAAGGACATCTTTCTTATCTGTTGGAACAATAGCAACAACAAAAATAGCGACCACCAGAGAAGAAAGACTGCCAAAGTTAGGCCAATTATGGACCAACCATTGTGATCATTTGGCCGTGAAGAGTTTGTGCAGAATTATATTGCTAGTGGTCTATGTGATCCCAATTAATGCCAAAACACAACGATTACAAAGTAATTATAATTAGATAATGAACTTCATGGGCAAAAAGGAGACGAAGGAAATAATATGCATAATTCATCAATGTAAATGTTGTTTACTGAATAATTAATCAAAAACATAAAAAAAAAGGCAGTGATCTTAGAAAATTACCACAAAGTCACCTTTCATGATAGGAAGAAGGATAAATGCAGCCCTCAGTGCAAAGCGAAAAACCAGTAAACAAACTGAAAACACATGTGATCTGTGTAGGTATTTTTTGCAGTGCTTCTGAATCCTGGCTGTGGATATTGCTTGGAGAGAGAGGATTAGGTTGGTAGGTGGGTAAGTAGGTCGATGATTGATTGACAGATTAAAAAACTAGACAGGTAAAGAGATATAGAAAGATACATAGATCAATACTATGCACTACTTTTTATGTTAATCACCACAAAGAAAGTTAATGTAGATATTGTATCTCTCATTTTAGAGCTGGAAAACAGGCTCAGAGAGGCTGGTAAACATTCAAAGTCTCATAGGCAGAAAATGGTAGAGTTGGAATTGGTTTGATGGTTACTCTTATAGCAAGTTTTTTTGTTTGTTTGTTTGTTTACTATTTTGTACTGCTTTGTTATAGTTATCTTCCACTCCTGGTAATTGCAAGAACTTCTCAGGTTCTACATTTGCCAATGCACTTATTTCTAGCAGATGTGCAGCAGAGACTCAAACAGGAACCCTCCCGCACCTCTCCTAGAACAGTGGAGGTTTGACTAGTGGCACAGTGTTAGGAGTAAGTATGGCAGAGGAGCAACTGTGGATGGGCAAAAGGAATCAGCTGTCCTGGAATTTACTGATTCACATTTAAAGGTATAAAGCACATTTAAAGGTGCTCACGGGTATAACTGCCTCATGCTACAGCTCTTAATCTCTGATGCTTTCCATTCAGAACATGTGTCAGACATACAACAGTCATGTGTCAAACATACATCAAATGCATGTCTGTCATGCATTGATCATAGTCTGACATGCAACATGCACTGTACCTGATGTCTAACAAACAGCAAACATGCAACAAACATGTGCCTGATACACACCAAACATACATCTGGCATACACCGAAGATGTAAGACACACAAGAACACACATCAGATGTGTCAAACATTGTCTAACATACATCATTCATACACTTATCATACAGTGAACATGTGTTGAACAGGAAGCAAATGTGTGACATATGTTGAGCACATATCTGACAAACATCAAACATGTGACTGACATACAAAGAACATGATCCAGCACATTGCAAGTATGTGCCAGACATGCAGTAAAACATATGTTTGATATGCAGTGGGTGTGCATCTGACATACACCATGTGTCTGATCAAGTATCACAAATGTGTCACGCATGTAATAAATATGTAACCAACATGTTTAAAACATGTGCCTGACTATGTTGGTCATGTGTTTAACATAAGATTTGTATGTACCCAACACACATACCTTCAGACACACAGAATTTTTTGTGGCATGCAGTGAACACACATCTGGTATGTGCCTGACATACATGAATGTGCTTGACATGCATCGAGCATGACATGGCACATCAAACATGTGGCACACAACAAAATATATCAGATACACATCTTACATGCAATGCCTGATATGCATTGAATATGCAGACATTATTAGACATGTGTGACCATGTCTGACATGCAACACAGTCGACATGCAACAAGCATCTGACAATGCCATGAACATACATAGGAGACACACCTGATATGCAGTGAACATGCAGCCTACTGTTAGACATGTGTGAACATACCTAACATGCAACACAGCCCAACATACAACAAGTATGGGGCAGATATATGCCAAGCATATGATGAACATATCTGACACGGTGAACATACACCTGCCATGCACCATATATGTGTCTGATATGCAACATACATGAGTATGAGCTTGCATCAGAGATGCATCAAGGATGCAATGAACATGAATCTGACACACTTCAAACTTGCATCTGATGTGCATTGGACATGTAGTGAAAATTTTTCTGACATGTGATCAACATAAAAGTAGCATGTTAACACACAGCAATCATATACCAACATGCATCCGATGTGCAGTTGGTATGTGTCTGATGTGTGCCGAACATAAACACAAGCATGACATGGCATGTGCCGAACATGTGTGTGTCATACAACAAACATCTGACATGCACCTAAAAAGTAACAAACATATGTCATTCAATGAACATGCCCTAAGCTTTTCTCTTTTAGAACTTTCACAATGTTATTCCCTGACCTTCCATAAAGTCAGCAGTATCCCAGTGGATTTTAATTTTGCATTAAAACTAGCGGGACTTTTTTCTCTTTGTTTCTTACATGTATGAAAAATCTAAAGCACTAAAAAGTCAAGCAAGTAGAAAAAAATATATGCTTGTTACTTTCTCAGTAACATGACATGCTTATTAATATTAACGTTTTGGATGGAGGAATGCCAGCAATAGGAATCCATTCTTCATCAAGTTCTATAAACACCAGCAGAGAACACCAAAAGAGAAGCTGAAAGTGTGTGCAGGCACATGGTGAAAGACCAAAGAACAGAATTTCCAAGTAGCAAAGACAGCAGGAATAGTTCCTGTCTTTGAATTAATCCTGTTGATATCACACACATTGGGTGAGTAGGTTTGTTTCCAAGCAGTATCACTGCGCATAGAACACTTAGGAACACACACCTAAGAAAATGAGAGAGGAAGCAGACAGGGCAGAGTCAACCAGACAAAAGGATCCACATATTATTGCAAATAATTAATCCCATAATTAATTGTGAATTTGGACTTGGAATCATAAAACAATCTGCATGAGGATGAAAGAAACTTTGACAGAACCCAGGTTCTTTTTTAGTTATTTTGCATGAATGATATAAGTGGTGGATGACAAATGTCTTAGCAAGTAAATATAAATTTCCAGAATAATTAGCTATACAGATCTCCAAAATTATCAAAAGCAACCAGAGAAAAACTGTGACTCAAAAGCATCATGGAGTTTGGCATCATCCGGCCCTTAAGTAGTTTTGAGGTCAATGGGATTGCTCCTTGCCCTAATTGTGCATGACTGTGCATATGTGTGTGTTCATTTAAGAGTTTTGTAAATCAACTTCTCTATAAAAGAATCCTTCCATTTTCCCCAGATACTAAGGACATTCTTTTTTCCCTTGTTCTCCATATATTCTCATGAATTGATGTGTGTCTTCTAATCCCCATAACATAAAAGATAAAACAAAGCATGATAATTCTGCCATCTGTCAGTGGAATCAAGCCCTGATCACTAAGGCTGAGTAAATTCAGGAGCATCTTTAAAGGATGAAATTAACGGAACCACCAAAATTTTCCATAGACCAAAATTTCCCAGGGAGCCTCAGGGCAGGTTAAACTCCCCTGCTCCTCCACACTTTCCCTGTCCATTAGGAAACCACAGCCAATTTGAAAGCTTTGGATTGACTACTGTGTTGACTTATCTCAATATTAAACAAAATTGCTGGCATTTTTCACCCAAGTGGTTCATTTCATATGACCCCAATCTTTTTAATACCTTATTACTTATTCTTGAGTGTGGTTAAGATCTTATATATGGATGTACACCCAATATATAATTCGCATTCTTTAAAGTTTAATTGGCCCTTCAAGGGCAATTATCCTCATTCTCAATCATATTCAGAAGCCACAGAAATATGCTAATCTCATTTGGGCAGTGAATCTAAACTTGCATGAGAGCCTACTACAGAGACTAAAGCCCAGGCTCTCAGGAGCAATATGGATTATTTGGAAGGAACCCATATTATCATAACAATGTTTTTTAAAGGATTATTTATTTATGCATACAGAACCAGGGTACAGGCCAGAGGTGCAGGGGCAGTGAGAGAATTCACCAGAGACAGAGTGGGGAGCAGAACAGGCCAACTGACGAAGTACATTGCTGAGGGAAGCAGCAGATGAGTCAGGAGAAGTCTGCCACTCCCTGTGGGTTACCTCCTGAGCGGGGATCGAACTCATGCAGAAGTGGCTTTTGCTTCTTAGTGCTGTGTTTTAACCCACTGTGCCACCAAGGAGGGCCCTCATAACAATGTTTTAAGAGGAACTGTAAACTAAAAATAATGTGCCCCAACAAGAAGTAAGAGAGTCGGTCACCTGCAATATGAATTGGGTGAGTGCCCTGGATTGCAGAATACAGGGCCATGCCTTTCACAGTGGAGTACCCCCATTTTCTAAGAGCAGGGGTCCAGGACTCCTCCTTAACTTGGCTCTTCAGGTTCACTTCTTGGAACTGTTATTTATCTTTGGCACATGTTTCTTTTTCTCTGAGCAGGCTAGATGCCACTCAAGGGTCGGTTTTCTGTGTCTCCTTGATTTCTAGCCTGCAGGATGTCTTGGATGCCATTGAAAATGCAGAGCTTTGCTGTTAAATTTATGCAAATGCATTAGATTATAGCTTCTGCAAGTTACACTGACTCACCTAGAAAAAAAAAATGATTAGCTAAGAATTACAAAAATAGGGAAGGATGTCAAAAATAGGGAAGGATGTTGGATTTAGAGAAAATTTTTACATATTTCATCTAAAATATTAAGGCTTAAATGAGAGGTAAAACTTATTTGCACAACAAGCAACACAAGCAAACAAATCATACTGCGACAGATAATTTCATTCTCCAACCAGACTGCTGACTACAGAAGTCAGTCTGGGATGCCTCCTGTTCTGCCACAGGTATCAACAATTTGGTAAAATGGAAGTAGATCAATAATCTGACAAAGCTGAGTTAAATGATTTCTACTGTTATTTTGTCAGCTACACAGCATTGCCATCTTACTTTAGGATCAAGCCTAACTTCCTTTTATATTACTTATTGTTGTTCCAAAACAAGATAATTATTTTCTGCAAGTCACTGAGCAGTCATCAATTAAAATAAGATGTATTTTAACGCTCTAAAAGAAACTCTTATTTTTATGTTATTTTTCATCAGAGCTAATGAAACCACAGTGTCTTGTAAGAATTCAAGACTTTTTTTTAACGTATGGAGTGTTTTTGATAAATAACAGCCTCACTTGTTTCTGATACCTAAGAATTAGAATCTTTATCTTTTTTACTATATCAGTGGTAAGTATATTCTAAGAAGAATTGGAAGAGAAGGAAGGATATTCTCAGTTGAAAAAGTAAACAACACTATTTCTGGAAGGTTTGTGCTTGCTTTTTTTTTTTGTGCTCGAAATAAAAGTGGAACATGCCCTTAATATAATTTTCCTACCATTATTAAATTTAAAAAAAGGTAAGTAAAATAAAAGGTAAGATTTGTTTTACTCACTGCATGTGTAAACTGCATTTTAAAATAAAATCTCAGATACTATGCTGTGTAGACATAACATTATTGCTTATAGCTAGGAACTAAATGAGAATCCCTTACCCAAACATTAATAGGAACAATTTTCTTGTTTTTCCTCATTAGAGTTACATAGTTTGCTTTGATCCATCTACTAAATATTTATCTAACATCATGTTTTGCATTAAAATATAGAACTCACATAGTTTGAGTTCATGCCATATCTTCTAGTAGTCTAATGACTCATTCCAGGATTTGGTTACTAGAGAATATTAAAATTTAAGCTCTGTGAACATTGAGCCCTTAGGATCATACATTTCCCCTATGTTCTAGCCCGCCTTCACTTTATGTCTTCCTCTCACATTGCTCCTGTACAGTGTGACCATGTGTGTGCATGCTTGTGTGTGTGTGATGTGCATGTGTGTACACATGTTCACATGTGTGCCTGCACTGAGTGTGTCTATCTGAGTGTGCATTGAGCAGCACACAGTCATCAAGGGCATGGGTGTGAAATAATTTTTTTTTTGTAATTGTATTTCCATTACTTCCAGAAGTTGGTGATCAGCAAGTACTCAAGTTCTTTGTGTTTATGTTTCTCAACTATACAATGGTCAGTTCAAGTTTTTATAGGATTGTAATGACTTTTGACATCTATAGAACTCAATAAAAAGTGCTACTTTAATATGATAAATTTTCTCTTAAATTAGCATTAGTGTTCATTTCTTTGGGAAAGAGTGAATGATTTCCTTTAATAGCTAATGACAGTACATATTTAATAACAGTTTCTTGAATTAAGCACCTTGCACTGTGTTTCTGGAGAAAAAAAGTAACTCAAAGCATTAATTATTCAATCATGGATAACTACATAATCCAATGTTCATCATAATCCAGCTTTCCTATAATTTATTTAAATCCACAATTTTTCATAATTCTTCCAGGACTCTGTTGAAAAGATTTGAATATTTTTAGCACCTATTTCATTTTCCATGGTTGATTAATAAAAGGTGAGAATATTTAAATTTCAAAAAAATCACTCTCTTAAATATGAAAATTATGTTCATGTCATCTCCAAGAAACCTCCACAACTCACTCTGTGACTTTAAAGCATTGTTATTCTGAAGATCTAAAGCAAATAAATCTGTTTTTATAAATTAGGTGGGAAGAATTTTTGAAACAAGATGTTTATTTTAGCCTAAATCCTACATGATGAAGAAGGCGACTTAGGCAATATGGGTTGAGACAGAAAAAATTACCCAGCCAACAGAATTTAAAGGCATATGTGGGAATAATTCAGAGAATAAATTTTAGTGCTCTTATTAGTTCATTTCTAAGAAAAACACACATTTTATTTACTGAAGGAAGCATCTTATTGATCTCAAAAATGGTAACTAAACAGAAAACACACCCATAGGTGATACAGCAGATAGTGAAAAGGCTACAGAAGAATTATGAGGTAAATTTTGGGAAAATACATGTTTGCATGAAACAATAATTTTCCAATATTAATAAAATTTAATGTATATAGCATTTATACTTGCTTATGCTTTTCAAATAGCAACTGGAACTATGCATAAGTATTTTTGGATGAAAATACTGTGTGATCCTGTTTAATTTAAGCATCAAAGTACTAAAATCATGTTTAAGATCCTTTCAAAGAAGGAATATAGCTATCACATTTCAGATCACTATTGAGAAGTACAATTATATTCTTTAACCAATAAACCACAAGATATATAAATCAAAATAATGCTGATGGGATTTACTGTGCCCAAACTAAACATGTCTTATGTGGGTGACAATTTATAACACAGGCAGAGTAGCATGCTTGGCTGGAAATATCAGCATGGAAACAGAGCATGAGGAAAGCTAGCTTTGTTCCAGCAATTCTCTATTTTCCTAGACCCTGCTATGGAGTCCTTTTTCTGAGATGCTGGAATTTCCTCTCCATCTTTTCCCAGTGCTCACAATGCTTATGTTTCCTTTCCTTCCCTTGTTCCTTCATTTTCCTCCTTACCCTCTCTCCCTCTGATATCTTTGTCTGGCTCCAAGTCAGTCCTTTGTAGTTACTAAAGTTCAATTTACCAAGGGCTTTTCAAGGACAAAAGCCATAGGCAAGAGGATATTCCCATGAATAATTAATCAAGATTATAATATTCAAATATTATAATATATGGGTAACATGATCATATAGTTCTACATTTGAATAATACACCAATTAACCAAGAGCTGTGTTTTCCAAATTACACTACTATCTCTGAAAATTCCTGTCAATGTGGGATACAAGGTGATCTGATGAACTTGGATAGAGTAATGGAGAAATTGTAGGCACTCAATATATGTGTGTTAGTTGATTGATTAACCCAATATCTATTCTATCCTTTCTCATAGGAATTCTCTGAGAAAATAACAATCTAGGTGATTCTTTGAAAAAAAATTCTAATACTAAATCTATTAATGAAACTATAAAATATTAAGTTGATGTGAATATTTGAATATTTCCCATCTGTCTGATTGATACCACTGGTTCTAAGGAGAATATAAAATGGATGCAATAACTCTTCTGTATACTGGATGGTAATTTGTAACACTCGTGTGTTGCTAGGAAACACGCACACTACTATAAGTCTATCTGTATTCTTAGAAGGATTGTGTAAGATGCAAATCTTCTTTAGTATTGATATCCTATGTCCAAAAGCAAAATGATATCTTTTTCTATGAGTGTATTTTCCTGTCTTCAGTTTCAATCACACACATGCCTTATTCTCTGGGTGGCTAAACAATTCTCTCTTATTACATTTGGGGTATTTGTGTCATACAAATATCTGAGAGTTTTGCTATCCAAAATTTCCATTGCTGCCCTAATAAGAGGACATAATGTATTTATTTATTATAACAATAAACACAGCTGTAAAATGGACCATAAAAAAGAAATGACATGAAAATTTCTGTAACTAATGTGTCAGTTGTAATTGAGAAATAAATTAAATGATCCATCTGCTATCCACCATTGATTTCACTATTTTCTTCAGCATTTAGAATACTTAACTGTAACCAGTATAATTTATATTAATTATTCACCAGCACAAACATCATATTGGTATTGATTGGCTCTGTGATATGATTTTGCTAATTCCTACTTACTGTTGCTATTTCAATGTACTAAATGTAACCAGCAAATGAAGTCCTTATTTCCACATTACATTGTTTATTCACTGGCTCATACTATTAAATCTTATCTATGTAATGACTTACCATCTTTTGTGTATTAAATGGAATAGTAACCTATCACTGTAATTTTATTTTTTTAAAGATTTATTTATTTATGCTTAGAGAACTGGGGTATAGGCCAGAGGTGCAGGGGCTTAAGAGGATTCACCAGAGACAGAGTGGGGAGCAGAACAGGCAGATCGATGAAGTACACTGCTGAGGGGAGCAGTGGGTGAGACAGGAGAGGTCTGCCACACCATATGGGTCAGCTATGGGGCAGGGTATTGAACCAGCACTGAAGCGGCTGCAGCTCACTTGCAGTGCTGAGTCCTAACCCATTGTGACAATAGGGAGGGCCCCATAACTGTAAATTAAAGGAAAGAAAAAACCAAAAATGAATAAATAAATGGATGTATTTTATGTGTGTTATAAGATGTAACATTTGTGCTGATCTAGTTAATGTTGAGGGTCAAAATAGCCAGCAGTCACTGGAATGAATTAGCTATATCACATATTTTCCCTCATTATCTCCAATAATCCCACTGTGAGGTAGGATAGGAGAGTTGAGGAGATAAAAACAAGGGTTTGTATTCTTTGTTATCAATTATTAAAAATAATTCCCTATTGCTGAAATCTTTTTTTTTTTTTGTCCCCTCAGGCTTCCAGGCCCATCATGTCTCAGTCAAGCAAATTATTTGCAGCACTTTGGAGAGACGATGGGAACATGATGCTGCAATGCTTTCCTCTCAATGTTTCATTAATCTAATTATATGTTATTCATTTAATATGAATTATGCTATCATGAATATTGGGATACATCTGTTTGAGTCTACTTTTAATTCTTTCAGGTATATACCCAGAAATGTAATTTCTGGGGCAGCTGCTAAACTGTTTGCCACAGTAACTTTATAGTTTGACTTGGCTTCCAGCTTTCAACATTCTTACCAACATGAATAACTTCCCATTCTTTGACCCAGGCCATCCTAAGGACCGCAAAAGGATACTTTATTGTGGTTTTGATTTGCATTTCCCTAATGACAAGGGATGCTTTCATGAACTTATTGGCCATTTGTATGTCTTCTTTGGAGAAATATTTATCCTGTCCTTTGACCATTTTGTAACTGGATCATAGTTGTGAGGATGTTTACTGACAGCATAGCTACTAGTTATTTAACCAAATGTATATTTCTGGATACCTACACTATTTTGATGTGGGGCCTTTGTTTCATGTTCAATTTATTTCTGAGGGCATTCCTAAGCTCTAGAAGGATGGTACATATATACATACATCATATATATATATATGATTTCTAAATATATTATAAACCTGAGTCTTGCTTCTGTCCCATATATTAGTACTGTGTAGCTGTGATTAATTAACATAATCAGGATTCTTAAGCTAACTTGTTGAAGTAACTGTTCTCTTTGACAGGAATAGAAACATACTTTAGTGAAAAACTTAAAGATTACTCTGTTTTGCCAAGCTTAATTCCCTCCCATTTCCCAGAAGTCCCTTTGTTTCCTTTAGTTGCTGTTCCAGACTCACTCCAGTTCAGCACTGTGCAGACTGGGCTCTGTGCTGGGTATAATTCAGTTACTGACATGCCTTTTCCTTTTATCACTACTGATCCTCCTTTTGGTGTACATGACTCAAGAGGCTATAAAAACTTCTTTTTATGTCTTCCTATGTATTTTTGTTTCTTGAAATATTATTTACGTTGGAAACAGTGAAGCAAACAAAACTTTTCAAAATGTGAAGTGATATAAATGCAATAAGTATAATAATGTGGCAAAAAATATATCACTTCAGGGTTATGTGCAATTTTAAACTTCTTTTCTCTTTGCCTTTTAGCATCTATTTGCAAAGAAATGAAAGAAAGCAAGGAAGCAAGAAACCAAGTGTGGTATGTCAATTTTACTCTTGTGTATTCCTAGTCACCTCATCTTTCTAGAGGTTTGTGAAGACACTGCCAATCTCCTCTGTCCTCATGAATCCCACGAAGTGATCCTTTAGATCCGCATTCTGCCTGACCTGAAGGTTTCCCAAACCTCAGCTCCAGTACTTGATAGAATTCACATTTCCCCTCCAAATAACTTCTTAAATCCTGTCAATTACCTTTAATCATGTTTAAAAATAAATCAATAAAAACTTAGTGGATCTAAACAATGGCTCATGGTCTTGTGAATCAG
>NW_004567112.1:12782317-12809417 GCF_000260355.1 Condylura cristata | reverse complement strand
AAGAAAAGAAAAGAAAAGAAAAGAAAAGAAAAGAAAAGAAAAGAAAAGAAAAGAAAAGAAAAGAAAAGAAAAGAAAAGAAAAGAAAAGAAAAGAAAGGTCTACATTTTGTTCCATTGGAAAATGGCTCTTCCAGGACCACCTCAGAGCAGCTGAAATCAGAAAGACAATGATTGTTTTCTAGCTTGAAGAGCCCTGTGGCAAAAGCAAAGGCAATTTCAGAGGAGTCCACAGTCCAAGCCCATCTTTGTCATGTTTAGGATTTGCTAGAAACAGCAGCAAGAGATAACAGCCTGAGGGCATCCTCACAGTTATAGGTGGATAGAGGAAGATGGACTGAAATAACCTCTGTTCCCGTGTCTTTCCAAACACAAAGAGTCTGACAGAATTAACTCTGTTAGATCGACGGGTTGCTTTGAGTTATGCGTGGTGCTTTGCCTTTGCTAATTAACAAAGTCCTAAGAAACCAATATGCTTTAATTAACTGAAAATATTAGAAACTATCTAGATGTCTTCTTTCTTTTATTAAGAAAACATAATTATGTATTCTTCCTGTGCATGAAATTTACCCCTTGGGCCCAAAACGCCAGGGGTGCAGACCAGTCACTCAGAAATCTGATGTCAGTCTCCCAGGTGAAGGCCCCTCATTTTGGCTCTAACTTCTTTAATTAATTTCACATCTACTAAACTTTGAGTTCACTTCACAGCAGCTATCATTTCAGTCAAAAATTCTATCACTGATCTTTCCCACAGGAAACTTAATAAACTCAAATTCAAACTGTCAGGCTATGGCAAGAGCTAATTCTTTGCTCTTTAAACCAGAACTGGCTTCCTCCCTTAGACCAGGGATTCTGACTTGGTTTCCTCCATTCTGACAAGTGCACACAAATCTACAGGCCCATAAGAATGTAGACACATATGTAATAAGTTTATTAATTTCTTTACCCATCACTTCATGACTTCATTGTCCTCAGCATAAGCACACAATTCTAGCATCCACAGTTCTCTGTAATGCTCCCTAATGTTCTTTCCTACCAACCTGTTCAAGCGCTCTCTGTAACCAACTGAGTCCCTGCAATCTCCCATCTGCACTTTATGACTCTGGCTTTCACTCTAACTTGAACTGCACAGTAGTCTGGGGCCCTGACTCCAGAGTCAGGCCAAGAGCATCACTTTCTGCCAGTTTTGTGCATTTGGACAAAACATTTAATTATTTTGTGCCCTTATTTATCCAGTTATAAAATGGAATAATGATAGCATCTACCTCATGACTTTTGCAGCAACATGGGTTGGAGTTGGAAGGGATCATACTTAGGTAAATAAGCCAGAAAGAAAAGGGGAAATACCAGATGGTTTCACTCATAGCAGGAGCATAAAGGACTAGGGAGAAAAAAATAATAATAGTGCACATCTATATACCAGAGATATTTTACAGCGGGTTGGAGTGGGGAATGGGATCAAAAATGGGGGGGTGAGGAGGGAAGTGCACTGGACTGTGGTGATGGCACAGGGGTGATTTGGTGATGGGAAGTCCATGGGGACTACAACAGAGATGGAAAAAGGCACAAAGTGATGTAAAAATAAACTACACTATATTAAAAAAAAATAGCATCTACTCCACAAGATGAGCTTGAAAATTAAAATATTTAAAACTCTTTGAATAAAACCAAATGACAGAATATTTATTAATATGGGATATTAATCCAATTTTTAACATCCTTTAGATCCTAACTAAACCACATCCTTCAGAAAGCCTTTTCTGTACCCTCGCAGGATATGAACTTCCTCTCTTCTGAATTCATCCCTCACTTACATGCAACTTTTTGCTATTTTTTCTATCATATGTTATAATTAAATGCATGTATTACTTCTGTGAAAACATCTGTTCCTTAAGAAAATACTCTTTCATCTTTCATCTGTACACTATGACATGTAAAATAGCAATTCAGTAGATATACAATGAATTAATTTATCTCAAACCCCATCAATAAAACACAACAAAAATGGAGCAAATTTAATTCATTTTCTCTTAAAAGTCTTATCTGCCTCATAAGAAGTACACTAAACCCCAACTTCAGAACTATATTTTGATTCTAGTGGGAAAATCATTTGGTATACTCTAACTACAGAAGTTAAATAAATGTAGCAGAAGAGATCTCTGTATTGGAGAACAGAAAAGAGTTCTAATAAGGAGTTTGAAGTGTATGGAAAATAAAATAGAAAATGAAAATTCAAGGTCTAAAGGAAGGCAGTCCTTTTTTGTGTCATGATCAAGTAATACACAGTAAATATAAGAAGTTCAAACTACAATATATATATATACAAAAGTTCTTATCTTTACATATTTCAAGACTTAAGAATTAAGAAATTGTACAGGAGCTAAGACCACACAGTGGGAGAAGGACAGTGTTTTGTTTTGTTTTGTTTTTAACAAATGGTGAAGGGAAAACTGGGTAACCACAATCAAAAGAATCCAGTTGGATTTTTACTTACACCACATAAAGTTGTTAACTCAAAAATGGATTAAACACAATATCTAAAACTATTAAACAACTAGAGGGAAACAGTGACATTGGGTTTTAATATACTTTCATCTACATCAAGCCAAAAGCACAGACAAAAAAAAAAAAAGGTAAAAGGAAAAAGTGATACGATATCAAACATAAACATTTTGGTTCATCAAAGGGAAAAATCAATAGAATGAAAAGGTCATGCACAGAATGCAGGAAAACATTTGCTATTCACATCTTTGACAAGGAATTAAGATCCAGAATTTTTAAAGAACTCCTACAACTTAACAGAACATCAAAAATAATTTTATATGAGAGAAGGAGATGAACATAAATTTCTTAAAAGAAGATATAAAAATATCCAATAGGCACATTAAAACATGATTAACATCACTAATAACTACAGAAACACATCAGCCATCATCACACTGAAACAGACCTTACAACATACCCATCAGGATGGCCACAATCAGAACAGAGCTTAGCAAGTGCCAGTGAGGGTGGGTTGAAATTAGAACCATATTCATCACCACTAGAAATATAAAATAATGCAGCGACTAGAGAATATAGAACAGAAGTTACTCCAAACATTAAAAATGAAATGTGGCCCTCCCTGGTGGCACAGTGGGTTAAAACACAGCACTGAGAATCTGAGGCCGCTTCCGCATGAGTTCGATTCCCGCCTGCCCAGGAGGTGACCACATGGCGTGGCAGACCTCTCCTGACCCGCCTGCTGCTCCCCTCAGCAGTGTACTTCGTTGATTGATCTGCCTGTTCTGCTCCCCACTCTGTCTCTGGTGAATCCTCTCAACGCCCCTGAGCCTCTGGCCTGTACCCCAGTTCTGTATGCAAAAATAAATAAATCTTAAAAAAAAAATGAAATGCACTTATGAGCCAGCCGTGTGAATTCAGAGTAGGAACGTGAAAAGATACATGCCCATAGTCACTGTAGCATTATTTACAATAGGCAAGAGGGGAGAGTAAGCCCATTGTCTTTGGCTCAATGAATGATCAAATGAAATATGCTATTATATACATACAATGGTATGTTTTTCCATCCTAATAAAGAAGGAAATTTTATCAGTTGTTATACATGGTACACCTTGGCAAGGTTGTGCTAAGTAAAATGAACCTGCCACAAAAAGATAAACACAATGTGATTCAATTCATCACAGATACAGAAATGAATTCAACTCAAAGAAATTAAAAGGAGTAGGGTAGATTGTTAAGTATAGAGAATAAAATTTATATGGTAAAGAGTTTCAATTTTATAAGATCAAACATTCTGAAGATCTGTTCATTCCAATGTGATTAATTAATATCATTTAACAGTATACTTAAAAGTGGTTAAAGTGCTTTTTACCAAAATTATTTTTTAAGATTTATTTTTATTTATTTATGCATAAAGGAACTGGGGTCTATACCAGAGGTGTGGTAAGTAAGAGGACTCACAAGAGATAATGTGAAGCAAAACAGGTGGATTAACTGAAATACACTGAGAGGACCTGTGGGCGAGACAGGAGAGATCTGCTGTGCCATGTGGGTCAGTTCCCTGGCTAGGGATCAAACTCAGGCTGCAGTGACTGGAGACAGCTTGATAGTGCTGAGACTTAACCCCCTGTGCCACCAGGGAGGGGCCCATCATTAAAATGTTTCAAACACTGTTTAAACAAAAATCAATCATCATATTAGGATGTTATTTTGGCAGGGATTATAGAAAAAAAAACTCACCTTTTAACTGAAAATGTGTTCTTCATTCATTGATTCAAAAACTCAGAACTCTAAGTTCAAATCAATCCTAGTTACTGAGATCAGGGATTCCAGTAATCAGTGCAAAATCTAGGATAATGTTTCACAACATAAAGGAAGCTGGTCATACTTCTTTGTTCCCTCTCATGTTCCTTTTCCTCTCATCTGTTTCTGGAGACTTATTTCTCTTGGATATGCATTGCACAGAACACCTGATGAATTAATCAACTGTGCAACGAAGAGGCAGCTACCAAGCAACTGATAGTGCTGAGATGAGAAATAAGCATGCCTTGTCAGGCTGAGCAGCAGCTGGGGAGATGGAACATTCCTTCAGGGCAGGAGCTATGTCCACAAATCTTACTTTATTGTTGCAAGGGCATCAAAAGAGGTCAGAGTACAGTCTGTAGCTTTGATTCTATAAAATACCTGACCAGGAAACAATATTCTCCATTAGCTTAGGCCATATAAAACTGCTTCTATGTTCCATAAGGTCTTTCTCTACTGGGGTCTCTTGTACAAATACCCATGAGAATATTTTGGGGTGCAAGAAATAGAAACACTAATATCATTGGCTTAAATGAACACATTTGTTGTTTTGAAAAGTACAATAATCTACAGATGCAGGTGGTACCTGGTTCATTAAATACATAGCTTAACATTTCTCTTAGCCATCAGCTCTGCCAATTTAACATGTTGGTCTATGCCATGGAGATCTAATTGTCTTGCATTTTCATCATCCAGAAGCTGAAGAACAACATTGTGCTAAAGGAGGCTGTCTCCTCTCAGGAGTCTCTGTAAAACTCATGGGAAAAAATACCTATTTCTTCCTATTACACCCCTAGCTGACCTCTCGTCTTACTTCATTGGTATGGACATAAGATTCTTGTCTCATAGGTAAGCAAAAATCGTTCCTACACTCCGCAAGTCCCAGCACACCTGGTGGATCCTTGTGTGAGCTGAGAGTTAAGAAGGCGATGGAAACAGACTGGGTCTTGAAGGAATTAGCTGAGGCTTCAATGGCACTATCCTCAAAGATAGCAGGTTCTGGAATTTTTCTTAAATTGGAAGAGTAAAATGATATCTAATTTGAAGGATTAGACTGATACAGTAAACAAGGATACAGTAAACAAGGACATGAAGCTAGAGAAGCCTTGAGTGTTTCAGGAACACCCAGAGAAAATAAACAAAGATTCTCTTGAAAGGAATAAATAAAAACCATTTTTGAAATATAAGGCATGGTCAACAACCAGCATATTCAGGAATTGACATTTTCCTCCAATATCAGCCATCATTATATGTTTCCAAAAAAAAAAATTAATTAAAAGGAAAATAGAAATCAGGGGCAAGTGGATGAAATGTCACTTTCACCGAATGCTTGAATTCCTTTATTCCCGCTTTCCCCATCTAACTGCTTCTCTGCCATACCACACATGGATTAATGGGCACAGATGTTTTCATTAAATGCAGAAGTTCCTGCATACACAGCTTAGGTTACATCATTGGGTGGCTATAAACCAGGATGAGATGAGATATGATGATGATGGGATGACAATGACTACAATGTTAAGCATCACAATGACTACAATGTATTGAGAATTTTCCATGTCACAGACATTTTGCTAAGAATATATACACAATTTCTTTATAACATATATGTTAAAAGAGTTATTTGGACATCCAGCTAAGCCCAGATTGGGATCTTCAACCTCAGCATTATTGGCATTTGAAAGCAGGTTATTACTTGTTTGGTGGATCAAACTGTGCATTGCAAACCGCTAAACGGTTTGTGTGGCTGTCCTACCCAGTAGACGCCAGTAGCAAGCCACTGCAGCAGTGACAACCACATATGTCTTCAGACCTTGCCAGGACAAAAATCACAACTTGTTGAAACTGCCAGTCCAGATCCTTGCGAAAGAAGTTAGTGAGAAAGCAGAGACATACGCTGTCTATGATTAGAATCATCAAACATCACAATGAAACATGTTCTGAAATAGGTCGATTGATTCAAAACATAATTAATTAAACAGAAAGATAAAACCCAGACTACAAACCTCTTTGGAAACTGGATGAAGTTATGGTCCTAACCAAGGACCTAAAACTAGACAGGCATTTACATGTTATCTAATCTAATCTCTATGATTTAATCCTTGCTACACACTGATGTTGTATGGTCATTCTGGCAATTGTAGGTTTCTTCCAATGCTGACAGCTAGAACAAATACTTAATGTGCTCCTATATAAACTGCTTATGAAAGAAAATTTTTGACAAACGTCTTGCTAGACACTGAACTAGATATACAAGGACAATCACCCAGAGAGCTCATACAGTAGCATGAGATGCCACTATACCAGCATTTATGACAGTGCATTCTTTCTTATGCTGAATTGAATTTTGCCTAAAATCAGCCACTATTCCTATATCTACCTTTTAACAGCACACATAATATATCTAACAATCTCCCACAGTCCCAACTCTTGTAGCCATCATTTTATCAGGTTTCTCTTCTATAGGTTAAGAACCCCTATTTCAATTCATGTATTCCTGGATTCACTCATTCACTCACTAAGTATGCTTTGATTACTTATTATGTTTCAGGTCCTAGAGATACAGTAGGAAAAAAAAAATAAGATAGACATTCTGTCTCTTTTCATGCTGTAAAGGACATCTTCATTACTCTTGGATAAAAAAAAAATCCTCTGTAAATTTCACTCTCCTTAAAACTAGTATAAAAAGAAGTAATACAATGTGGTCCCTGCCTGCACAGACCAAAAGTTCTTGTATAGTCACGTGTAGTTTCTGTATCCTTGTTGGTATGATGAATACCCAAGGTAACTAGTTTTATGGTAAAATTTGATTGATGAAATTGCATTTCATATCACTCTTGCAGCTACTAAGACATGATTACCAATAGGAGATTGACTTTAGAATTTCAATAGAATAAATATTATTATTTTTTGCCTATCACTGGGATGCAGGCCAGTGGTACCTGGGCATGAGAAAATTCATGAGAGAAAAAGTGGGGAGCAGAACAGGCAAATTTACTGAAATACACTATTAAGAGGAACAGCAGGCAAGACAGGAAAAGTCTGCACCATATGTGGGTCAGCTCCTTGGTGGGGTATTAGACTCAGGATGGAGATGTGATAGAGCTGAGATTTAACCCTAGGCCACTGGAGAGGTCCCCACATATCAATTATTTTATGTTATTTTCAGAGGCTATATAGATCCTGAAATTTTCTTTTATGATGAAGAAGTCAGCAACATTCACTTAATAAGCACACAAAAGTTGATGCTTTATTCATTTTCTTGAATTTTTTTTGAAACTCTTCTCTGCCTAATTTCCCATAAACTCCAACTCCTATATAGGTATTAGAAAACCAGACAACAGAAAAAGCATCCAGCCACACACAGAGCCCAGCCTCTTCTCAAACTGGCCACACCTATAGTTACTGTGACTCCATTTTATTTATCATTTCCATCTGAAAACTTAAATGATACAATGATGTAATACAGTTGTTAGTTATTCCCTATCAAAGTAACTAGCTTCTCAGAAACTTCTCCAATATTCCCATAGGATAAAATGCAATAGAGAAAATTAAAACCTGGCAATTTTAATTGTCTGTTACAATCCTGCAAAGCTGAAATATATAGAAAAAAATTATCAGCAAAGTGACTAAATTTAAGCTATTTTCTTTTCTTTTAAAAATTTATTTATTTATGCACACAGAACTGGGATACAGGCCAGAGTTGCAGGGGTAGTAAGAGGCTTCACCAGAGACAGAGCGGGGAGCAGAACAGGCAGATCGAGGAAGCACATTGCTGAGGGGAGCAGTGGGGAGACAGGAGAGGTCTGCTGTGCTATATTGGTCACCTCCCTTGCCAGGGATCAAACTCAGCAGCTAGCTTCATAGGGCTGTGCTTTAACCCATTGTGCCACCATGAGGGCCCCAATTAAAGTTATTTTCTACTTTTCAATGTATAGTTTGTATTCCCACATACTACCTTTTGGCTGGTTACATGATGGGCATGGGGATTAGAAGAGAGGCAGGAAAGGATATTTGAGTTAGATTCAGTATCCTTTCACCATTCCAGACTTCAAAAAGAAAATCTAACAGATTTGGGCCCTCCATGGTGGTGCAATGGGTTAAAACACAGCACAGCAAGCAAGTCAAGCCCTTCAGTGTGAGTTTGATCCCTGCCCCAAAGGTGACCCACGTGGCACGGCAGACCTCTCTGGCCCACCCGCTGCTCCCCTCAGCAGTGTTCTTCGTTGATCTGCCTGTTCTGCTCCCCACTCTGTCTCTGGTGAATCTTCTCACCACCCCTGCACCTCTGGCATGCATAAATAAATAAATCTTAAAAAAACAAAAGAAAAAAGAAAATCTAACAGTTTTAATAGAACTTTTTTAATGTTGAAAGTATCTTTAACCAGTTAGCTTAATAAAACATTTTCAAAATGACTGGTTGCCAGTGTGATACGAATGTTATACTTTAGTGGGCAAATAAAAATATCTTACTTTCCACAAATTAAAAATAATCTTATCAAAACTCAAAAAATGGGGGAAAAATGACTATCACATAGTCTGAGATATAGTCTTAATGGAGCACTAGTAATCTTTTTAGTAATATTTTATAAAGACTTAGGCTTGCATTTTGTTGAGGAAGGTTTGACATGATCATGTCAAAATATATTGCTCCTTATAAATAATATTCTACTCTAATATCAATACACCAGAAACAAGAACCAACAACTTACAGTTGTGATGCAATTTACAGTTTCCTTCACTAAAATTGTTTGGAAGTAAATAATTATTCCTTAGCCAAGGCATTTTACCACTTAAGAGACTTTACCTAGTGGTCAGAGAAATCACTGCCTTAGATGCAGTTACCAGTTCACTCAGAACTTCCTTTCATCATACTTTGACTTGCTGTTGTTGCTGATGGCAGCTGACTTATTTTTATTACAAGTTTCCATCTTCTCAGTTGAAGACATACTGCATTAAGGCCTCCTGTCACTAAGAAGCCAATGTTCACACCCACTCTGACACATGAGACCTCATTGAGAGAGACAGGGTAAGTCACGCAAAAGAGCTCAGTGAGGGTCAGGCAGAGTAAGAATCCTTGACACCTAGAAGGGGACATAGGAATGAAAAATGCTACAGTGGAGGCCCATGAGAGGGGATGGTTAAGAAAAACATTGGCACTGAAAGTCCAAAATGATTTCTGCTTGTAGCAGGAAAACAAGTGATACCTGCAGCCCTATTTTAGCAGTTTTAGGAACCTCCAAACAGTTTTCCATAGTGGTTGTTCTAGTTTGCATTCCCACCAGCAATGCAGGAGAGTTACCTGCAGCCCTATTTTAAATGGATTCACTCAGGAGACAAATATGTGAGACAAATATGTAATATTCACTCCCTGTGAGCATCAACGTCCAGGTCTCCAAAGTCAATGCAATGTGCAAATCAACACCCCAAAAGCAGATCTAGTCATCCTTTTGTTTCCTCCACACAGTTGTGCCTGCACACATCTGTCTGCACATGTCTGCCCTTTCCAATATTTGAGTTCCTGGTAAATGTCAGGCACCGGGACATGCTCTAACCTGCTCTGGGGAGACAAGTCTCACTTTAGCCAGGGAAACAGCCAAGAGAACAGGCCCAGTGAAATAGAGTCCATGCCCCACATGTCTCCAAAGGTATCCAAACATCTCATCTGTGCAGTAAAGGTCAGTTCAACAAAATCCAAATCTTGCAAAATATTTGGTCTTAAAATGTAAGCTTTTGAAAAAGTTCTCTTTCCCACACAATTTTACCACTAACTGAATTGGTTAATCACATGTCTAGGTGACGTCTGCCTGACAAGACAGGATAATGTTTAAAGCATAAATTTGGTCTCTTGACAGTGTTGTCTTAATCAAGAAAGTTCTATGGAATTCCTTAGAAAGAAAAATGTTTATAAAAATGAGTTTCATCCTCTCAATTAACCAGCTATTAAAACTACTTTCCAATGGACAAACTGAGAAATAAAAACTAATCGTAAAATTAAAAGGATTGCTTTTTAAAGATTGTGAGAAAAGTTATTTTCTCTTTGATTCTTTTGTGGAGAAAGCTTATCAGGAGAACCAAAACCTACATCATGTGCTGCTTCCATTCTACACGTGAACCTGTGAGACCCAACCTCAAACTTCAAATCTGCAACCTGAGCCCTCAGCACAAGAAACAGAGAGAGGCTGGTAAAACTATGTAGTCAGGAGAACTTATGTTATCTAAGTCCAAACAGCCAATACTTGCTTCCCTCCTTTGTCTTCTGAAAATGAAACAAAAGCCCATTCATTATAGAAGCCAAGCGGAGAAAGAAGTAGTTTCCCAGCCTTTCAAAATGTGGTTAAAAATCACTATCTACTTTCATCTGTGTTCAATGTCTTCACTCAACTGTTAGACATTTATTAGACACCCATAACCTTGAGGTTATCCCTTAAGAAAGAGAAAAGCTAGCAAAGAAAGCTCAACAAATTAAATAGAACATATTCTTTGACGTGCAAATGTGTTTTAGTCTTCCCCCAATAAGGTCCTATGTTTCATTATTATGAAAAGGCCAAGCAATATTTTGCCTGCTGGGAATTGTAGGATTTACTATTTTTTAATATTATTCCAAAACCCTTATTGCATAATTCATAAGGTACAGCAGCCCTTACTATTGTTGTTTTTTTGTTTGTTTGTTTCTTTCTTTCTTTTCTAATTGCAAACTATGAAACCTGTGCTGGTGTTTTTGCCAAATGGTTTTGCACATACTGGCTTTGAAAGATTTATAGTATTGAAGAGTACAGTGAGAAACCATTTATTGATGAAACTTCTTTTTTGTGTAACCTTTAGCAGTGAACACGATCTGTCCTTATTAATGTAACAAACCAGTGAGTCCTTCATCTACTTAGTTCACAAGATTTCCTTTCATCTTGGGGGAGGGGTGCAACCTATCAAACACTTTCTCATTCCTCCCTGTCTCCCCTCACACTCACCCCTTACTTTTCATTGAGAAGCCGTTTGATTTGGGGTTGTATGGAAAGAACTTACTTGCTAACAGCTTCAGTGGTGTATTCAAGCAGCCTTCTTTCTCTCTTGCCTTACGCTCGAGTGTTCCATGAGCTTAATGGATTTGCCATGGGGGCTTGCAGTGTGCTGAAACTTATGGAAAAATCTTTGTAATAGGAAATATTTGAGGGCACTCATGGGAGAAATATAACAATATATTTGGGAAAATCAAAGTTGAAGATGTGAATTTTACAAATAGATTTTAAGATAGTTGTGTTTTGCTTAATAACTTGTCAGAATAATAGATTCCCATGATCAAATCTCCACTGTGAGAGTGGATTAAGGGTTAAAGACCTAATGAGATATTATATTTAAAGCTGGGACTCCCACTGATAATGTTCAGCAAATAGCTGGTGTTACTATTGTTACCTCTTACATGAGAGTCGCCATAAACCTGTAAAGAAGATTTGACATGTAATTTAAGTGGAAATCTGATTGTATAATAAATCTTATAAGAAAAAGTGGGGATTTAGATTCTAGGATCAGAACTGTGATTAATAGTCAATACAGGGGATGATACTTCACACCCACTAAGATGGTTCTAATTAAAAAGACAAAGAACTAAAAGTGTCAACAAGTATGTAAAGAGATTGAAACTTATAAAAAGTTGTGAACACATAGAAAACAATTGGCTAGTTTCTCAAAATATTAAACATAAATTCATTGTATGACCAAGCAATTCTACTCCTATGTATATACACAAGAGAAATGAAAACATGTCCATAAGAAAAATTTCTACTCAAATATCCATAGAATTATCATTTGTAATAGCCAAAAAAGCAGAAACATCCCTAGCGAACAGATGGGAAAAAAAATCCTATCCATGTTATGGGATACATTTTTCATATAAAAATAATGTAACATTGGCCCTCCCTGGTGGCGCAGCGGGTTAAAGCACTGCACTAAGAAGCTTAAGCCACTTCCGCATGAGTTCGATCCCCGCCTGCCCCGGAGGTGACCGCATGGCGCGGCAGACCTCTCCTGACCTGCCCGCTGCTCCCCTCATCAGTGTACTTCGTGGATCTGCCTGTTCTGCTCCCCTCTCTGTCTCTGGTGAATTCTCTCACCCTCTGCATCTCTGGCCTGTACCCCAGTTCTGTATGAATAAATAAATAAATATTAAAAAAAATGTAACATTGATACATGATACAATAGAGATGGATCTTCAAACCATTATGAGAAATGAAAAAAAAAAAAGAAACATGGGAGAGAGAGCAGGAAGGAGAGAGGGAGGAAGAAAGGAAGGAAGGAAGGGAAAGAAGGAGGGAGAGAAAGAGGGATGGAGGGAGGAGAGGGGGGATGGAGGGAGGGAGTTTTCTTAAATCACCTGTTCTTAGAGAAGAGCCTCATTAACATAAGGGGTCTCTCTCTCAGATGTGTCTCCCCAAGGAGTCCTGATATTTACATGCAAGGTAGAAGTGACCTAGTTGGACATGGGAGGGAAAGGTCAGAAATACCCAGTCATTGGTTATCAGAGTTTAAACAATATGGTGTTTACGTGCCTTGGGTCAAGTAAGAATCCAGTGCTGAATAAGCTACAACAGGCTCTAAATAGCAACTCAGATCAAGATGGAAATACAATCAAATAAAAACAGGACTAGAGGTGCGCATCACATCTGCTAGATGGCCTATCGCATTTGAGCTCAGGGAGCTAAACCACCAGGAGCTTTGCACCCTAAAACGCAAGAGCTCTTGACAAGTCAATCACATATATTTTCACAACCAGTCACCAATGACTAGCTAGAAACTGAAACAGAGAAAACAATAAGTAAATACAAGGTAAATAATTTCTTATTAGTAAGATAGTCTTCTTAATTAAAGTCATAAATAGCCATTATAAAATTAAACGGGGCTGTGCATTTTCCTCACTTGTATATTAATTTCATACATTTCACAGTAGGAGCCCCATTACTTCATCTTTCCATACTTAATCAAAAAAAATTAGATAATTAAATTAGCATTTAAAAAAGTCCTGCTGGATTCTTAATACATTGATGTACTGAACACTCTTTCCTCATAAAATTTATTCATTTACTGTATGATATTTTCATTTATAGACACTAAATGTGATTTCATACTTATATGCAACATTTTTAAAGGCCTGCCTAATGGTAAACTAAATAGTTTTTTCTTAAATTAAGTTGAATGTTGCTCAAATTGCCCAATGCTAATATAAAAATAGAAAGTATTTTCATAGAGAGCAGTTCATACATTTCGACATCTTTAGTAAAATAATATTCAGGGGGGCATTTTTTATTTTCTAAATAATGTAAATTCCCAATCATAATGTGATGCCTCTCATAGTCAAGTGTGTAAAGTTATAAACAAGACATTCGAAACGATCTTTGAATCCATTTCCTTTGACTTTACCAGTGAATTCATATCTCCTACAACGTCTCTGTCAACTTTAATTTTCTCTCTAAAAACACATTTCTTTTCAGGAGAAAAACTGAAACTCTTTAACTCATTGTTAGTGGAAGAGAGACAATTACTGCAATACTTGTAAGCTAAGATACTCAATTTTCAATATTATTTTGACATATATGAAATATGATAGATTATTTCACAAGACTAGCATGATTATCATGATTTCAAGGGGCAGATGTGATATTTTGTCAGGAGCCACCAGCCTCCTCCCAACAAAGCTGACCTTTGCTGATTGCCTCTTGCTTGGACTTCATATTGCCAGGTAGTATAAGTCAAGCCATCTGGTGAAACCTCTTCCAGTGTATCCAGAAGCATTGTTACTGCTCAGCCCAGGGCACTTGGGTTTCTGTCCCATCTTTGACATTTTAGCAGGACCCTGGGGGAGTCACCTTCTCTTAGCTACAGTTATGCCATCTCCATAATGATAGTAACCTTTCAGGATGCATGGAGAATAAAATAAGCTATGTAAAAAGCAGGCACATAAGTGCTGTAGCAATATTTTCACACCTCCTGCACTGAAAATCTTGTGCAGAAAAAGAACAGAAGAGTTTTAGGCACTAAAAGGTCAGGTTTACCCTTTATAACAATACGTGTCTTGCTCAAAGGCAAAGGAAGAAATTAGTGGATTTCTCATAGCTCTGCTTTAAAAAATTCAGATATGAGGCTCTCCCTGGTGGCACAGCAGGTTAAAGTGCAGCACTAAGAAGCTAAAGCCACTTCAGCATGAGTTCAATCCCTGCCCCAGAGGTGACATACATGGCGTGGCAAATCTCTCCTGGCCTGCCAGCTGCTCCCCTCAGCAGTGTACTTCGTCAGTTGGCCTGTTCTGTTCCCCACTCTCTCCGGTGAAGCCTCTCACCTCTGGCCTGTACCCCAGTTCTGTATGAATAAATAAATAAATATTTAAAAAATTCAGATATACTTTCAGATATGAGGGGTGAAATATGGAGTCCAATATGGTATCTGATTAAGGTCTCAAATTTATTAAACACAAATAATCCTGAGCTGAGTTGCTTTGGGCTACGTTCTTAGTCTCTAAATTTCAGCTGTATTTACTTCATAGATTGTGTGTGTGTGTGTGTGTGTGTGTGTTAGAGATAATCAAATGAGACAGCACATTGAAAGTAGTTCAGTGCCTATTTTTTTGGAAACACATAGTTTTTTTTTTTTTTTTATGGTGATGATGGTGTCATGAAGTCTAAAAAATATCTAGACTTCAAGAAGGCTTAAAGATTCCTACAAGCTTTTTAATGAAGAAACTTACTTCTAAAATTGCTACAGTTAATCAGACCAAAGACACAAAATATTCTGCATGAATTTCTTTATCATGTATTAATGACATTTACCATCTCTTAAAACAATGCAAGTTAAATATATGAAAGTTTATCAGAGTAATTCATCAAGAGAGATGCTAGCTCAACTATTTGATCTGGTTTCAACAGATGGTATCAACATAAATTTAGTGTTGGGTAACTTCAGATATTTACTGTAGTCCCTGAGACTCCCCCTGAAATGAAACCCCAGGGAAATGACCATACAGTGGACAAAGCAGTTGAATGTTTATAGTAATTACTTTATAAACTGTTCATTTCGGAAAGGGCACGGGGAAGATTACAAAGCAGATTGATTAGCAGATAAATTTTAACTCTGAGACACTCTAGCGTTTCATCTGTGCAACTTTGGCCATTCCTGTGGTCCCATACACCACAATGCTGCCTCACCCTGCTCTTAGAGCCCATAGCAGGTGTGCAAAGCACCCACTAGGTAAGTCATAGACAACCCTTTCCCCTACATTGAGCATCTTCAAATTTAAGGGATAGAAATGGAATAGAATAGAATTGCGAAAATATGAGTGTATAGCAATACTATGTTCCATTTAAGCTCAACTCTTCCCCTTAACTACATGGATCCCTCTTAAGTTGGATTTCGTATTTCCTAAGCTGACTAAGTTAGATTTTTCTCCACATGAAAATGTTTACAAGTGGTACAATTATTTGTATTTAAACTTCTCCCCATGTGCCTGATATCTTCCCAAACCCCAGAGAAATCACATCAGTGTGAGGTGATGTCCTAGCCTCAGCGACTAAGAGTGCAAGGCTCTCTGTTGACACCTTGTGCACTGCTGTTTTTGGAAGGGGCATTCCCTGTGCTAAAACAGCACATGTATAGATGTTAGAGCTACATGATTTCTGTACAATCATATTTTTTTTCTGCTGGTAGCATTAATTTTCATTATGACTTTACTTATAGCAAATAAAATGATACAAACCAATTTCCCAGGGAATATTATATGGTGTCTTAACTTCTTATTATAGTAAAAATAATGATGTGATGGGAACTTATTTGTCTTTTTCCTCCCAGAAGATAAAAGCCACCAGACCAAGGCAAACAAGTCACTTTAGCTTAGCCTAGCTTAGCTTAGACACTGTCCCCACAGTCCACCCCTCCCTATTTGTAGGTTGTCAGGGAGGTCACTGAGAAAGGGTAATAATAGGCCCCTTAGCTAGAGACTCATAGACTCGATGACAGTGATCTACTATCTTGGCTAATATCACAAGATGCTTTGGATGATTAAAAACAAAGATTAGTTTCCATGAAAAATAGAAGAGAGGCATTAAATCTAAGTGAAATTTAGTGCCAACGTTGAGATTCTCTCAGGTTCACTGTAAGGGTGGTTTGTATTGATTATAAAACAATGAGAAACAACTGAAGGAGTGTTTGAGTTAAAATCCAGCCCATTCTCAACACACTTTGCCCAGAGGGAAAAAAATGTGGCCAGAGTGCAGAGGAGAGCTTCAAAGACTAGAACCAAGATAAGGTTGAAACTAGTTCAGTCTCTGGGTCAGTGATTCAATTCTATAGACCCACTAACTGATCAATTTCAAATTATAATCCTCAGTACAAATTAACGTTTGGTTTCATGTGTGTGTTGTGTACACACTTATGCTTGTGGGTGAGGGAAGATATGATAAACAAAAAGGGAACTTGGTAAATCAAGATTATTTAAGGGAACCTAACAGAATTTCAGAAAAGCTAAACCATTAAAATGTGCTCCTTCTCCCTCTCCCTTTTTTCCTTTGGTGGATCTGCCTGTTTTGTTCTCCTCTCTGTTTCAGTGAATCATCTTACCCCCTCACCTCTGGCCTACACCCTAGTTTTTCTGAGCATAAATAAGTAAATAAATAAGGACCTCCCTGGTGGTGCCTGGGTTAAAGTGCAGCACTATGAAGCTATCTGCAGCCACTGCAGCAGGAGTTTGATCCCCAGTCAGGGAGCTGACCCCATGGTGCAGCAGACCTCTCCTATCCTACCTGCTGCTCCCCTCAGCAGTGTTTTTCAGTTAATCCCTTTTCTGCTCCCCACTCTGTCTCTGGTAGATCCTCTGATCCCGCTGTTCCTCTGGCCTGTATCCCAGTTCCATAAGCATACATAAATATTTAAAAAGTATATTAAAAAAAAAAATAAGGGGACTTACAAAGTAAAAAATCATCATCGCACACTTCTGTAAATCACATACCTGAGATCAAGATGTTAGTGGGTTGGTTTCTTCTGAGATCTGTTTTAGGCTCTTCTCCTAGCCTCCAGGTGCCTATCTTCTCCCTACTTCTCTGTGCATTGTCCTGCCTCCATCCAGATCACTTTCTGGGTCTTAATATCCCCTTTCTACAAGCATGTTAGTGGCATTGAATTATAGCCATCTGAATGAAGTCACTAAATTGATTAGTTCTATAAAGATCGTATCTCCAAACATAGTCACATTCAGAGGTATTGGAAATTATTAGTATTTCAATAGAGGAATATTTTAGGATGTGATGTAACCCACAAACATGTATAAAATCAGCCATCCACAAAACCCATGAGCATTACTGGTCAGCACCTCACAACTGCCCCCTCAACCCCCCATGAGAATCATTCTCAAACAGAAAGCTGCCTTGATTAGAGTGTTACCCTCTATCACCAAGATTATGTGGACCACACACACTGGTCAACTTGGAGTTACAAAGAACAGTCTCCTTATCTCAAGGTAAGACCTACTGTGTGGTATAACGTAGACTCTTGAGCTTTCAATGGCTTTTCTCTGTAATGTGGTAGCATTTTTTGGAGTCATATGCATTGATTTCATCTTCCTTATTAAACTGCAAACTTCTTTTATCTTTTACAGTAATTATAGTAATTATAAGCATTGATAATAACCCATAGCAATAGTGTCTGCAATTTTTTTTTTTTTCAAGTGTGAGTGCGAACACAGTCCCCCACTACCACAAGTTATGCAGTCGAGTTTCCAGCATTTGGGGAAATCACAGGGGTCAGTACATCTGGAGTGCAATGAATAAGCCTTGCCCTGGGAAAACCACCTTCATGATCATGTCATCTCCCCTGCCAGGTAAGTATAGTGTCTGCAATTTTAATAATAATTTCTGTCTATCCTTTAGACTTTGTTGCAAAAGTCTAGGTGCATTCTTGGCAAACACATATTTGAAAACAGATCTAAAGAAGTGAGGCTTAGTGTCACCTATACAAGTCATTCCCAGCAAGAAAACACCTCAAGAGCACAGTGGAAAGACAGACGTATTGATATTGATGAAATTTAAATGAATGACTGGCTCTAAATAACATGCTAGGAAAGGGTAGCCAGCTGAAATATTAAAAATGCAATATTTAATATGAGGGTGAGTACATTGTCACCACAGAACACCATTCTATGATAAGACCAGATTTAGAACCAAATTAGCCCTTTTTTCCTCTTCTCTAATTAGAGGATAATTTATCAGACAAAGAAAGTCAGATTATGGAGATTTTTGTTTTTTTAACAAGACAAAGGAAGTATTTGCTTCAACACAAATCTTTGTCAATTCAAGCATTGCAAATGACTAGTTTACTAAGTGAAGTGAATGGTATTTTGAATTTCTGAAGACTGAGAGTTATGAAATGCATGTAGAAGACACAATAATGACAGTCTGTAAAACAAAATACTACCAGAAGTCATTCCGTGGGGAGAATCTGTTTTAGTGAACTAATTCTGAAAATTTGTCATTACCATATTTATGATGAAAATAATGTTCCCAGAGAGACTGAAAATAACTTAATCTTTGATGTAATATAATTTCTTCCCTTTGTATTCATTTAAGTCATTGCTTCTTGGATTTAATCTTGACAAATGCCTTTTTACATCTGTGTTTGTCTATGCAATTTCAAAGCAACTTGTCAGATGATTTCTGGTTCTGGTCAAGATGGTGTGACCTTATCCCTTTAGCCAACTAAAACTCGTTTTTTAGTTGGGTCACCTTCCTGGCCAGAGACTGGTACTTGAAGATACATCTGGTTAAAACTTATTAATTGGTTACAAACTTGTTTCTTAGACATACTATAGCTTTTATCCACTCTATCTTGATAGTGACTAGGGTAAAAAAGGTCAGTGATTACTGTGTAGATGACACAAGAAAAGCTGGGTATAAAACCCTAAGGATGATCACTGATCAAGATCGGTAACTACAATTTTCTTGAAAACGAGGATATCTAAAGAAGTATGTGCATTAATGTCTTTGTTTTGCTAATAAAATCAACCTTAGTGGTTCGCATGGTATGCTAATAAACAAGTCAGGAGGTGTGACCCTATACAATCATATACAGTATTGTAAATTGAAATCAAAATCAACTCAACTTTGTAATAAGAATCTTTCTATACATCACTGTACAGAGGTGTCTATTTGTCTTTAAGAATAATTTCCAGAAGCAGAATTACAACATCACAGTATCCATTTTTAACACTGACAGATGTTGACTGTTGCTTTACAAAAATGCTTTTCTGAGACTCTGCCAAAGTGTATGAGCCCACATCCAAGTTTAGCTAATTCATTATCATTAATGACCGTAAAAAGTGTCAATCTTGAGATTCAAAAACAATCAGGTTGAATTGCTTATTTTACCAGAGCAAATGTCTATATTCATTGCATTATACAAATATTACACACTGTCAAAATTATCCTGGAAATTCTCTTGAATCACCCATAATCTATAATATATGCAGGGGGAAATATACAGTCCTACGTAGTAAACAAACATCCCCTGAAGTGAGAGAACCACTGAACCAGGTAAAAGGAAGGGATGAAAACAGTTTCCATGCTGATATCTGGGAACTAAAACCATTCTATTTGCAAGAAAACTGTCAAAATCCTGGCATCTTTTTTCCTCCAGCCTTGGATGGGTCTCCCACACCCTAGTTCTGAACAGGTGAAAAGTACCCACATTCTCCCTGTACACAGGCTGCCCAGCCCAACTAAAACACTTGTATAAATAAAAAACCTCAATTAGCTGCCCTCATAGTCCAGCCAGGCCTTATGAAATCAATTATGCAGCTTGGTGAACTTTTTCACTCTTGTTCAGCACTGGGATTACAATGAGTGCTGGTTAACTATTAATTCCAACCAAGAGAAAACCATAATGTGACTATTGTCTGAAAGAGACACAGGCATGTGGGCAGCTCAGGGATCCACCAGCCTCGCCATGGGTGCCCATCCAGCACAGGCCTGGGGTGGTGGGAGCAGAGCAGCCAGGCTGTGCTCACACCTGGAACAGAGTTGGAAAGGCAGCTGCACACCTGTGTTTCCACCTGGGCCTCACCTCCTGCCTGTTCCCAGGCCTCAAGCTTCCCAGTCTAGGGATGGAGTCACCCAAGGAAAAGACAGAAAAACGTCAAAACAACACAGAACTAGAAAACGTCTGTGTTGGAAAGAGTTGCACTGAGCTGCATTGGTCTGGGAAGGAATAACCCACAGCCCAGCATGGACAGGCGATCTGTTGAGAAACACTGCACAGAAGAGAACCATCTAGAGTACTCATTTTCCTTTTCCATATTCTATTACAGATATGTGTGTGGTTATATTAACTTTCTTTAAAAATAGCCCTAAGGAGGGACTAAGGAGACAAATCCACAGCAGAAAGTTATGCATCTCATATTTGAACACATTAAAGGGTTCTTTAATGTGATCTTAGCCCCTTATCTTTATTTTCCTAGCTGGGCTTAAAACATCTGAGCAAAATCACTTTTACACACCTTGTTCAGGTCAGAAAATCCAGAGAGCAGCATGAAGCTTGATTCCTGGTTATATTCACACCATGACATTCTGACTTTAACATTGTAAAGGGTGGGGGAATTGAGTTAACAATTAATGAGAATTTACTGTTGGCAAGATTTTACATATATTCCCCACCTTGCAGAAATTCTGGGACACCAATCCTGGCTCTTATGACCATTTTATGGCTGAAGCAGCTGAATCCCAGACAGTTTAAGAAAATCATTCCAGATTACTTAGCAAGTAAATGGGTGTCTAGAGACTGAAACGCAAATCTGCCTATTTCTAAAGTGCGCTGCTTTACAACTCTACACTCTACCCCAAGGTGTTACTTTAGCAACTGTGTTGTTTGCAAGGCTAGTTTTTGGATCAGAAGTAAATGTAATCTAGTGTCTCATAAATAAAAGAAGTTGGACTGTCCATGAAATAGAAATCATATGGGAGGGGGAGGCATACCTAGCTCTGTAATACTGTGGCTCTTAAAAGTTTCACACATAAATTTCATAACAGTTTACAAGACAAATAGGACATGTCTTTACATCCCATTTTTGGAGAAGACAAAACACAGCAGCTGAATGAACTCCTGGAGATTCCGAGTGAGTCAAAGGAGAGGCCAGCCTGGAGACCAGGCCTCCTGCCTCCAAGCCCAGCTCTCTTCCCAGTACCTCATGCTGTTCATGACAGGAACAGGAGGTGCCTGCTGATTGAGACATTCCTGATAGTGGCCTTTAGCTCAAAGAAACTAGCGTCTCTCCTGCACTCAAGGTAGACAAGCAGGAGGTCAAATGTTTGCTTCTTCGACTCAGAGGCTGTTAATTCATCCTGAGTTGACCTGTCCTCACTCCTGCTCTCGATTGCCCTGCTCAGGGAAACTACAGTAGGAACATGCCACTGGGAAATCCCCACAGAAAAGGGTCATTCCTGGAGCGGTTCTGCGGGGCCTCATGCTGGGAGCTGGCCAGTAGTGAGGCTGAGGCTCCCACTGTGACCCTCTTGAGCACTGAGCTGTTCCTTGGATACAAGCTTAACCTCCAAATGGTCTCTGGGCCTTGAGAATTCTAGGGCTGTGTATTTATCCTGAAAATCATTAAACTAACAATTGTAAAGAGCTTTCTCTTTCTGCCACACCCATAAGATAATTAAATTCAGAACCAAATCTCATGGCTGTGATTGTTATCTGCATTTTTGTCATATGGTGAAACTGCTTAATGGTGAAATGATAGCACTGATTTGACTTATGTCACAATCCCATCCCTTGCCCCACTTTCTTTTCCATTTACTTAATGACCTCAGACTATCACAGAAGAAGAATCTTCCCAAGAAAAAGTATCAGATAGTTAGATCTCAGGAGTCTCAGGTGTCCAGGCAGTGAGCAGCTTTCACTGCTGCAAGGAAGACCTTTGTTCCATGTTAGAGGGAACTCACAGGGAAGCAGAGATCAGAACACTCACACACGTGCCCCGATTACTACTGTGTATGAAGGAGGTCTAGGCTTTGAGCTTCTGTTCCGTGAACATCATGTGTACTTCTAACTTGAATTTGCAATCTCATTTTTTCGCTCCCTTTATGACGTCCAGTCATTCACAACAAAGCCCTCACTGACATCCTTTATGCTAGTTCATGTCAGAAGCTTTCATTTATTAGGAAGATTTTGAATGTGTTGCAGAAAGAGAAGGCTGTGGGTCTTCATGGTAGCCTAGGAGGTCAAGTATAAGCACAACAACCTGGTTTGTTTCCTAGCCAGGAAGTTGACCCACAGGACACAGCAGACCCCTTCTGTCTTGCCTGCTGCTCCCCTCCGCAGTGTGTTTCAGTAAATCTGCCCATTTTGCTCCCTACTCTGTCTCTAGTGAATCCTTTTACCCCCACTCCTTGGGTCTATATCACAGCTCTTCTACACATACTCACAAAGAAAAAGAGAGAGAAGTTTGTGTGAGAAGCAGAAAGGAATTGGATAGCAGAGCAGCAGATCTGGCATTATGTCCTTGAAATGCAGCAGGCTCTCCCAAGCAACTTAACACAACCCATTTTTACCAGTCCTGGTACATCAGACCACACAGCACTTCCCCAGGATTGCCCTGGCTGTTTCCTGCCTTGACCCTCTATACTTTGATCATTTCTATTACTCTACAATTTCTGAGACCACTTCCTATATCCCTATCATTTGTGTAGTTTCTTTACTTCATTAAAAAGCCAAACTTCTCTCTGTGCTTAGTGAATTTATTGCCTATTCACTTTGCAGCTGTGAGCCTCAACTTTTGCCTGTTTTTTTTCCCCCACTGATTGCTCCATCAATAACTTTATGTAAAATATTTCTTTGATAGAACCTGGTTTCAAAGCACCCTAACACGTAGCTCCAAAATAAAAGGGAAAAAACACAACTTTTGGAAAGTTACTATTCTTCAGCTTAATGTATGTTCATCTATAAATGAGAGAGGTTATGTACATCATTCCCTACTAAAGCAGGAAGGAAAGGAAGAGTGTTATTATGTATACACAGAGTAAATGACAGAATCTGAGAGATGGAATAAAATTTTGGAAAAATAAAATTGATTGTCCTCAATTTTCCAGTGAAGAAACTAATATCTGTAGAAGTTAGATGGTAGAGCTAATAGCATTATTGAGAATCATGTGAAGAGACACATACCTAACAGAAGAACGTGTATTAGGTACATAGTTGTAGACACATGCATGCTGAAACCGACTCTAAACTTAAATTAAGAATGTGACAAATGGTACTTAGCTCAAGACTTGATAAAATTGGTGTTTGGGCCACACCTTTGGTATTTAATTTCAAAAGTGTGTTTACATGTCATATAGTCATTTTGATTTTTCTCTAGTTATTTCATGTATATTAAATTAACATACATAACGATGGTGTTTCCTGAGTATATTTACATCAACTATGAACGGGGAAAAGAAAAGCGGAGGGAGTATACAAAATTCTAAACCAAATTAAATAGAGAACCGATTTTATGGTATGGTCATTTCATATTATATTAATTCATTTCCATACAGTCAGTAAACCTTTGATTTAAGTACATTTACCAAATAGAAAGCAAAAATCATTTATTCCATGGAGTATTTATATTTAGGAGATTCCCATACTGAGTACTTAGATGATAGGAGTTGAACTTCTTATCCCAAGATATTCAAAATTGAAAGATGAGCAGGTTAGATTTTATATTAAATTGATAAATTGCAAACAAAAGAAAGAGGTTCCTCTCTGCTTGGGTGATAAATGATTGTGTATCTAATGTGTTATTACAATTTCACTGAATCATGAAACATGGCTAATATAATTAATTGTGAAAACATACCAAATCTGCTGAAGAAAGATAAAGAAAAAAATGGAATTCAGCAACATTCCAAAACCAAATAAAGGGGTGTTTGAGTGTTGCTTTAACCTTAAGTGTTTTCAGGTGACTTCACAATCTTATTTAAAATCAGTCTCATTATATTCCACAATGAGAATATGTAATGTAATTCACTAAGGTAGATAGACTTAGGCCAAAAACTGCAGGAAGAACCTGAAGGACAAATAAATGAGAATCTATCCAAAGGTCAGATTACTCCTGAACAAACTCAAAAGCGTTTTCCTTGCCGTATTCAGTAAGAAAGGCCAATGGATGCTGGATCTTTAGGCATTATCAGTGAAAGAGATGTGGTCATATAATTCATGAGACAAGATTTTAATGCAGCTGTGGTACAGCAATGTTCACTATGAAAATCCAGATGCTAGAACTGGCACTCCCCCTAGTAAGGGTCTCACTGTGGTCATTACACAGAGAAAAATGTCAAGACCTTTGATGGATTTCAGTGAGTGAGAGACATTGCAGGGAGGTTGTTAGAGAGTGTAGTCTTGCAGCTGTAAGATATACAGATAGCCCAATCTACTCTTATCTCATGTATAACATCCTGTCACCTAATGAAGTGGCCATATACTGACCTTTATAATTAATACTTACTAATAAAGAACAACATAAATGTTCTAACCAAGAAATAAATACAATATATACCAAATAGGTGTCAGATTTAGCAGGTAAACATGGTGTTTGTGTACTGTGATGAATATGTTCATTAACTAGATGGGAAGAATCTTCACAATGTATACATTTAACAAATCATCTTGCTGTGTACTGTAAGAATGTTACTTTATTTTGTAACTACACCTCAATAAATCTGAATAAAAAAGAATTTAAGTGATTCAGAGTTCAGTTCCACTCTGGTGAATTCAAGCTCAGAAAGACTCCTATCATTCCAGATTGGGATGCAAAGGGATATGCATTCCTAGCACCAGCAAGAAAATGTTTTACTGGATTGTCTAGGGTAAATAATAGATTCCACTGATAGGTAGATTATGCACTACATTTACCATGGCGCATTTTATTTAAAATGTGAAAAATCCAACTCAAAATAGCTTAACAACATACCAGACAACAAAAGGAAATCTATTTAATGCCCCCAATAAAAACAGGCAATGGAAAGGAATCTAAGATGGATCTTTATTCATATCTAAATTCATATCCAGCACAGTATCAAATATACGGGGCTTCCCTTTTTCCTTTTATTACTCATTGTTCTGATAGTTATAATACTATATTAATGATAGCAATACATTTAAATATAATCCTAAAATCTAATGGAAGAAAGGTAGCAAATCATTAGATTTTTTAACCTGATATCATCTTTAGATTCATATTCTGAAAGCATACAAATATTTAGTATATGGTGTATTTCATGTACATAGTATCTTGAGTTCATTAACTTCTGTCAATGTTTTCAGTATTGTAAAGTCTGATAAACTATGTTAACTTTCATACTGTGTCCTAAAGACCCAGCTAAAGATTCAAGTTTAAGTCATCTAAAGAATATTTAGGAGAAACTATGAGATTTTGAGTCACATAATCTTAGGGTCAGGTGCTTCCTATCAGCCATGTGAATTTAGCCAACTCACTTAGTTTAGCTGAGTCTAATACTATCACTTGAAAATAAAGATAATGTCACCACCTTCTTCAAAGTTTTATTGTCACTTGTGAAGGATTTTATATAGGTAATAGGTAAACTGTTCACTCCAGTACCTGCCATGTTAAAAGAAAAAAAAAATCTTACTTTAATTCCATTCCTTTTCCAAGGAATGAAATTCCTGAACACCAGCAAAATTGTTATGAATTCAAAATAGTTATTGAAAAAAAAGTTACCGAGTTAATGAAAGTCTCATATGAACCAAGTACTATAGTAGATACTAGGGATTTAAAGATGAGTAATACATGTCTATGTTCAAGCTTTTAAAATGTAGTGGAATTAAAGGAGAAAAATCACCAGGTCCTAGTGGGAACAGAATCAACATTATCTCCCGTGGTCATGAGCCTTCATGAGAAAAACATCCATTTCCCTGAGAATGAGTTCTCTCCTGAGATAGATGCCAGTAGAAGGACTGAACATGAAATCAAGATGGTGATCTCATGCCAAAGTAGGAATTCAGAACGTGGTAAAATGTTGAGCTGACCAAGCCCTCCTCGTATAGAGTGGTAGCATAATGCATTGGGGCCAATTATTTACTGACTTGCTAACAGGAAGTCAGCAAAATTCTCTAATGGATCCAGGAAAAGAATATCTGTTTCAAGTGTAGTCAACTTGAATTGTATTTGTTTTCCCCGGCACAAAGTCTTGCAGTTTGGCAGTCATTTCAGGTCCTGAGGGGATTTTTATATGTCACTGTCACTAAAGTCAATATGTGTATTCAACCTCCCTCAATATGAACTAATGGAAATTGTATTTGAACCACAGCTTAGGGACTGAAGAGTTGCTGAGGGATTGAGTTTTTAAATATACATACTATAATTCTATGGATAAAGCTGAGGCATCTCTCACTTCCTTATTATGATTTGTTTTGTTTTAACAAGCACAGTGGAGAGAAAAGTTGAATACTAGGAAATAAGCAATTTCAATTAACAATCCAGTCATTCGCTTTACCTCAACATCTTTGAGACCTATAAGATTCCTTGGTCTTAATTCATCAAAGAACATGATCATATACAACATTTTCACTATTGTATGCCTCAGATCTGTAGAATGCCTGGAATATTTGGTGCTCAAAGTGAATTCCCTTGTAAATCATGATTTGCTAAATAATTATTTCCTAAAAAAAGAATCTTCTACAGATACTACTTGTTTTCTGTTTCCTGCTTCCCTATACACTCTGAGTAGTTAACACTATAAAAAATGCTATTCAGGCCCTCCCTGGTGGCGCAGTG
>NW_004567112.1:12774282-12781827 GCF_000260355.1 Condylura cristata | reverse complement strand
AAAAAAAAAAATGCTATTCAATACCAGCACCATGCTAAAGTCGGGCATCTCTCAGCAAACTATATGGCAATGAAATTCCCATTACTTATGAGTCCATGGAAACCTATAAGCAATGCTGAAAAAATACGACAGGAATGGAAAGTAGGAATTGCTTTTTAATCAGCAGAAAGTAAATCCTCATCATGAGTCTGAAGACAGAACTATTTAAGAAAATAAAGAGAAGTCCAGAGCTGATACCTTATATAAAGACAAGTTTTCATAATTCTGAAAAGAAAACGTTACACTAATGCTTAGAGAAATAAGGCATGTAAGAAAATTTCCCAAGGAACATGAATCCAAAATAAATGCCATGTAACACACTGATACCGCACCAATGTTTCCTCAAATGATTTTACTTTATCTCTCAGTCTGTTTCATTCTCTGTAGATTGTGTACCTCATTTTTTTTCCACCACAATTGCATGTAAAGCTCCTAAAATAGTGTTTTCTAAAATGATACTTTCTTTTAAATTTTAATGAGATAAGAGCAAATTTTTTGATAAACAATGATGCTGTATTTCCTATATTCACCTCCAATACAGAACCTCACTTGCCAAAGCAGCCAAAAGACTTGTCCTGTGTGTTCCACTTTGGAAACTACTGATTAAGAGAAAAATTCTTTTCAATTGTAAAAGAAAGGGAACGCAGCAGAGACTGGACTCTGCTGAAACAAGTGAGATGATTAGGGTGCAACATTCAAGAAGGCACTTGATAGCAGGGCTGACTCCACGTTCATGACTTGAAACATTAAATATACTTAAGAAATTCCTAAAATTTTGTGTTCTACGGCCCTCACCTGCCCAAGCACTGAGACACTGGAAAGAAAATGATTGGAAAGAGCTAGGATTGGATTTAGGTCTTAAAACTAACTGAAAGTGAAACCAACTGACACTGGTTCCATCTGGCTCAAATCAGCCCAAAGCAGTTCCAAGGGCTGGCCAGTTCTGATCAGTTCCAACTGGCTGAAACTGGTTCCAACCAGTTCCTACCCTGAAATCTGTTCCAACCAGATCCAATTGGCTGAAACCAGTTCCAACAATTTCACATCAATTCCAACCAATTCAAACTGGTTCCAAATGTTTGAAACTGGCTGAAACTAGTTCCAATAGGCTGAAACAGATTCCAACTGAAATCAGTTCTGTCATGTTCAAAGCAACTGAAAACAAAAACACTGAAGAAAATGGAAATTGGCCACATCTCACTCAGAATGTCTTGTTGAAACCAAATGAAGCTGAAACCAATCATTTGAACCTGTTGGAACCAGTTTTAGCTGGTGAGAAAACAGGTCAGAACTGGTTTCAGCTTGTCTTACCATTTTCAGCCAGGTCTAGCTAGTTAGAGCCAGTGTCAGTTGGGTTCAGTTTCAGTTGATTTCAACAAGTCAGAACCAGTTACAGCCATTGTGAGCCAGTTATCATCTGTGTCAGCAGGTTTCAGATTTTTCATTTTCAGTTGCTTTTGAATAAGACAGAACTGGTTTCAGTGGGTCAGTCAGAATGTTGGAATCAGTCAGAATCAGTTTCAGCTGGTTTGAGTAATCAGAGTCTCTGCAGTTGATTTCACTTTCAGCCATTTTCCTCTGGTTTCAGTTTCAGATGGCTTCATGAAGTTACAGTTACAGCCAATGGGAGCCAGTCATCAGCAGTGCCCACTGGTTTCAGATTTTTGCTTTTCAGTTGCTTTGAACAAGACAACTCCAGTTTTAGCCAGTTGAAAGTGGTTACAGGTGATTGGAACTGGTTTTATTTGGTGTCAGCTGGTCAGAACCAGTTGCAGCTGGTTGGAGCTGGTTGGGACTGCCTTGAACTGGTTGGAACAAGTTTCAGCCAGTTGGAACTGTTCAGAACTGGTGTTAACCAGTTTCAACTGGTCAGACTAGTTTCAGCTGGTGAGAAACAGAATCAGTTGGTTTCACTTTTCAGTTGATTTGCGTATCAGTTGGCTTCACAAGGTCAGAAATGGCTCCAGTCAAAGTGAGCCAGTTGGAGGCAGTATCAGTTTGAGTGACAAACAGGTCTTTGTGGCTATTGTCAAAACATTCAGAACACTACACTGACTCCCTGAGTCACATCCATTTAGCTGAAGCTACTTCTAGCATTTGCTACATACTTAGTGCCATCTGCCTGTTGCTGCTCTTTATTTTCTCATTTAAAAGCTGACATATCTTGGACACTCCCTGGTGGCACAAAGGGTTAGGACATAGCACTGCAAGCGAGGCGCATCTGCTTCAGTGCCAGTTCGATCCCCAGCCCCGGAGGTGACCACATGGCACGGCAGACCTCTCCTGACCCGCCCTCTGCTCCCCTCAGCAGTGTACTTCATCCATCTGCCTGTTCTACTCCCCACTCTGTCTCTGGTGGAGCCTCTGACCATCCCTGCACCTCTGGCTTTTACCCTAGCTCTGTATGAGTAAATAAATAAATCTGGAAAAAAAATATTTATCTTGAAATTAATCCATTGGCTTTGAAAGCTTGCTAGGATTCTTCTTCACCTTTTACTTTTTTCATAACCCTCAGACTGGATCAGAATCTTTGAAAATCTTGCTGCATACATCTGATAATGTTAATATGCTCTCCTTCCTCCCTTACATTTTCTCCCTTTACATTATATTTAGTTCTAAGGCTTTTTCAGGTTCATATTCCATTTTGGCACATAGAATGTAAATTTATATTTGTAAAATCCACTTTTGGCAAGAAATACATGTAGTTTATGGAACTTCGTTGGAAGATACATAATTTACAATTATCTCTATTTTTGGAAACACATTTAATTAATTATATGGCTCTATTGTTTCAATGCTATTTTTTTTTCCCATTAGATTATAAGCTTTAAAAAAAAAATTTGCTCACATGCAAAACTGACTAAATAAAAGCAGGTTATTCCTTTAGAAGAAGTTTTATGAATGAGAGCTATATTTAAATTTAAGTAAAAACTGTTAAGCCTGGTCATTCCCCTCCCCCCCCCTTTTTAAGCAGACATACATCAGTTCCATAAATGAAGATTTAAGCTACATATTTGGGTCTTTATTGCTTTTACTTTATCTTCTGTTATTTGAGTCACACACTGTCAACTTATGCAAATGTTAATTCCTTCCTAACCTCCAATTGGAAATAACATATTTTTGCCTTCATTTTCTCAGCCCGCAATAGAAGGGCCCGATACCACGCAGGTAGAGTATTCTATACCAGTTGTAAGGCACTTCCACATTAAACTGATAAATCATTCAGGCAGAACTCATTTATCAAAAATATATTTCCTTAAATCAAAGTTGCTTTGTGTCCAGAGGCAGTAGGTTGGTAATCCAGGGCTAACTAAATAATTTATTGAACCCAGATTTGTTTGAATGTACCCATAGCAAAAAGAAATAAAAGTCCCTAATTCTGAGAAGAGTATGTTGGAGGAAATGTGATTGTAGATCATTGTCATAACATTAATGTAGAGCTCAGTAGTTGAATAATTCCTGGCATATTAAAAATAGATACAATAACCAGAATTTGATACATATTATGCTATATATTTTTATTTAAATGTATTTGATATTATCTGTTACAGAGTTTTTCTTCTGATGATAAAAAAATGATTTAAATGTGATGCCGGAGGAAAAAAAAAATGTTGGTGCAGAATAAAGGGGCAGGACCCAAGGACTATGATGGGGTTTTGTGGTGCTTATGTGGTTGGCATGAAGTGAGCCTATTCCTCTGAATCACGTAGTGTTGTAAACAATCAAACTAAAATAATGGGGGGATCCCAAAATAAATGGGGAGGCGGAAAAGGAACAAAGGAAGTCTTGTGTTGTAACTCTATCTATGAGTGAAAGAAAGAGAAGTAAATTACTGGATCATACAGAGAGACTATTTATAATACAGAGAGATTATTTATAATCTCTACTTTCATAAAGGGAAAACAGAGACATGGAAAGGCTTCAAGTTCAAGTTCACCCAGATAGGATGTAAACAGGTTGGTATACTAGATGGAGGAACCCAATTCTGGAGTGTGCTATAAAACCCCTATTCCTACAGAAACATCCATCTACTGGGATACCACCTACCTGGGGATAGAACAAAGAATCTGTCCACAGATGCAAATATAGGGTAATCTCTATTATCACCCATTATTACAATTCAGGACATGTCTCAGCTGTTAAGTAGTAACAGGAAATCTGTGTTATTCATGAATTCCAAGAGCTCTTTCCTTTGAATATTGGAATATCACTGGGAGAGGAGAAAAGTGGTATTTATTGGGTATTGCAGTTTAGTAAGGCACTCAGGTCAAAACCAAGGTTCTGTCTCCACATACAGATTGCTATTATTTTTTAAAAACCTCACTCACATAAATCCAAATATTTGGAAATATAATTTCAAGTTACATGTCAACTAGAGGGTGCTGCTTCTCAAAAGTTTAGATCTTGGTGGTTTTAGAATAAGAAAAATTCAGAGAGAAACTAGAAAACATCACTGTGTTTAAATAACTTACTGTAATACTATCAAATGGAGCATGCAAGGTGGGGGAAATTTCTATGAAATTGTAAGCAAAATTGTAAAACAGATGTACAAACTGCCGTCACTAGCACACTTTTAATGAATTAAGAGGAATACCCATGTTTGAAAGGCTTTGCCTTTGGTGAATGTCCTGAACAAGAAGAAAAGAGCGCTGTATCACACTTAGCCATAGGCACTAGGCTGCCTCAGAGCTCCAGTACCATATAGCATGTGTTCTTCTTGGATCTGCGGCAGTGGGGTTACCATAGAATGATAATCTAAGATGTAAGCTTCTTTTGGTAAATCTACACGTAATCTGCAAGTCACACCGCTTCTATTCAACTCTGAAATCTTCAGCTGTTTCAATTTTAGAAGCAGAATTTCATCTCAGCACAATTTTGTTACCCTTAACACTGTCTTAGTTATGTACACTTGGGCTGTTTTCCAGTCTCTCAGTGGCTCAAATACATAACCCATAAACTGGAGATGATAGTAATATATATCTCATTAGGTTATAAGAAACAGGATAAAACATTGATGTTCAGAAAGTGAAATGTGAAGCTCAGTATTCACTAGCAGGGCTATCACTGATGCCTCGCTTTGGTCTTGGTGCCTCTGGAGTTTTCCTGAGTCAATTCCTACAGTACAAGCTGCATATTTTCAAAGAACAAAGACAATCATCCCACACTATGCAAATAGTTGAACCAGGAGCAGACTGCAGGACATCAGATCTGAATTGGGTATGAGGATAGCCAATCACATTGAATGCACTAAATGAGACCAACTGCTTTTGATTTTAAGAGGGATCAAAATAAAGTCTGTCAGAAAATAGATCACTGAAGAAAACAATGTAAAAGATAATTACTTGGATTTGAGTTGCATTACAATGATAATGTGTAATTGTTAGAGCTGTGTTAGGGGTCTTTCTGTTCCCCGTTTTTGAGAACATTGAGACTCAGATTTCCCGTTAAAAAAAAAAACTCATGCCCATATTTTTGTATACTTTAAAATAGTTCTCCCATTATTGAAGATCACCTGAATGTGCCTATTCCTTCAAAAACATGATTGCTAAACCATAGAAAGTGTTTAGTTCTAAGATTATCATGATATCAACTTCACTATTCTCTTTTAGCTTCCAAATTTCATTGAAAATCCTCAATTTTATAACTCTATCCTTTCCTTTCTATTTTCCTGTCTCATTGATCCATTTTTCTTTTATTTTAGTTTATAGTTCAGGTACCAATTTGTAGTGATCACAAATTTCCAGGATTTATTCCTCTCCCAAACCCAGTCTCCATACTCTCATCAATCACCTTTCCAAATCACAGCATATTATTAAATCACTGATCTATCTAAAAGAGATGTGGAGTTCACTGTAGTCATCTTTTAAAAGCTGGAACCTCTATTTGAGCTATGGAATGGGCAAGATCACTTTTTCTACTGGATGTGAATCCAAGACAATACAGATTTAACAATGCTTAACCAATCCAACTTGTGAAAAAAGGTAGCGTATTCCACAGAGAGTTAACCCAGAGATATTTTAACTGAGTGAATAGCTCAGTTAAAAAGTAGAAAGAAGATAATGGACCAGGCAAGAAAATAAGAATGATGAACAGCCATATACCAGAGACATTTTGTGGGGGTAGAGTGGGGAATGGGATCAAAAACAGGGGGTGGGGGTGGGGAGGGAAATGCACTGGACTATGGTGATGGCACATGGGTGACTTGGTGATGGGAAACCGGTGGGGATTACAATTCAGATGGGAAAAAAATGTAAAAATGTAAAATAAACTTATAAAATAAAAAATAAATAAATGAAAACTAGAAAGAAGAAACAGACCCAGAAAACACTTTTTGAGCCTCTTTCCAAATAAGTATGAAAAGGAATTCTGGATTTTTATTTTTAAAAGCATACAGGTAATTTTTATACAGGTGTTCTATAGATGACTCAGGAAAACTATGATAGGATCTGCCTCGATCTGCCTCCTGTGACTTAATTACTGATTAGTAACTCATCAATATTCTGTGTCTTCTGTTAACTAAAGAAAACAATCCACCTCATTCTGAGAGCCCCATTAATCTCAATATTGTATCCTCTGAAGTGATCTCCTTATCTTATAATATTTCCCTGCCCTCCCTCTGTGCTTAAAGCTATAGCAGATATTTTATGCACAATTTTAAAATGGTATATCCATGCAGTTCATCTGCCAGTTTTTGAAAAGATGAGTTATGTGTTACCTTACACTGAGAAGGAAATATAAATGTATACTGCTTTTCTTTGAAATGATTATGTAAAATGTGCTAGATTTATTTTAGGTACTACATTTAATTTAACATATGATGTTTGTGTTTTAATTCCATCTTACAAAAAATGGTGGATATTTGCATATTTTCATATTCAAAAATATTCAGAAAACGATCTTTGTAACAATCTTTTCTCTATGTGTCAGAATATGCTTTAGCTAAAAGTAAATGTAATATGAGCGTGTTTTTTACCCAGAAGAAGAAGAGGAAACATACTAGGATTCATTTCCCAATCAAAATACTAGTACAGGTTGTTAAAGGTTGTTAACAATACTAGTACAGGTTGTTACAGGTTGTTAACAAGGTGAGGACTTTGTGTGGACATTTTCAATGTCCTTGGTTATATGTGTGGACATAGGATTGCTGGAGCAAATGTTTACTTTGTAGGGATTTCTAAACTTTTGTTTCCAAAGTGACTGTAATATTTACATTCCCAGAAACAATAGATGAGAGTGTTCTGGTGACTACACATTGTTTGTCTTCTTTATAAATTAAAGGCCTTTCTGGGGAGTGTTTGTGATATCTCAGTGATTTAAATTTATATTCCTCTGATGACTGATGAAAGTCATAAAGATAGTCTTGTGACTTTTATTTGAAAAGTTTTATTGTTTAAGTTTTTAAAACATAAGTCTATTGGGGCCCTCCCTGGTGGCGCAGCGGGTTAAAGCACAGCACTGAGAAGCTAAAGCCACTTCCACATGAGTTCGATTCCCGCCTGCCCTGGA
>NW_004567112.1:12754496-12774102 GCF_000260355.1 Condylura cristata | reverse complement strand
GGCAGACCTCTCCTGACCCGCTGCTCCCCTCAGCAGTGTACTTCCTTGATCTCTGGCCTGTGCCCCAGTTCCATATGAATAAAAAAAAAAAAAAAAAAAAGCGTCCTTTAAAAGGTCTATACATTTCTGTATTCTCAAGTCACTATCATTGCTGTCACTCTTTATTGTTATTTACATGTTAACATTGCATTTTCTGGGGACTCCCTGCTGGCAAAAGGGGTTAAGTTTCAGCACCATCACTATTGGCAGCCACTACAGCAGGAGTTATATCTCCTGCCAGGGAGCTGACACACATGGCAAAGCAGACCTTTCCTGTCTCCCCTGCTGCTCCCCTCAGCAGTTTATTTCTTCAGATCCGCTGTTCTGCTCCCTATTCTGTATCTGTGAATCCTTTCAGTCCCTGTACTTCTGGCCTACACCCAGCTCTTGAACGTATAAATACATAAATCTTTAAGAAAAAAACATTATATTTTCTTCTCTTTCATTTTTTCACTGGATTGCTCTACATACATCTTTTGCTTCTTAGTCAAGGGATTATATCATATGCCTTCTAAATTATACAATCTACATTTAGGGTTAAAACTCTAGAGCATAAATATACCAGTTAATAGTGCCTTTACTAATAAAAATTCAAAGTCATAAATAATGCATATATTAGTCATCAGGAGATTGGATACATGATTTTTGGTCTATTCATAATGTTCATTATTGTACAATGAAATTACACACTAATCCAAATGTAAGTTATTGATACATGCAAAATACATGAAATTCCTAGACATTGTGAGCCAAAGAATCTGCACACAAAATACTATAAACATATGATTACATGTATATGATATTCTAGAATGAACAAAACCAAATTATGATGAAAAAATTTAGAACTATGTTTGTCTCTGGGCTTGAGAACAATTGAATACAAAAAAATGAAGAAATATCTTAACTGATAATACTTTATCTTTCTAGAAAATTGAGCTATTTTATCAGTTTATCAAAATTATGTATTTCATGTGTGCATTTAAATTTATGCAAATGTATCTGAAAAATTGAATGATAGAGTGAGGAGTTAGTGGAGGCACAGATTAAACAAGAATGTTGACCATGAATATTGATGAATTTTGGCTGCAAGAAGATTCATTATGCTATGCTTGAAATTCACCATGTTAAAATCTTCAAACGATTAAAGTATATGCACTCCATTAAAAAAATAAAACTTGGGTTTGTTTCCTCTGAATTGTATACAATTCAGAGGAGGACAGATTCCTCACTTTTTCTCCCAGAATTGCTCTGGATGGTTCTTGGGCCACCAGGTGCATTATTTCCCTAACCTGCAAGTTTGTTACTTGGGTAACCACCTGCAAGTTCTTGTATCCCTCGAATATCTTCATATGTAAAACAAGTATGTTATAGCATCATGTTCACAAGTATTTTCTGCAGATTAAAGTATGCAAACACATGCAAAAATGTGCCTCCCCTGGATTATCCGTTCTACCAATATTGACCGTTTATATCATTGTCACTATCATCACCTTGATTAGAATGCATTCTCAATCAACTGTCCTGATAAGCTTTTAAAAATTGTTATTTCTTTGCATTAAATATCAAGCTGTTATAGTTTCTTCCAATTCTAAAATATTCCATTTACTCACAATCTTCATCATTTCAGGAATTGTCTTTATTTCGCCCTCCCTCCCCTTTGTTTATTTATTTATTTATTCTATACCTTCAGCTGTTTATCATGGCTGTAACTTTCTAACCTTGACTTTGGAGACAGCCATTTCACTGCTGTGCCCAACATGTCAGAGAAGAGCTGAAATCTTAAAAGAATTGATCCTGCCCATTATCTACAGTCTGAAATTAATAATTTGATTGCCACCTTTCAAGAATGCCTGCAAAGAAGCAGCAGTGAAAATAAGTATTGGCTGCAACATTGCTGTATCATTCAGATCTATTTGAAGAGCTTTAGTTGACTGACTGAAGAGTGGAGCTGCTGAACTCAGGCAACAAAGGAAATCACTTTAAGAAGCTATTCAGACTTCAAGTTGTGATTTCATTTGTTTGGTGTGAAGTGGGATAGGACTGTGTCGAGGAAGTCTTCCCCTAAATTTTTCTAGCCTTGGTCCCTCCCTGGTGGCTCAACAGGTAAAAGCATGGCACTATGAAACTACTTATACTCACTGCAGCACGAGTTAAATTTCTGACCAGGGAGCTGACCGACATAGCGCAGCAGACCTTTCCTGTCTTGCCCACTGCTCCCCTCATCAGTGTTATTTCAATACATCCGCCTGGTCTGCTTCCCACTCTGTCCAAGGTGAATCCTCTCACCACCCTCCCACAGTCTGCCTGTACCCAATTTCTTGCATGTATAAATAAATCTTTAAATAAATAAATAAAAATTCTCAGCATTCTCAAAACTTTGTTTTTTGGAAAAAGTATCTATTTTTTCCCATGACTCTTTACTCCTACAAGGACCATGTCTCCCCAGTTTCTTCATTACCTCAACTATCTAGAACAATCATCCCTTGATCTGGCAAGGTGGACATTTTTGGCTATATCATTTATGCCTTTCTTGATATTCATATCCTGCCTTGTCATTAGGGTAGAGAAAAATACAGCCCCCTCCCCCCAACTCCACACAACAATTTCTCAGAGTTTGACCTCAGAACTCAAGGCAGGATCTCCTGTGGATGCCTCAATGATTCAAAATACAATAGAGTTCATTAGCAATTTTTCATTTTCTCAAAATACTTAATGAAAAAGTGTCCCCTATTACAAGGCAAGGGAAACAAGGTGAAGTAGCAAAGAAAGGACATTTCAAGAGAGAATCAGTATAATTCCACTACTTTCTAATTTATACTCATGCATTCCTCCTCATCATCATTCAGTTTGAGCTGCAATTTTACAATGATTCAAAATTCCTTATAAAAATTTCTTCCAAAAGGACTCTGACTCATTATGAATTGGCTTAGGGGTGATATTTCTTTGCCTCCATTTGCTTATTGAAACTCCAAGCTTGGCAGACAATCATACTTGGGCAAAGAGGGAAGATAACAGAACTTAAAATCAATCAAAGATATCAAGTGTGGCAGAACAAAAAAAGAACAAAGTAGCAGCTTAAAATATTTAGCTTGTGAGTTGCAGGTGTGGTGTGAACAAGCCATCAAATAGTGTTCACTTCTGTCCCATTCCTTAGCAGATTGATTACAGGATCCAGTGCTGAACTAACTGTAAGACTAGCCACTTCAACATGACTCTTTGTTCCTTCTCTGCATAATAATAAAGATGAAAAGGATAGAAGATGTAGAGACAAAACTCAGGGATTTCATCCATTTTCTGATATAAAATCTTCATCAAGGAGAAGTAACTAGAATGCCAGGAAGTTTAAAGTTTCGAAGAATCATTGAGCCACAATATCTTGATTGAAAAAAGTAAGTCACTATAACAAATATTAAGACTCCTGCACTGTGCTGAGGACATTGATATTCAAACCTCTGTTTCAAAGAGTATAAAATCTACAGGAGAAATAACCTTAAACTGTGAAGTAATCAGGATTAGAAAGAGAGTGCAGTAGCATTTTCTATTGAACATAGAAAGGTGTTTGGAGAGGGTTGTCTACCAAAATTACATTAAGCTGGGTAAGAAAAATTATCTAAGGTTTACACATATAAAAATAGTGTGTTTTCCTGAAAGGTACTCTTAAAATGCCAAGCATTTATGCTAAATGTAATGTCAAATGCCAGACATCAATGTGTCTTAATTTTAATTCAAGGAACTTCTGAAAAGGGGTAATTAATATCTTGATTGCTCTCTTAGAAAGGATGAGCATGTACTATACTGGTACTAGAACCATCTGTTTTAAGTGCAAGTGTCTCTAGAAATTCAACTATGAAACAAGAAAGTATATATACTTTTGTTGCTCTGCATATTTCTGGTGTGAAACATATCACCAAGAATGCAGTCTTCATTTTCCACTGCTTAGTAAAATCCTTCTCAATCTTCAAGGACTAAATCATACACTTGCTTAGAAAACAGATGTTATATATTGCTCATCCAAGTCATCTTGCCTTACTAAACTGAATCATATATGCTAAAAAAGAAGTACTAAGCATTTACCAAATTATCTAACTTACCTCCTTGACACACACATGAAGACTATGTTCCAGTACTTTGTGATTAAGTAGGGTAAAATAACATTCTGATCAGTGCAATTTATAGTATTTCAAACTTGGGTAGTGAAAATATCTTTAAGTCTTATTTTTCTGTTGATTCTTCTATTTTAGCCATGCAAGCTTTATGTGTAGGAAGCCAGTGGTCCAGGAAAAGGATCCTGGATTCCTTAGTTACTCAATAGAGAAACAGCTTCCAAAAGAAAGACCTCAGTATCAGTGTCCACATTTAATTTTTAATGACTGAAAAAATGAAGTCCTATTGTGTGTAAACTAACAAATTGCATTCATTGTATTTTATGGAAACTGGTGTCAATTATCTTCACTAGAAATCAGAAGGCCTATATTATAGAGATCTTAAACTGGACTTTCTGAGGTTTGATGGAAGAAAATTTCCATTTGAAATTAAGTTGGTCATAAGAAACTTCATAAAAGACATTGGCTTAAAGCAGCATAACATATTAGTTTTAGGTTGGTCAATAAGGAACTTCATGAAAGACATTGAGGTAAAGTATTAGTTTTGTTTCCATATTGGAAAATCTTACATGGAAAAGAATCTTAATTAGATACATGTAAACTACTGTTGAAGAAAGTAGGTTATCTTAGAATATTAAAGAGTTCTCTGTTGAGCTAGGGCTAAGTCACAAGGAGATAATTTTTTATTTGATGCAGATTTTTATGTTAAAAGTAATCAGAATGGTCCAGATCTAAACTCATTATTGGTAAGCCACTCCAAATCCATCTATGCAATGATCGGTGCCCAAGATTAAGCAACATAGCCTATTCCCTTTCACTCCCATCTGACTGTTTTCCATTGCTTGCAAATTCTGATAAGGTGTATGCATAGCACAACTATCCCTATGTCTATCGCTATGTCTCAAGATGTATTCTTCATTTTATTAAAGGGGAAAAAATACCATGGCCTCAGAGAATCCAGGTTTTCTTGATCCTCTCTAATAAGCAGTTTCATTTTGATTCTTGAATCATTTTCCTTCTTGAATATCTTATTGTCTCTGCTCATAAAGGATAGATCTATTTTAAAAAAACTGTGATGTTACTCTTCTTCAATTTTTCCTTTTCTCTGCTGACTTTATTCATTTTCATTCTCTTGTTATTTACAACAAAAGAAACCTCTGACTCTTACTGGAGGGGACATACTCTGAGGAGCAATTCATTTTGTTTCTTTGGAGCTCAACTCCATTAATGTCATATTTATACAGTATAGGTTTATCTAAAATATATCAGCCTATGATCTCGTAAAGACTCCCTGCTTCTTCTTTCAGATCTGACTAATCCCAGGTTGAATGAAGGACGGAACATAAGAGGAAAGCTTAAATCATTCCTTTTGATACAAAATATATCTATATTTGACAAAAGATGCTGCTTGATAATTTATAAATCTCCTTAAGGACAATGAGTTGAAAATCTAACAGGAAACAAAATCAAGAAAATAATGAGTTTATGATTATTCATAAGCTATACATACATTTATATTTCTAACCCACTATTGCATTGCTAACTTCAACTAGTCTTTTTTGTCTTTGTTGAAATGAGAAGTAATGAATTTTAATTTTACAATTTTTTTATGATTGAAAAACTTAATAAAAAAGTAATCTTTCTTCAGCTACTCGTCACATTTATAGTCTTGTACACAGTATACCAATGAAGATATCCCACCTTCTTTATATTTTCCACTGTGAACATTAACCTCTTTATTATTCTTGTTTTAGAATACAGTATGGTCAGAGTGGATAGGAGCACCAGTCACTTAGTAGTTCTATAGTCTCAGAAAACCATTTAGTATGTCTAAACATCAAATTCAGCATGTGTACATTTAGAATAATCATACAGCTACCCTGACAATCAAATGAGATTATATATATTTAATTTTTGAACATCTTTAAACTCAGAATTTGTGCCTTCTGTAAGAAAATACTAGAAACCATCAATAATGTTACTTAAGAACATTTTAGGGTATGCTTAGGAATATACTCAGGAAAACTGATTTGGCAATGAAGTCAAAGTTAAAATAAAGGTAAGGAAGTTGAGAGATGTAAAGACCATGTATTTAGGGAGGGATAAGGAGTGATGGAAGTTCAGATAGAAATGTGAGAGGAAAAAAAGTGGAAATTCACAATTGATGGAAAATGGAGACCTGAACATATACTATATGAAGTGTTAACATCATTCTGGGTCTAGGGTCCCATGCACTTTCAGAAAAGATTAGGAATTAGATATTTACATTGTAGGTGTTTGCACAGATTTCCTAGCTCTGACATGGGAAGAGACAGAAATGGAAAGAAATACTATTGATACTATTACTAGAGAGGAAACTAATAAATAATTTTGGGAAATTCTCACTAGGTTGTTATAAAAACAAAGCAATGAATGGAGGAAATAATTTAAAAATGAGCACCAGAGAGGTAGGAGTGAAAGATAAGAGCATTAAATAAGATTCACAAGAGACCAGTGGAAGTTAGTAAAACAAAATGCAAACTAAGAAGGTCTTGTGTTTAGAAGGACACAGAAAGTTTCCAAAACTAATTGTCATATTGATTCAACATAAATCCAATGAGAGTTTCAATAGAGGTTTTTATATAAATTGACAGGTTGACTGTAAAATGTTTGTGGACATACACAAACAACTCCACAAGCATTTTTTTAAAGATTTATTTATTGATTCATACAGAACTGGGGTACAGGCCAGAGATGCGGAGAGTGAGAGGATTCACCAGGGACAGAGTGGGGAGCAGAACAGGCAGATCGACAAGGTACACTGCTGAGGGGAGCAGCGGGCGGGTCAGAAGAGGTCTGCTGCGCCATGTGGTCACCTCCGGGGCAGGCGGGGATCGAACTCATGTGGATTTGGCTTTAGCTTCTTAGTGCAGTGCTTTAACCCCCTGCGCCACCAGAGAGGGCCCCCACAAGCATTTTTAGAAAGTAAATTAGGAAACAGTAAAACCAAATCAGAGGACTATCTGAAATCCATCACGGTAAAGTAATTAATTGGTGAAAGAAATTATCTTCACGATGGTGCTATAGTTATAGTAATGTTATTAGTTATACTAGTAATATAACTAAATGATATGGAGAAAAAAATGAACCTAAACTTCTATCTCACACTTTACATAAAACTTAATTTTATATGGAGTATAGACTGGAATATAAAGGGAGGCTAAAACTAGAGAAATCTTAGGAATAAACACACCGAGGAGATTATCTTAATGACTGATTATCTAAAGGCAAAGTGGTTTTTAAAAGCAACAGAAAACAGTAACATAAAAGAAAGAGATTGTCAAAACAGGAGAAACCTCTGCATAAAAATAATATTAAGAGAATGAATACCTAAGGATTTAGAAGGCATAGCAAAAAAATTAATTTACAATTATAGTTCACAGATCAAATGACAAAATATATATTAAGAATTAGGGTATAATTGAGCGATCTTTATTAAATTAAGAATGAACATAGTATGTCTTAATTTACTATGGGCCTTACAAGAGATAAAACTATCTAGAATTTGTTGACAAAATAATATGACCATGTTATAAATTAACTGGGGAGCTTTTGAAAGATTTTTGAAAAGTGATTCATATAATTCCATTAGCAATTTATTAAAAACTGTGGAGAATGATTTAAAAAGAATGATTGCAGGAAAATCATTTAGAGATAATTTCAGGAATCATGTGAAGTTTATAAATGCCAAACTAAGACTTTCATGACATGGATAAAAGGGTGGTAATGGACAGGAGACCTATCAAGGAGAGAAAAACAATAGGAATTTGAGCATTATTTGAGTCTGTATATTAGGGGGAAGCTGATGGAATAATAGTGTTGTTAAGGAAGAATTCAGTTGGAGAGGGAAGGCAAGTTTGGGGTGGAATAAGGACAAGTGAACCCATGGTAAAACTAAGAACATAATCAAAATGGCTGCCTTTGGTGTTCAGGTAAGAGCAAATTAATTCAATGTGACAAGAAGCTATATAGAGCTGAAGATCAAAGTGACAGCAGGTCTAGTGAAATCATGGAGTTGTTACAGAAAAAGTCAAAAAGGTATTTTCTTCACATGGGAAGGAAACATGTATCCTATATGTTCACCCACATGAACAACACCAACTACACCCTATACATCGACAGCTAGGAAGTCTAATCTCATGGCGTCAGCTCAGCCCTGAGTTAAATCTTAAATTCTAAAATTTTATCTTTAACTTCATCACAGGTTTAAATCACTCAGAAAGGATGTCAATTAACTCATCGTGTATTCACTCTCATACTTTCAGTGTTTAGCATATAACTGTACACTATACTAGTAGATGTTAAAGGGACTTTTGTTCTTCAATATTAAGTCAGGAAGTTCACATTTTTAATTCAGTCACCATTTAACAGAGTCTTTAGACAAAAGAGAGAGCAAAGGGAGGCTATTTTCCCCAAAACATTGAAGAATTCCAACCTTTTAATAGAAAATAAATTCAGTCAGCCAGTACCATCACCTTTTGTATCCTTCAGCCATTTCTTATTAATTTGGAAAGACAAATTTCCCCCCATGTTCATACATGATTCTGATATACCACAGAATGAAATGCTCAGTTATGTAGAACTGATTCCTCCACCATGCGGATTTGCCCGAGTCCAAAATTATGTGTATAACATTGGTAAAAAATGCCAAGTAGTGGGCATTCCAAGTGAGGAAAAAGACATTTTCATAGTCCAATTAATATAGTCCATGATAATTCACTAATTCAGATTCTGTAGACCAATTCTCATCAACAGTGATTAAAAGTGGTGTAAAGGATACGCCCGGAGAAATAATAAAGACAAGGTCTTCAACCATGACAAATGACACTGATCCTACTTGCTGTTCTTTGAAGTCATGGTCTATAAAACCTAAATCAATCTTGAAATATGCCAATTGAGCAATATTTTTTTAATAATATAACAGTTTATTTTTCCTTCTTTTTTTCCCTTTTTTTTTTATCTCAATTGTAATCCCCGTGGGCTTCCCATCACCGAATCACCCGTGTGCCATCACCATAGTCCAGTGCATTTCCCTCCCCACCCCTACCCCCACGTTTTTGATCCCATTCCCCACTCCACCCCCACAAAATGTCTCTGGTATATGGCTGTTCATTATTCTTATTATTTTCTCGCCTGGTCCATTATACTCCTGCTATGAGCGAAGCCATTCGGTATTTTTCTTTCTCTTTCTGGCTTATCTCACTAAGCATGATCTTTTCCAGCTCCATCCAAGTGAGCAACTAATAATTTTACTACATGTTCTGTTGTCTCACGCTAATCAATGCAAAGTTTTCCTCCCAAATGAGAGATCCTTTTCTACAAATAGTTAAAAGCTTACTTACATATGAGTGTGAAGCAGGAGTTCTTCCAGTTGTAATCAAGTTTCTTTGCTTATTAAGTTTATGGATTTTATTTCAAGCATTTTATAAATACAAGTCATTATAATAATTCTACTGTAAAAACTAAAGAATACAATTAGTTTTAATAAGTTCTTCATTTGACATTTCACAAAATTCACTAATTTGTTGTGAGAATTTGGTTTTGTTGCTAGACTAAAACAATAATACAATTAGCAGCCACTTCATAAAATAGGATAATCTTTAATGATTTAAAAACAAAATTTCTCTTAGAAAAATATTTTTTTAATAAACTTCATCTTAAATTTTATCATGTTTGTGTAAGTAGAATCACAATCATTGCTAGAAAAACAGTCCTTAGAATGCTAGGATTTATGTTACTCTAAAAGTGCCTACCTTCTAAGACATATTCTCACTCTCCCCTGAGTGCAGAGATGATGGGAACAGAAAGCACAGGAATGTAACACCTGTCTCCTGAAATATTTATCATTTTTATGAATTTTTTTTCATTTATTGAAAGAGTACACAAGAATACTATGAGAAGAAAGATAAACAATATAGATTTAAACTAAGGAGCTTTATGAATGGCATTATCTCCATTCTAAGATTCACCAGAGAAGGAAGGAGAAAATAGCCACGCACTGTGTGAATTATCCTGTTTCTCCAACCGAGACAGACACTGCACCCAGTACAGGTCATCAAAGGAAGAATCAACTGCCAGCCTCTAGAGGTTGTGTTTGTGTGTTTTATTCTTCTTCTTTAAAGAACTATTTCTGAGTATTCTTCTTAATATTAGAATCAGTCAGCCAGCAAACCAATTTATATAAGTAACTATTTTTGCTTATCTCTTTCTTGCTAAACACTGAAATGATTATTCTGCATAGTACTCACCATGACCCTCTGCAGAGGTATCATTATTATTCCCCAACATAGTAATAAAAAAACAAGTTTTACAGTTATTACTTTTCCTACTTTCATACAATATCTAAATGATAAAACAAGGGTACAAGAACTCAGGTAGGCTTAAAAGAGTCCACCTAATTCTAAATCATACCTATAAAAATATTTATTTATTTATACATACAGAACTGGGGTACAGGCCAGAGGCACAGGGGTGGTGAGAGGTTTTACCGGAGACAGAGCAGGGAGCAGAACAGGCCGACTGAAGAAGCACACTGCTGAGGGGAGCAGTGGGCGGGCCAAGAGAGGTCTGCCACACCATGTGGGTCACCCCCAGGACAGGTGGGGATTGAACTCATGCTGAAGTGACCTCAGCTTCCTAGTGCTGTGCTTTAACCTGCTGCGCCACTTGGGGGCGGGGGGCCCCTAAGTCATAATTTTAACCTTGAGGCTAAACAGTTTCATACCCAATTTTATTCATTCCTCCTACCTCCTTTCTCATTACCTCAATTTCTTTTGATTCCTTTAAGAATCCACCAGATCATGATATTTTATGCTCCTTGAAATCATTTTACTCTGTGTTGTGCTTTTTACTGCACAAGACAAAGAGGAAGGGGATGTCATATAATGGACCTGGAACTCCACTTTGTACCACCCAATGGAGTCACTGAGAAAAGGGCAGTTCCCCATCCCAGGGCTAGACAGGGCTCCTATGATGTACGACCCACTCAGATAACAAAGGTGGGATTTGAGACTTCCGGGAAGGATGTCAAGTAGGAGCAGATAGTCCTTAAACTACCTTCTAGAAGAGAAGCTATATGTATGGAGGGAAATGGTCTAAAGAAAGGCGAGGTCAGAGACAGGACACCAGAAGAGGAGTAGGGAACAAGGGAATGATTGACACCTGAGGGCCCTACTCTTTGTCCACATCCGCTCTGACTATCTCTGTGCCAAGCTGCTCAAAACCAAACTTCCTGGAATTTCAGGAACCTCTGATGGCTGCTCTCTCAGTCCTGAGGCTGGGGAGAGGACAAGACTCAACTAAGTCTACCTAAGACTTATAGATCAGCAGAATCGTTCCTTGGAAACAAATGTTTAAATTTCATCATCGGTAAATGGAGGAAGGGGAGCTCCAGGGACAAAATATCAAATGTCCACTACGTGCAGCTGAAGCAGGAAAACCACAAAAAATACCCACATGCATAAAGTCCTCTCTTCCAGGTCTTTTCTGCAGTTTATGAAATTAAAGCATTGAACACTTACAACAACTCTCATTACCCCTGCTTTGCAGATAGACACTTTTATACAGAGAATTTAAGTCTGATTCAAAATTGCATGATTATGTGGCAACAGAAACAAAATCTGAACCCATGCCAGCAGCCTGCAGGGTCTATGCTCTCCACCTCCACTCCACATTGCTCCTCAAACTGCTTCTCAGCTTGTAAAAAAACTGAGTGTAACTAGTTTTTTAAAAAGGGGGAGAGAAGGGAAAACAAGCTATCTCATTATAATACTTCATAGCATTAAAAAAAAGATTTATTTATTTTGCATACAGAACTGGGGTACAAAACAGAGGTGCAGGGGTGGAGAGAGGATTCACCAGAGACAGAGTAGGGAGCAGTAGGCAGAATGATGAAGTAACTGCTGAGGAGAGCAGTAGATGAGACTGGAGAGGTCTGCTGCATCATGTGGGTCAGCCCCCGACCAGGTATCGAACTTGCACTGAAGCAGCTGTGGCAAGCTTGCAGTGCTGCATCCTAACCCACTGAGCTACTAGGGAGGGCCAACACTTTATAGCATATATGAAAGATTTTTAACTTGCATCTTACGAATCAGATTCTCGTTAATGCTTCAATTTCACAAAACCTTGGAATATTTAATAAGAAAAAAACACTTTTACACATGAAAGTTAAGTTCTTAATGTTTCAGCACATGCAGTTGAGGTTTGGAGATGCTGTTTTACAATATCTTTTGCAAAATTTAAGGACTTCAGTGTCTATGTGTTATCAAAAGATTCTTTTTGTGACATATTCAGAGATTAGAACTTCTTTCTTGAGGCAGATGAGGTCACGAACACTATGTCATTTCAGGTCCCTCATCATAATATTGAATAGTCACATAATTGGAAACTTAGCCAAGCATAACAGGCATTAAGGGGAGATGGCATAATCAGATACCTGCCTGAATCTTGCTTTCAGAACCAGTCCATTTCACACACGCCAGAAAGGGTTTATCATCTGAGAAAGGACAAAGAAGAAGCCTCTCAATGTTCACAGTGGAAGAGATATCAAAGCCCTCTAGTGACTGAGAGATAAGCAGGTTTCCATCCACCCCAGGCCTGCGGTGTGCAAAACAACAGATACTATAAAATAAGAACTTTTATTGGATAGGCCTCCAAGCGAAGCAAATGTTAAATAGGCATTTGTGGGGGGGGGGAAATGTAATTTATCATTGGACTTTAAACACATTAACAATCTATTATCTTATTGGTAAGCAATGAAATCTTGTTATATGTGCTGTATACTGAACACTGCACCTTCAAGTGTGGGTGGTTTAAGTAAAATAAAGTGTTACTTTTATAACAGACAATATTGTATGCTGATACTGACGTATAATATTTAGTCAAAGTGGCTTTGTTCTTTCCCTCAAAACCTGTTCACCTTTATGACCTTTTATGATCATTTCATTTTTCTATTATAATATTTATATTATTTGTGAGAAACTACAGTAGAGACTTAGAGGGTAAACAATTACATAAAGTATTAGCGGTGAGATCCCTACTTAAGGATCTCACCGTCGATAGTAGGGCTGCCTATCTGTCCACATCATTAGCTAACAGGGAGGGATTATCCACACAGGTCACTGCCAAGAGAGGTCTGAAAGAGGATATTAGTGAGGATGGGACAATGGAGAGACAGGAGGAATATAACAAAAACTTAATTATAGCAGCAGATCAGAGTAATTAAGTTCAATTAAAGAGAGAAAGATCCTAAAGAACTATGGATTCATTCTCTCCATGTCATCATTTACCTCAGAGGCATACCTCAACTTCTCCAGGGTGAGGATCAAGAATTAAACCTTGTTCATAAAGAGAAAAAGGAGATTGTATACATAAGTAAAATATCCTACTGTTCAGACAAATACGAGGGTATTTCTGTCCCAATTTCAATTCATCATTCAGAGGCCTTCTTTGCTGTCATAATTTCTATGGGCTAAATTTCCTGAAGATTCTGAATCAGTCACCAGATATTTTCAGGGAGAGGCTTCAGTACTTCATAAGCTTGAAAAGACAGGAGAAATCTCCACACTACTTTCCACAGAGGCTGGAATGGTCTAGATTCCACAAACAGTGGAAATTTTTCTCCCTGCTGGTCTACTCCCTAAAGAAAGCAGTGTGGCAAGTTCACAAAAGATTGAAAATAGATCTGCTCTAGACCCAGCACTTTTACTCCTATGTATCTGATGCCCCCAAATACAAAAAAAAAAAAAAAAAGAAAAGGAAAGGAAAAAGAAAGGAAACGTGCATATCTATATTCTAAGCAGTAATACTTAGAGTTGTCTCAGATATCATAAAAGTGAAAGTGTACAGATGAGTAGGTCAAGAAGCTGCTGTGTATATACATAATGGAATACTACTGAGTAATCAAAAAGATAAATCCATGCCATGTGCAGCATAAGGCTGGAAGAGATAATACTAGTCAAAATAAATCAGGAGCACCTGATTGTATATTTGAAAGTTGCAAAGGGGACATTGCTCCACTTCTGTAGTCAGCTATCAATGATTAGTTTTCAACCTTGCCTTCAACTCTTAGTCACTTTAAAGTCCACATATAAGTTACACCACTGTTATTTATATTTCTCCATCTGACTTATTTCACTTAGCATTATCCCTCCCAGATCTAACAGTCAGGTCTTAAAAAGTTCTCACCATGAACATACACAGAGTTCTAACTATGTGAGCTGATGGGTCTGTTCAAGTGACCTCATTGCAGAATTATTTTCACAATACAGACATGTGACAAAATATGATGTTCATTTCAAACTTACAGATATGCTATGTTAATTCTTTTAACTTTAAGCAATTTTTATTATACAAAAGTCACATCATTGGATATTTCCCTACTCTGCATATAATTATTAGTTGTCACAGAAAAGCTGCTTCTTGACTTCTCATCAGGTGATGACAAGCACTAAAACCCCCTATTTTAACAGAACAGTAGCAATAATGCCTCAGGCATTTAAGCTGAAACAGTACATCAGTACTTAGCTCTTGTATTAAGTCATCAGGAATATACACATGTCTTTTTATTCAAAATACAAAATAAATCATCCATAGGCATGGACAATGACAGCCATAACCTATTACGTGTTGTCAGCTGAAACCAGTAACTGATCATTTGAGAGATTTTTCTCAAACATCAGCCAGTCAGTGGAAGGAAGTGACTGGAAAAAAGGTTGGTTGATGTTATTAGTCACTTATATCCCAAAAAAAGTTGGATGGAATAAAAGATGATGTATTTGGGTCAATTAACTACTGGTATATCACACCCGACAGTGATCAGTTACTACTATTCACAATTATTAATGCCTCATGGTATAGGGGTACAGGGAGAAGTCATGTCAAGGATGTGCAAGTAACTCAAGTAAGTCAAAAATAAAACCAGAGAGGAAAACCAATCCAAACCTTGCTCAGTTTCATGTATCTGTTAAATAATAGCTGGACCATCCCCACTCCTAGTAGTTTCCATGAACACCCTACAACAAATATTTTCCTTTCCACTAGAAAATAAAGTATCCCTCTAAATGTGATGCTTCTGTTCATAGTACATAGTACATATTTTGAAAATACTAATATTTCCATGTCATTTCTATTTTTAGGCAGGTCTTTCTTTCTTTTATTAAATTATTTTTTTTAGTTTTTCAGTAGATATTTTTAGAAGAAAAGTTGTAAGGCTCCAACACACCCTGACCCAGTTTCTTCTGTTAGCACCTCACACTCAGAACATACACTTTTGATCCTTTCTATAAGTCTCTTTTTAGAATTTGTACCAGAATATCATCTTCAACAGTCATCTTCTATATTCTTAAATTTCTTTATTATTTATTTTTTACATCATTCTTCATTTTGTGCATTTTTCATCTCATAGGCTTCCCACCACTCATTCACCTGCGTGCAATCACCATAATCCTGTGCACTCTTCTCACCCCAGTTTTGATCCCATCCCCCATTCCACCCCCATAAAATGTCTCTGGTTTATAGTTGTTCATTGTTTTCATTTTTACTTTATTACATTTGCATTGCTTTTCTTTCATTCTTTCTTTATTTTCCTGATCCCTTACATACTTGCTATGAGTGAAACCATCTGGTATTTTTCCTTTTCTTTCTAGTTTATTTCACTAAACACGATCCCTTCCAGTTCCATCCATGTTGCTGCAAATGACATGAGGGTTTTTTTTTTTTGATCGTTGAGTAATATTCCTTTGTGTATATGTACCACATTTTTTTAATCCAGTCACCTATATTTGGGCATTTGGTTACATTTCACATCTCCCCTATTGTAAATAGAGCAACAATAAATATGGGGGTGCAGGTGTCCTTTTGGATTGATGTTTTTGTGTCTTTTGCGTAGATACCTAGGAGGGGGATTGCTGGGTCATATGGAATCTTCATTTTTAGGAGTTTGAGAAACCTCCAAACAGCTTTCCATAGTGGTTGTACCAGTTTGCAATCCCACAAGCAGTGCATCTTCACTAACATTTGTTGTTGCTAGTTGTTTTAAAATGTGCCATTCCCACTGGTGTGGGGTGGCATCTCAGTGTGATTTTAACTTGTATTCCCCTTATTACAAGTGATGTTGAACGTTTTTTCATATGCCTGTTGGTCATCTGCATTCCTCTTTGGAGAAGTGCCTTTTTAGCTCTTCTGTCCAGTTGTTGTTGGGACACTTCTTATTTCTTGGCAAGCATGGTTACTTTCATACCATTCTTACATTAAAAATATGATTAACAGCATCAAGTCAGAGAATTTTCTCAGTCAAAGAAATCTATATAAATTTTGTTTATAAAAAAATAAGTTTGAGCCCCATTACTCTTTACATAGTAGGTTTGTTCTAGCTTTATGTCATGCAAACTGTATAATAACTGCAGGGAATAAATTGAGGAATGACAGGAGAGAGGAAAGGTGGTAGGGAAAAAAAGGAGAATGGGAAGAGGAAGAGTGGGAAGTAGGAAGGGAGGGAGAGAAAGAGAGAAAGAAGAGAGAGTGGGAGGAATTCATGGTCTACTTAGCAATATAAAATTGTAGATTAGAGATTTAAAACAAATAAATGAGTCAGGGATGTGATGCTTAAAATGTGAAATAATCTACATGAAATATTAAAATGCATACTTTGGAAGACTGAGAAACATACAAATCCATATTTCAATCTTGGTTTAGAGCCCTTAATGCATGATGATAATCATTTATTGTAAAAATTCAAATAATGTAACAGTGTTAAAGAAAAATACAAAAGACTCATCTAAACTTCTTAATTGACATTTTAGAGTTCGTAGTGCATAGATCTTTCACCTCTTTAGTTACATAAGTTCCTTAGTATATTTAAGCTACTGAAATTTTCAAATTTCTTTTCAGATAATTCATTGTCAGTATATAACAATGCAATTAGTTTCTATATGTAAATTTGTGTCCTTCAAGTTTTCTGAATTAATTTACCAGTTCCAACAATTCTTTGGTAGAGCTTTAGGGATTTCTGTGTATATGATTGTGTCATTGCAAGCAGAGACAATTTTCTTTCTTCCTTTCCTATTTTGGATGCCTCTAATTTCTTTTTATGCTCTGATTGCTCTGATCAGAACTGCCGGCTGTGTTGAGTAGGAGTGGTGAGCGTGGGCACCCTTGTCTTGTCCCTACTCTTAGAGAAAAAACTTGTTGCCTTTTAATGTAATGCTGGCTGTTGTATTGATGTTTTACATTGAGCACTATTATCTATATATAATTTGTTGAGAGTGCTTTTTATGATGAAACTATATTACATTCTGTCAAAAGTCTTTCCTGTACCTGTTAGATGATCAATATGGATTGATCCTTCCAATTTCCTGTAGAATTCAGCTTACCAATATTTTGTTGAGGATTTTTGCATCTATTTCCATCAGCTAGATGATCTGTCCTTATTTTACATCATTATCAACATAACATTAACCTTGTAAAATAAGTTTGAAAGTGTTATCTACTTCTAAGATTTTGTAAGATTTTGGAAAAGGATTGATAATCTTTCTTCAAGCATTTTCCTTTTAAATATTAATATCTAGTCTTAGCCATGAAACATGGAAATAGTCCTTTGGTAATATGTTTGAAGAGCCTGAAAACAGTCATGTTATTTATTCCAATATTTCTACAAACTAGAATTTATCCTGAAGAATTATTACAAGTACAATAAATAATTTTGCAAATAGAATGCTTATAACAGAAAAAGAGATGTAGACCAAAAAAACATTGGCAAAATAAATTACAGCATAGAGAAACCATGAAATGATATACAGATCTTAAAATCAAGCTGTGAAATAATATTTAACAAAATATGCAAAAAGTGTTAAGTGAGAATGCAGTTTATAAAAGAATGTAAATTCTGGACCATCAATTCTATAAAATGCAGCTCTAGATAAAGCACATTTGCATTTGTATAGAAAACAATGAAATAATCTACAGAAAAAAGTATTAGTGAGAATTTTCTTCAGTTACATATATACGGATATAACACAAATTTTCTTCCTTTTCCCTTCTTTTATAGTTTTATAATAAATAACTGATTCTTCTAAGTCAGAAAAGTTGAAAAAGATATGCTCCAATCCTATTTTCAAGCCTTGCAATAATTATTGGTGTCTTAAATCTATCTTCAAATAAACAGCACAGTCAGGTGCTTCATTTCAATATCTGAATTCAAGACAGTTTTCTGATATACAGTAACCCTACACTAAGTTACGCATCATCGTTGTCTTTTCTAGTCTCAGATGCTCACATTTGAATGACTATTCCTTCTCAGATTTCCTCCCATGCAGCAATGGCATCAGGCCAAAATACTGAGACAAGAAAGAGAACCAACATTTGTCATTTATATATTAATTTTATTGGGGCTTTCAGTAGAAGCAACAAAGTCCATGTGCTCAGTACAACTCTTTCATTCATGCTCCAGGTTCACCATTGGAATCTCATCTCTAGCTCCTGCATTGAGCATCCATACTCCACTCCAGACTTCACCCAATAGAAGCTAATTGGACTTGACATCAAGGCACTTCTCATTAATATTTGTCAAGTTTCTTATTCTTTATGTCTTTATAATGTAATCATGAGAGACAGGATGTCTCTCAGAGAGGCAGGCTGGGAACATATATGGTTCAATCTGAGTTTATTCCCCAGACATACTGGGGTGGTCTCCTTTTGGGTTCTTGTGACCCTAAGACTGCAATTATTCTGCTGCATTATTATTATCTCTGTTTTCCCATAAGTATCATATTGATATACATCTCCAGCTTTCTGAAGTTTCATTATCCTAATAGACACATAATAGATCTCATAGTGGTTGGAATTTGCATTTCCCTAATGACTCATGATGTTTGGCATCTTTTAAGATCCCTGTTGCCCATTTGTATATTGTAAGTGACCACTCAGAACTCATGCCTAATTTTAAAAACTAAAGTTTTAGAAACTAAACCTTAAGTTTCAGAATATTTTTAGATTTTAAAAAATACGGTGATAGCCTGTACCCCAGTTCTGTATGCGCAAATAAATAAAAATCTTTAAAAAAAATTAAAAAAAAAAAATACGGTGATAATACAAGATGTTTCTATAGATGCCATAGCCAGTAACCCCAATTATCAGCACCTTAAATTAGTGTGATATGTGTGTACAACCAATAGTGATACATTATTCTTAGAGTTCACATTTTATTAAAATTTCCTTTGTGTTTGCATAGTGTAATGAACGATGAAATTTATGCTTATCAACTTTGTCAATAATATCATGATTATCTTTTTAGGTAACCTCAACTGCATGTTCACTATGAACTAGCCATTATCCATATAACTTCATTCACTTTCCACTACAAATGTACAACATAATGTATTAGTCGGAATTCTCCAAAATATAATGGAAAGAAGTACTATTCTAGCTAT
>NW_004567112.1:12720050-12754396 GCF_000260355.1 Condylura cristata | reverse complement strand
GAAAAGAAAAGAAAAGAAAAGAAAAGAAAAGAAAAGAAAAGAAAAGAAAAGAAAAGAAAAGAAAAGAAAAGAAAAGAAAAGAAAAGAAGAGAAAACTAATAAGGAGGTTCCCAGGCACTAGGAAGTTTGGGTGGAAATAAATCAGGTATTATATTTAGCGTCTGCTCACTGTTTTTTCTCTCTCTGCTTCTCTTTATGATTTGGCATTACTCTTTCATTCTAAGACCAGGATTTTTCCTTCTGTCAAAGATGGGTACTGATATCTGTCAAGGAGAATCTTCCTTGCACTTTTAAGCAGGAGAATTCAAGGAAGGGCTTGGTTGATACCGCTTGGGACTTGCATCACATTTAACTCTAACATAAAGTTAACAAACTCTCACGTAAAGTTCCCTTACTGGCCAGCCCAAGTCACATGCCCAAGCCTTAAATCAAAAATAAGGAACCCATGATTGACAGCCCCATCAGAAGTAAGTAATGGGTGGGAAATAAAAGAAAGTGATTTTATGTCAATTACAGGTAGGTGGTATTATATAAATGAGAAATATGAAATATTGAGTTCATATCATTTTTAAAAAATATATCCATTTTTGTTTTTATGGTGTTTACAAATTTACAAAAGTAAACACCTATAAGTGTGATGATAACCTACATACTTAATATAGGAAAACAAAGTGGTTCAGAATCTTATCAATTATTGAAGATTTCATGTATCAATTACATACTTAGTACAGGAAAACAAAGTGGTTCAGAATTTTATCAATTATTGAAGATTTCATGGTAGAATAAAATAATTTGTGGTGATTTCAAGAAGGATAAAGGATTGATAATGAGAAAGTGTGTGATGTTAAGTTTTTCTATCAATGTTAGAGTGTTATTTTTTTAAGAAAGTATTATAAAGAGTAGAGAGAAAGAAAAATGGATTCACATGCTGATTTACATGTGACTAGATAATTTATTCAATCTAGGAAACCCAACTCTCCATTACAAAATGTAGACATTAATATCTACTGAGTCTCTTCATGGAGTTTTCATGAGATTCAAATAGGGAAAGATTTATCACAGAACTATGAAAATAGTAGAAATTCATCAAGTAAAAAGAACATTGTTTTCATATTATATATGCTTTCTCCTGTACATAAAATCACAGTTGTTTCCCATCAATATTCTTTATAAAATTCTGGGTAAATTAAGCTCCTATTATATGAGCAGTTTTAAGTAGCTAAAAGGACAAATTTTATACCAGTAACTATATCCCTTAATTAGTATTTATCCTAAGCTATTATTTTAATTTGACGAAGAAGTTCTTTGTGCTAACTACTTCTCTTTTTTAGAATTCTTAAAAATTTAATCTGTGCCTCAAATTGTTTTTGGTTGCATACAGGTAAATATTTATTTATTTATTAGTGTGTAATCTTCAGTAAACAGAGGTTTCTTACTTATTCAACACCAAACATTAATTTGCCCTGAAACTTCTCTTGTGTAATCTAAATCATCTTTTCATTTCTACTTAAGAGAAATGTCTGGTTCCCCCCCCCCCGACCCCCTGGCCCAAGTACCTCAGATTTATTGAGGAGACTTCCTCCAATACAATTCCAGGTGAAAATGAGGCATTGGTTTATGCTGAGTCTTTATTCACAGCCCTGAGGGAAAAAAAAAAAAAAACATAAAATGTCACATTTTGTGAATAATTGGTTAGTAAAACAAACCCAGAGGCAATTGGAAAAAAAAATGAAATTGTGCTTCAACTCATTTATTTTGACAGTTACAGGAGTTAAAGACCAATGATGCATGTTAATATTGGTGAATAGAAGTGCAAAAGGAAAAAAAAAATATATATATATATAAGCCAGATACAATGATGCTTGAAAACCATTAGATTGTAAGTGAGCAATACATTTCTCATGAGCTGGGGCTATAATCTGCAAGTTTTCATGTTTTGTCCCACAATAGGAAGAATTTTTCAGGGACCCCCAGCTAACTAAGAGAAACAGGTGCCCTTTGGCCTCAGAGTGATGCTCTTCCTGAGCAGGGTCAGTGGATCTTAGAAATGAAATAAGCAAGTGCCTCCATTTTCTTCAGAATAAATTCCTTGTGTGTGTTTGATATTGGGAGACTTTTGAAGAAGATAGAGAAAATATAAACTATAAATATGACTGCAGTGACTCATTCAAGACAGAGGTATAGAAATATCAGGGAGCCATTGAGACATATTATGTGTGTGTGTGTGTGTGTGTGTATAATTTTTTTTGTTGAAATAAAACTTGAAATTATTAAAATTGGTGGTATTCAGGGATTGAGTTCCTACCTGGGGTCCAGTGAGGTAAGGATTTGTCATCATGGAGCTTTCTGGTACCACTGGGTTTGCTTTCAATGTGTACAACTACTTTAATTGTGATGACAACAGTAACAATTGGCACAATATCCATTTCAACGACAACCATAATAATCTAAATTTATCTTTATAGCAAAAGGATTGAAGTTGAAATGGAATGGCATTCAAGTTCAAGAAATAGTGAAATTATCTTTCATAGTCTATTGAAACAGCTGAATAACTCAGTAAAAGAGGTCAAGATTATTGTCTTATTGTTCAGACAAAGAATTTGAGGTTCAAAATTTAAGGATCTCTCCCAAAGTCATCTGGCAAGTTAAAAATAGAATAACTTAGAGAGAAGCTATTGTCTAAGTCATATTCTGGGGCTCTTTCCAGCTCAGAAGATTGAAAACAATGTTCCCAAGACAAGAATAATTACAGCAAGAGAGATTCAAGGCAGAGGGAGGAATGAGAACCACTTAGGAAACATCAACCTGGGTTATGACAGAATCAAATGTATCAGTTGATTCAGTAAAGTTGTAAATAATAAATATGTGAACAATTACTCCATATACATTATGAGAAATTTTACATAATTTGGGCAGAGCCTATCAATTTAAGGATATGTGCATTTTCTCATAAAACACCCCTGACTAAACAAACAACCACAAAATTATACAAGCACAGGAATAAGTGAACCATAATCTGACATAGCAGAGCAATGTGTTTGATTCAGATTTAGAGATCAGCAAAGATAAGCAAAACATTTCTTCCAATGAAGTTAACAGGCAAGCCAGTAGTGGTGTATATACATTTTCTATAGATATATAGCAGCTGCAAACCCTTACCAACTTCTATCATTCCCCTACTGCTCATTTAACCTTCCATGCAGGAGAGAATGCTCACTTGTATCCTTCGCTGTGCTTGTGGTCAACATTTAAAGACATATCCTTGAAAGGAAAATACTGAACCTATACCTGCTCCAAATGATTTGGTTGGGGAGATATGCCAGCAGAAGGAAGTGGGGAAGAGCATGAAAGAAATCCCTGAGACTGGAAGCAGAGTTCATTGAAGAACCAAGCTAGCTGGTGCAGAAGGGAAACATGGAAGGTTAGGAAAGGTCCAGGGTCAGCTCTGACAGGCATGACCTGGTGTGTTAATGCATCTCACCCTCCAGATGCTCCTATGGTTACCCCCATTAACTTTCAGAGTCCAAGAACACGGAGACTTTTGGTTTTGCCTACAGTTATATCCCCAGTATCTAGAATAATGGCAAACAATAAGTACTCTATCAGTATCTGAGAGATGAATTCAATATGCCAGTGGTCTGTTGTGAGATGAATGGAAAGGTACATAGTCCAGGACTTGACACAGGGTATAGGCTCTGTGATTTTTTGAGTCACAGATAGAGAAAAAATGTAGTCATCAAAATGCTCACCCATTCTATTTCCCAGAGACAACACCTCCATTTAAATTGCTCTGGTCAAATGTCTCCAGAAGACCTTGCATATATTTGACAAAGGAAAAATAAGTAGGAAAGATATATAGACAGTTCAGTGATGAAAACACCAGAGGTTACCCTATTACTTTATCAAATTAGGTATAATGTTCATATCACAAAGTATGGTTTCCCACAACATAACTCAGACCCTGTATGGAAAGGTGCAAGTGTCTATAAGTGTGTGTGTGTGTGTGTGTGTGTGTCTATAAGTGTGTATAAGTGTGTATGTGTGTGTACTTAAACGGACAGCCACAGCATCACATGGAAATGTGAAAAGAGCTTTTTCTACTGGTTTTCCTGCAGTCTTCATACAACACTAGAATCATCAGAAAATGAGAAACTCTTGCTTCTTCTGATTCTGCAACAGGATTTCCTGACTCTAAGGACTTGGTCTTAAATCACACATTTTATGTGTGATTCTTGTCTAATACATGAACAAAAATCAATAATGCAGCACTGATCAACAGGGCTCATGGCGTGATGTGAAACAAGCTCGCAGGTGTTAAAGCACATATTTATAATGTGTCATTATAGCCTTAAAGCTGAAGATTGCATGCTGGCCCCCTGTAGAAATTATACTTCTCACTAACGTTGCAGAGCTCAAGATATTTTGGAGGTTGCTGAGCTTTCTGATGCCTATGCGACAGAGTAGGTGACTTGTTGTCCATTTTATTTGTTTATAAGCCAGTCTATTTGTCAAATTTTAAAGTGATTTAAAGATCAGTTGGATCAACACTGTGCTTTATACAAACTCAGGTCTCCCAGGTTTTTGAGAGAAACTGAGTTAGCTCTGTTCATCCCAGCCAAATGCTCTCATGGATGTGATGGTGAGGAGGTGGGCAGGAAGAGAGCCCATTATTATCTCTAAAACAGAAACCCACAGCAGGTAGAGGCTGAATCATGACCTCTTTCTGTTCTCTTCAATAGAACTACAGTGAATGCCCGGCCCAGGCTAGTGGTTCTCAGCTTTCTGTGTCTTTTAGGGTTATTGTGGGAGCTTGGAGAAAATGAAAGCATTGTGGGGGTGAGATACCCAGGCCTCCCCCTGAGGTTCTGAGTCAGGAGCCCTTAGTGAGAAGAAGGCTTTTCGTTGTCTAATAAGCACCTACGGAATATCTGAGAGGCTGAAACCACAGTTTTGCTAATGATAAATTGACTAGTATTCGCTAACTGGTTAATATCTCTTTGCACACTCCTTCCTCCCGTAACATTCACCGCACAAGACTACAAACACCTATGACTGGCTAGACCCAGAACTAAAGTGATGGGAAAAGAAAGAGACATAACAGAGACAAAGGAAGATTATCATCCCACTTTAATAACAATAGTATTTTTCTCAGTGTTGACACTGCAGTTCCTCTTTTTAGTAGTTGAAAAAAAAAATGATGTTCAGAAAGTGCAAGTGATGGGTCAAAGTTATAAGATGGGTTTGAAAAGGCAGGAAGAACAAAAATCATTATGAACTGGAAGTCTGACATCAAATTAAGGGGGGGGTCAAAAAAAATTAAGGGAGGGTCATTATAGATAGTATTAAATCATTCCTTGAGAGATCAAAATAGGCCAATAATCTGGCAGCACTAAATAATATTTAAAAATAAATACAAGGAAATCCTAAATTAAAAAAAAATCAAAATGAATCTAAAATCAAAGTGTGATTTCATAGCTACACAACTGGGCTATAGCGAAACAGACATGCCAGAAGAGAGTGTGTATGTGTGAGTGCGTGTGTGTGTGTGCGCGCATGAACACCACCCCCTTGTGCAGCAAGTGGCAAAGAGATCATCACTCTTTCATAAAAGAGAACAGCCGAGGTGGTGTTGATCAAAAGCTGGGACTAGGCATGTCGACTGAATAATTAAAATTTCCATTTATAACCTCTCTTTTAAGAGGAGACAGGTTGACTGTAGGTTTCTGAAGCTACAATAATTAACTTCAATAATTTTTATTTCTAGGCTCCAGGCCCTCCCCAACCTTCCTCACCAGGTCGCCTTGAAGCTGATTATTAGTTTAACCCTGTGTGGGCTGCATGGAATCATGTGTTCTCAGTCAATAGAGCAACATAAGCCACTTCATCCAGGGACCTTAACAACCAAACATGGCTGGCATTAAGCCATTAGCCTGCACAAAATACAGAGGCTCATAAACTTCAACTTTCATCTCGGTGTAAATTTAACTAACAAGAGAATAATAATGCATATTTATATTTATTCTATTTACATATTATGTCTCATAAATTATATTTTAAATAATAGCTTAGAAATGGGATTTCATTTTACTAAACTTGATAATTTGTAGAGCTATAGAATAGAGACCCCTGCAGCCACTAAAATGTTTTCAGAAAACTGCAGCCACTAAAATATTTCTTAGTTAAAGGAGTGATGCTGAACATTGAAGTGTCTATTGATATATTGCATTTTGGAATATTAAAAGGAGTCAACAAAACTCACATTCCTAAATACCTGAGCAATACAAAATATAAAGTGAGCAATGACTGAAATGCTGACATTGATTCAGGGGATATATTTTAAATACCAACTACATGATAAACTTGTTCTCTTTGTCCTCAGAGTCTAGCACAATCCCCATGTATAGTATAAGGGAGACAGAGGCATGTTGATGACAGTGGAGATGGACACTTCAACCAAGCTTGTCCTGAAGAACACAGATGGCATCCATCAGATTTCTCCAGAGAAACAGAATAAATAAGGACAAGGATAGAATCATGTAGGAGCTGACAATTCTGAAACCCATGCTTCAGGTCAGCAGACTGGTAATTGTGGCAACGTTTCTGTTGAAATTCTCATCCAGAAACATTACTTTGCTTTTTTTCAGGGGAGAGCACAAACATGGTTCCCTACTGTCCCAAATTATGCAGTCAAGTTTCCCACATTTGGGGAAGTCACAGGGGTCAGCACATCTGGAATGCAAAGGATAAGCCTCAGCCTGGGAAAACCATCCTCATGACCATGGTCTCTTTCCTGCCAGCTAAATGTGCAGAAACATTACTTTATTTTTTTCCCTTAAGACCTTCAGCAGATTGAGTGAGATGTATCCACATAATGGAGATCATCCCTTCAAGTCAATTAACCAACTGTGAATGTGGATTGTATATAAACTATCTCACTGAAATACCCGGTATTTGATTCATAGTTGACCAAACAACTGGGCATGATAATCTCGGCAAGTTGTCACATACTGACAGCGAAGGAGGATGTTTCATAGTGGAAACTGTTGAGGTTAACAGAAATTTCAGCGACAAATATGTCCCACTGGTTTTATGACAACAAAATAGAAGCTTAGTACTTACCCTGAGACAGTTTCACAGAGTATTTCAGGTGGGTAAGTACCCTTGATGACAAGGTTAGTCAAAGACAGAGCCTATCATCATTTGGATCAACATCCCCCAGAGTACCATCATCCTTGCAGCTACACAAAGAAAATAGAATATTGACCACAGAGAGCATGGAGGTTGTAGCCTAGGCTCCAGGAATGCTCATTCAATACTTGAACAACTGGCAATAATTTTCTCTAGTCTTGTTGAGCTTTTAGTACATTCTAGGCATGTTTTTAGGAGCATTATGTGGACTTTCTAACTTTCTTTGCTTAGAAACACTAAAAGTTAGCTATTATATCCAATTTTGCAGATGAGAAAACCCAGGCATCAAAGATTAAATTAAATAATGGAAAGTTTCACTGGAGGATGACAGAAATGGGATTTAAATCCAAGCAATTTAGCCCCCAATCATGCACCTTTTCTAATGCATCAAAACAATGTGAGCTAAGGATATATGTGGTGAGTTTTCTGATCGAGACTGAGCTGTTTTTGCTGAGAATACTGCAGTAAACAACATGTTACTTGTTTTTTTCTGCCTCACTTAAGTCTCCATGCAAACAACTTTCCTGAATTTCAAGTCTGCACATTCAATTTATTCTGGATATCTCAAAGACAACCATAATATTATGTCATAAAACAATCACTTTTCTGAAAATTTGGTTCTTTGTAGTGTTACCAACTCAACAAATGTTGACATGACCCTGGCAGTATTGCATACCTGTAACTGGGAATCATGCTTAATTTATTCTTCACCAACATTCCACAGCATCTCCATAAAAACAAATTAGTTCTACCATTTTATTTCTAAAATCTAACTCTGAATTATATACTGCTTCTACCAGTTCGCAAATTCATACCATCGTTATGTTGTTTAGATGATTCCAAGAGTTTTTCAGATGGGGTTCAGGCCTTTCATCCTACCACATGCTTATCACAAAGAGGCAAGTGCTGTCCTTCCACTGTGTAACGAGTAAGCCCCGATACTTAACATTTCCCAGCAAATCCTCCTTGTGCCAGCCCTGTCTATCTCGTGGCCTTCTATGCAGAGCACTCCATCCATCTTTTCAATTTTCAGATGCCTCCTTTTGAACTAAAGATCTTTACACCTTTGGGCTCCTATTTATGCAGCTCTCCCCTCTGAACAGTCTTGGATTATGACTTAGCCACTATAAGTCTTGTCATCTCATCTCCAAATAGCACTAAGAACCTCCCTGGGGAATTTCAAAATGACAGAATTTTGCTCTGTCAAAGTGACAGAGCATTCAATGTCTTTCAACAAATTTTTTTCAAAAAATTTCCAACTTTTTAATTGATATACAACTTACGTGTGTGTGTGTGTATGTGTGTGTATACATATATTCCTCTAGTGGTGATATGTTGAATCCTTATATTAGCAAGAATCCTTAAAGGAGTTATTTATTTCAGTTCACACTTATTAAAACCACAGTCCATATTTATCTGAAAGAGGCTATAGCAATTTCAAATTACTGTCAATTTAATAATTCCTCTGGAATATAGGATCCTTGTCAAATTATGGTGTTGAACTAACATAATTTTCAACACTATTGCTTTTTCCTGTAATTATTAATGAAATATATACAACTTCATAGTCTTTAAAGATCTTGATATGGAAGAAAGAAAGATTCAAATAAATGAGCAAGTAAAAGAATATTAACTTGCATCTAATTAAAAATAGCAGATGGAAATACTCAATAATTTGAAAATGAACTGAATTGCATCTTGGTGTGAAATTTGGAAGCATGGCTGAGTTTTCATATATGTGACTTGTTAAAAAAATAAAAGCATGTTATATAAGGAGATCTTTATCAGAGCATATCCAACAAGAAAGAAGACCACTTGAAAAATATTAAAGAACTGTGAAAAGTGGAAAAGCAGGGAGATTCTGAAGATAATCAAACCACATCAAAGACAACAACAGTATCATTTATGGTAAGTTTAAATCATTAGAAAGTAGTATTAGGAGCTTAACTGACGTAGAAAAAAACTAAATGAGTTTTTGATAACACTGACAATGTAAGGCTGAATTATTTCTTAAAAGTATTTTAAGAGGTTGAAAATTATTATCATCAATATTTAATATCGTCTTAAACTTTCTTAGGGAAGTATTTATAATTTTTAGTTGCACTTACTAGGAATAGTGTAGGCAGTCAGCACTAAAATTTGATCAAGGAGAGTTGTACATACATGATAGAGACAAAGGACTAAACTTCAGTCATTCCCGAGCACAATGCCATGGTTAAGAGGTAAGGTTTTAGACTCAGACAATGAGAGTTCAATTCTACCACTAACCCTTGCAAATTGTGCAAGTTTGACCAAATATATAATCTTCCTAAGCCTCAGTTTCTTTATCTGGAAAATAGGGGCAACATTACATGGTTTATTTTGAGGATCAAATAAGGTAAATATGTAAAGGGGCAGAATTCCAAAACAAGCTTTCTAACCCCAGAACCCCATCTTTAAAAGGCGGATGCGACACCCACCTCCCCACTCATCCATGTGATTTGTATGCACAGTAGTCTGCCTAGATCATAGTTGAGTGCTCAGTACGATAAGAAATATGAGTCTGTTGCATATGTTTGGAACACATTTTTTTACCAAACTGATCAAGAAAGTAAATATCAGACTTTGACCTAACATGTCATCTTCAAGAACTAAAAATTTTGTAAAAAAAAAAAAAATTTATGGGTCCTCCCTGGTGGCACAGCAGGTTAAAACACAACACTAAGAAGCTAAAGTTATTTGAGCATGAGTTAGATCCCTGCTCCAGAGGTGACCCACATGGCGGAGCAGATCTTTCTTGACCTGCCTGCTGCTCCCCTCAGCAGTGTACTTTGTTAATCTGCTGGTCCTGTTCCCCACTCTGTCTCTGGTGAATCCTCTCACCACTGCTGCACCTCTGGCCTGTACCCCAGTATGCATAAATAAATCTTTAAAAAAAATTGCATGCAAAATTGCATGCAAGATATTCAGTTCTGGATGACCCTTGCAGAGTAATATGGTTTGCTATAATTCTGGGCTGTGGTTTTATTTATTTTATGGCTCTTTACTCATCACAAACAAATATCAGATTCTGACTAGCTCTCATATAGGAAATCAATGTAGTTTGTTCCATACAAGTTGATCCCTATCTTGTGATGAAGGATAAGTTTTCAGCACACCTAGTCTTGGAAAGAAATCTATAGATTATGGATCAATCTCCCTTTTTATAGTAATTGAAAATAAGTTTGTCTCTAAATTAATTTGTTATTTTCTTTAAATTGTATTTTAAATATATTATAGGATATCATTCTCATATTCATTGCTTATAATGTTTATGGGGTTAAAATAAAACTTCAGTTTACAACACTTTATGTGTTTTAGGGGTACACCGTTCACACTTCTACAAATACACAAATATATGTTATCACACTATAACCACCACCAAAGCCCCACCAATGCACTAACACAGTTCACTTTAAAAGATCCTTATATAAACAATGTGGGTTTTGTCTCATTTTTTCTTACTGTTAATATTCCTTCTCTAGTACAGTTTGGCACGTGCCATAAATATGTGAGGAATGACTTAATATAGCTATAAAATGGTGATGATAATAGTTTCTACCTCATATGCTCATAGAAAATAAGATGATATATATATATATATATAAAGCATTCTTTAGCACCTACATTATAGGGAGAATTCCATAGGTCAGTTATTATTAACAAATGATGGCAGCTAGGGATCCCAGCAGGTAGTGGTACAAGATTTTGTTTGTCAGTAGAACAAATAGATCAGGAACGTGTCACAAACAATACTGAGGAGCTTGCAATTCTCATTGGCAGCGGGAAGGTTTTTGCAAGGGGCGTGAGAGAGTCATGCTTGGGGTATACAAAATGATTGTAAGAATGAACTTGTTTGCCAATCTATGATATAGGGATTATACTTGTATAACTTGTCTCATGATGCTCACAGTGTAAGGATGAAAATTAAGAGGAATAATTAGACAGGAAGACACGTGTAACACACTCCACAGAAATATTCCAACATGGTCACCCTCTGTGGTTGTATTCATGGGCATTAAGCATGACTCAAAGAGAGAGATGTGCCTCACTAAATTAGCTACTCTTTCCTCTTCTGGACCCATACACAGTGAGGGCTAAGACTGATACAACTATGGATTAATAAAGAGGGGAAAGAGGCATAGGAGAGAAATGAAGCTCCCACAAGGAAGGAAACTGCCCCGGGGGGGAGACTAAAACCCAACTGTCACTGGCCATTACCTGTGTACCTGTCCTGTCCTCTTAACAAGTCCTGTTGAGTCCCTGGAACACTAGTTTATGGTTTGGTTTGGTTTTGTTTTTAATGAAGCAGTCTGAAATGAAAGCCTCAGGTAACTTAAGCAGATAAAAAAAAAATTAATGCCAACTTTATTCAATTAAACGAATGCAAAAGTACTGTTTTATAAATGCCATGCCTACTAATAATGTTATTAGTGGAGGTCCAATGGTTGATTATTTTTCTTTAGGGGAAACAACTAGCTGACATTTTACTTTTAGGTTGAGCACTGATTAGTCTTTCACTTAAAATTTGACCTTGCAAAATGAAGTTGCTTAACACTATCTGAAAAGGAACAGAGTTGGGGTTAGACAGAGATGTAGGAGCCCACATAGGAACAGCTAGAGGTAGGTTCCACTTAAAGTCATATGAGCGAGGCTGGCCTGGGATGAGTGAGGCCAGATAAGCAAGAATATATTGGATCTGGGAAAGTAAGAACCAGGGGGAGGCGGAGAGTGAAGAACAAACAAAACCACAAACAAAACTGAATGCAGTGAGGTCACTTAAGATAGAAAAATATTGGATAGCTTCACTCATAGAGGAGTATAAGGGATCAGGACCCAAAAAAGAAAAAAAGTAATTGTAATAAAGCAAAAACTAAAATCAACAAACAACTATAAACCAGAGAGAATCTCGGGGGGGAGGGGGGAGAGAGGGAACAGGATCAGAACTTGGTGGGAAGAGCACACGGGACTATGGTGATGGCACACGGGTGAATTGGTGGTGGGAAGTCCATGGGGATTACAACAGAGATAAAAAAAATACACATTGTACAAAAATGAAGAATGATGTAAAAAATATTTTAAAAAGATAGGAGTCTGGCCCTCCCTGGTGGCGCAGCGGGTTAAAGCACTGCACTGAGAAGCTTAAGCCACTTCCGCATGAGTTCGATTCCCGCCTGCCCCCGGAGGAGACCACATGGCGTGGCAGACCTCTCCTGACCCGCCCGCTGCTCGCCTCAGCAGTGTACTTCGTCGATCTGCCTGTTCTGCACCCCACTCTCTCTCTGGTGAATCCTCTCACCCTCTGCATCTCTGGCCTGTACCCCAGTTCTATATGAATAAATAAATAAATCTTAAAAAAAAAAAAAAGATAGGAGTCAAAAGTGCTGCACATTAAGTCCAAGTAGGACTTAAACAGGGATATGAATACCTTAAGACATAGACGCAATGCCCCAAATTTATTTCTGAATTAAAATTTAACATTATTCTTATTTGATTTTGATACTGATTCGAGCTACTCAATGTAACATGGATTTTTGAACTGCTCTGCTGCATACCTAGGTCCGTGTTGGTTGGATGATTGGAGGCTCATTCTCACATCTCTTTTACTATCCCCTGAAGTTCTTGCATCGGCTTATTTCAGCACAATATTACAGCCTTCACTGTGAGCAGCTTATCCACACACATTCATAGAATCCTCTTTCCTGTACTGCACAAAGGTACATTTCATGGCAGCCAGAAAGAACCCAAAACTGAAGCAAGTGATTCCCCCCATAGAGAACAAGACAGGTGTGTGCATTTTGTCTGGACCATCATCAAACAGCTTAGAGACCAGGGAGGAAGGACCAGTCAATAAATGAGGAATGTGGAGAGGGTTCTAGTAATGTCAGCCTAAGTGCTGAAACATGACCAGAGGTTCACTAGCCCAAAACAGAACAAGCCACACTGGCATTTCTGGTGTTTTCCATTTAGTCAGAAAGAGCAGGCTAACATGACTTTCAGAGTGCTGCAATTCTGAAGAACAAAATGGCCACAGTACTACAAGTTTTTTGGCTGACACTTTTTAAAAAATAATTACAGATACATGACTTTGGACCCAATGATTGGCCAACTATATATCTCTGTTTTCTGTTGAAAACTAGAAATGTTAATTATGTCCAGGCATTGCGCTTGTAAAGATTAAAACTTGGCATAGGGGTTAATAAACAATAAGGATGCATATGGATCTTAGATAACAGAAAGGAATAATTTCTCAACAATCATGAGGTGTGTGATATGAGCAAGGAAGGGACATAGGCATCATAAGAGAGGTAAAGTTTCTGCCTTCCAGAAACATCTATTGTTTCAGGGGGTGGGGTTGTTAATTAGAAAAATGTCAAACAATAATATACCACAAAGGAAACCAAGTAGCTTTTGATGCAACTACAGCATGGAGATACATTTTTAAAACCTCAGTATAATAGCCATAAATAATTAAAGTTTACTATTTAATTTCTCTGAAGCCTATTCGGATACAAATAGGAATCCCACTATAACCCTCAACAAACATTAAATTCTCTCATGCTTAACTTCTCTCGCTCATGCATGTCTTCAGGCCTTCAAAACCTGTATCCTTTTTCCTTCTTTGCAAAGCCTCCTTCAAAACATAAAAATAAAAACATCTATTCGAAATCACTCAAAAGCCCAAACAGGCTTTTATGTTGTCCTCCTGCCTCTGCCTTCTCGGGCTTGGTGATTAGTCATTTCACATCAAATTAATTCTGTTCCCTTTCAAGTTTGCTAATCCTCTTTACTCAGATTCTATGCTATAAAGAAAGATCTAGGAGCTGACATAGAAATCAACAGTCCCTCCTCCATACAAGTGAGTAGGGAGGGGGAGAGATTGCAAATACTTAAGAATTAGCATCACTTTCTCCATCCCTGTTCCAGCTCTGAGAAAATGCTAGGTGCTTGTCCCAAAAGGTACAATGCTGTGGGCTAAGGCAGCTGCATTAGTTCAGTCTGGGTTAGCATGAAGGCGTACCATTAAATATTTATACCAGTTTAAGTACATTTTATTAGTTTAAGAAGAAACCTGCAAGACTCAGAATCAGGCAAAGTTCTGCCCCAGCATCTTAGGGGCCATGAATACACTTCTCAGTGCCTCTAGGACCAACCCAATCTGACATGAGAGGTCATTTGAATGGAGCTTAGTTCATTGTTCATTCCTTGTTTTATCACTATGTATCTTAATATAGATAAAAGGTAGTGTTACAGGTCTTTATTGGAAATTTCCAGTTGAGGCTCTCCATATAGCATTATATAACTGAAAATTTGTGGGAAAGCACTTTTGGTTTTGTGAGGACCTCTCTGGAGACAGAGACCAGCATCTTCCTTATTTAAACACAGAGAACTAGATCCATTGTCTTGACTGAAAGTGCTAAAAGAAAGGGACATTGGATACAATGGAGGCAGAGAATGAGAAAGCATTCCATCCAGTGGAGGAGGGAACTAGGGGAAAATTGAGGATCACTAAAATGTATAAATACAAGAAGGGCTGAAACTCAGTCTCTTGAAATAGGCACATCACAGAACCAGGACCCAGACCTCTGCTTGCTGCTCATCCCTGGAGTCCTTGACCTTGGGAGAGGGTCACATGGACCTGGGTGCCAGGCTCTCCCAGCTGCACGGATGAGTAGCTGGTGCCGTGTGAATCTGGAGGGATGTAGGGGTCCATGTAAGAGGATGATGAGGAAAACACCAACAAACCGATTCCACTAGTTTCAGGAGAACTGCGGATAAAATTCAGTTACTGCCAGAAGCAGGCTGTGCTACTCAAAGGTAAATCAGTGATGCCTCCTCCAATCACAAGAGACAAGGAGGAACCCAAAGAGTCATCTTCCCTTTTGACAGATCCTGACACTGGCAGCTCTGGGACTAGCTCTACCCCTGCTAACTCTACAGCTTGTTCACCTCAACTGACAATCTCGCCGTCATGTGCTTACTCATAGTCCAGCTAAGCTTCTGTTGCATGTCATCAGGAGAGAGAAGACTGCAGCATTTACACTAGCATCACAGGCCAAATGGCATTTGGCAGGGATCCATAGGCTTAGTGGACAAGATGGAGCCTAAAACAGCATGGAGCTCCATGGGTGAGCTTGGAGGAGACACATTCTAGGAGGTGGAACAGCATGTGGAACAGCAGTCAGAATAGAATGGAGGGAGGCCAAGGAGGCCACCTGGGCCCAAGTACAAGCGTGACATGGAGATGTCCCACACGTTTTCATGCAGATGCTTTCTCATCTGTCAGATTCAATGGAGACACCATCTTCACCAAGGAGTCTCGTTGACCCACCTTCCCAGCCCTGGTCACTATGGTTGGACACTTATGTTGTGTGCCCAGCACCTATGCCACAGATGATCACCTCATGAGGAGCTTCATTGCATTTTCTGTGTTGCCCACTGGAATCCAAGCACTCTGGGAGAGTGTTCTGGTCATCTTGCTCTCAAGTCAACACTCACAACTAAATGTCTGCAACACAGCCTCTCTCAGGAGTGGTGGTGTGCAGTGAGTAGGAGAAGACCAGCAAGAAGAGCTGGAGCAGATGTTGGAGGGACCAGAATCTGGACCTTATTCAGATGACAAGACAAAACTAGGCACAACTTGCCAGGGCTTTGTTAGATGATGCAAACGGCAAGGAGGGGCAGAGAGGGTGGCCAGCGCAAGTCACAGAGTACAGTTTAGGGGACACTGAAAACATCGAAACAATAGGTCATGTTCGTTGATTGAGTAAATGGCATCTTGAGAGAATTTCTGACCCTCCCCCTGCCATGTGAAAGAAGAATACAAATTATAATTTTTCATTTTTTAAAAATCAGAGCTATATACTCTGAAAAGATCCAGAGTATAATCACACATGAACAGTGTCTTATACATGTATTTGTAACGGCTATTCCATAGCTTTGGAAAGAGAGCATTGGAAATTAATTTAGGAAAGGTCTAGTGTAATGTTTTTATGGTCTATGATGTTTGTTTCAAAATTTAATAGTCTAATATAATAGTGTTTATACAGAAATATAATAGGTAATATAATTATCTTCTCAAAGTCTTAAAGACTGATTTTCATTTGTAGAATTTTAATCCACTTGACTCAATTTGCATTCACTTTTTTTCAGCTTCCTTTCAGGAATTCTGCCTTCCAGTCCTCTGCATCTGTCCTTCCCCTTGTCTACGAAAGCCTTGATTTCTTTTAAGGCTCCTCAGAGCCTACTTCTTTGTGAAGTCTTCCCCAATGTCCTCCTCTCTAGACACCTGAAACATTAGTCACCGGATTTAAACTTAATTATTGCATAATCAAAGATTATAAACTCATAGTCCAGCAGTACCAGGAGGGTAATCCAAATGTATAAAATGAAACTAAATTAAGACAATAAGTTGAATTACAATAAGAGATTGAACCAGTTCCTCACATCAGCTGCCAGAGTTGCCAGTCATTTGAAATTATATAAACATAATTTATATAATTATTGATGATCATTACGTGTAGCATTTTCTATTTCTTAAATCTTTATTTTTAGATGTTGGCAAGTGACTCCATTCATTTAAAAGCAACTCCTTCTTTTAAAACCAAACAAAATTGACCTATACTTTGAATTTATCTCTGGCTTTCAATCTGTCTTCTTTATTTTTTTCTAACCATTTTAAAATTTCTAATCACTGTCTCCTAAATCAAAAAAAAAAAAAAGCCATTTGAATTCAGATTCTCAGTAGTTTCTAGCACAGACACAGTTCCAGGGAAAAGCACAAAGAAACAGCTCAATAAATCCATAGTAGTTGCATATTGGATGACAAGAGACAGTTGCCCAACCTCAGTATATGCACCCCATGATTTTATAGGTGGTGATCATTTGCCTTTAGCTCTGTTTGAAGCATGCATATTGCTGCTTTATTTCCAGAACTGGATTCATCATATCTATATTAAATTCCGGCTTTTATAACCAGCCAAATTCTACACAGCTAGTTGTCATGGTGAAATTGAACATTGACTAGGAATTGGTTTTGTTCTGGAATAGCCTTGAACAGGGCACTGAATCCCTATAAACCTTTATTTTCACTACAAAGTAAGAAAAAACATATGATATAATACGAAGGTAGTAAATCTACTTATCTAATTGAGTTGCTCAGAAGATCAAATAAGATTGAGATCATGCATGTAAAACTAAATGTAAATATAATAAAATGAGTGTGGAGGTTATGAAAACACTAGAGAAATACAATATGCCACTCAAGCATTATTTATTATCGTTTTCAGGGCTTTTGGTCTGCCATTCATAGGTTGGTCAGTGCCCCATACCAAGAAGGAAATTTCACAGTTTGATTTCCTTTTTCGGCAGGCTGAGTGGTTTCTTCCTTTGAAGCTATAGCTGATATCCTTCTATAGTTGGTATCCCACCTCAATGGGGTACCAAAGAGGTTACACTGAACTCAGTCAAATCATATCCAGGGAAGCAACAGATGATGCTCATGGATATTTCAAGTCTCTGCACAAAGCAAACAGGCAAAATCATCCAATGTCAATTTTTAGATGCAAATTTTAGAAGCATTTTTTATTCATGCCACTTTATGTTTTATGCCTGGTTCTTCTTGTCTGTGTGTAGATTATTCTGTGTGTGAATCCTTGAATGTGTCCACTCTGGACAAGTGTGTGTGCTTAGACCTGTCTACGGAAATGTTATCATGGGTGTCCATGCTTGTCAGTCTGTGTGTGTGCTGTGTATCTCTGAATTCCTTTATCTGTGTACACTTGTGTGAGTAGATGTCAGTGCACCTGCACTGAACATGTGTCTGTTCTGTGTGCCTTTGTCAGTAAACCTCCAGGAAGATGACTGTGTATCTGAAGGATTTTATGGGTCATGCATTGGTATGTGTGTCTCCTAACTAGTGTATGTGTGTCTTGTCAGTGACATGAGTGTGCGCATCTCTGTTAGTAAAACTATCTTTGAATTATAAGTATGTGCTTGAGCTTTTGTGTAACAAAGTAAAGGAAAAGACTAACAAATATCTAATTGATTCAACCACTGCTTATCCAGCAAAGTAGAAACAGCTGGTGCTTTTAAAGACATAGTGATAAGACTTTCTTCCTACCAATTTTAATTACTTAGTCTTTACTGAAATGTTGATTGTTATTGTTGATTCTAATATAAAGCTAATCAGAGAACTACCATTCAGAAAAAACATCAATTTAAGTTTCAGTGTTTCAATTCTCTATGCTTTCACTTCTACTGCAGTGCAGCAGGAAAAAGTATTTAAAGCTCATGCAAAAAGGACCAAAACCCTCATTTTCCACTGAGGAGGTTGATATCTGTCAAATCTGAGGAAAAAATAATGCTGAATGACCCATGTAAACAGCTGAAAAGAAACCTTCCTTTTAGCCCAGCTTCTCTTTCATTAAGTACTTTTTTGCTCATATGTATCTATATGATTAAAATGACACGGTGTTTTCTTAATTTGCATATAACTTCACATCCACCCTGGGCCTTTGGCAAACAGAAGGAGGATTTATTAGTATAATAAAACAAGCACTAAATAAATATCTAAATGCATGTTTTGGAGCATTCTTGGCATAGTAATAAAAAGAGTAAAGAAAGACAGTAAATGGGACAAAATTGACAGCTTGGAAAGATGGGGAATCTAAAGATAGGATCTAAAAGTAGGGAGAAAAGAAAATCACAGCTGTTTTACTCTGGGAGACAGGCCTCTCATTATTAAAAAAACAAACAAACAGGGCCCTCCCTGGTGGCGCAGTGGGTTAAAACACAGCACTAAGAAGCTAAAATCACTTCATCATGAGTTCTATCCCCGCCCCGAAGGTGACCCACATGGCACGGCTGACCTCTCCTATCTCGTCCATTGCTCCCCTCAGCAGTGTGCTTCGTCAATCTGCCTGTTCTTCTCCCCACTCTGGTGAATCTTCTCACTGCCCGTGCACCTCTGGCTTGTACCCTAGCTCTGTATGCATAAATAAATAAATCTTTAAAAAACAAACAAAAACTTTGCAGAGATTAAAAACCTACTTTACTCTTAAGGTTCAGGCCTATACCTCCTCAGCTTATACCTTTGTTCAGTGAACATTCCAGAGGCCCTGCTGAAGACAGGCTGTTGTGGGCCCATTCAACCCTCCCATTCAACCCTCCCCTAACTGTACATATACCAAGCAATGGACTTTGTCATCCATAAGTATAAAGTCAGTTGGGAGATTCTCGGTTCAACAAAAGGGAAATCAAAAGTATAAATAAACATCAGTTACACTTGTAAGCTATGTGAAACACATTAAGGTGCTGAATAAATATTTGTGTGGTAAAGTAACCTATTACTGCTGAACAAGCTGTCAAATCTGAAAGAACAACTCATTGGGATCTCTCAACTGAAGTCAACACAAAGAATCAAAGGAAGGTCTTGTAACAAAAGCAGTCAACACCACGGGGCTGTCTTGAGAACAAAATATTTAAGAAAAAGCATGAAGAAAATCCAATTATTTCTATGAGTTATCTCATTTAGCTTCCTCAGTCACTTCATGAGAAAGTTCTATTTATCACCCTGATTTCCCCAGTGAGAAAACCAAAGTCCAAGAAGTCACTAACACAACTATGCTAACAACATGTAAGTGGCCAGTCTGAATTTTAGTTCAGGTCATAGGACTCCAGAGTCTGTATGTTTAATCAACTTACCACCATTCTCTAAATACCAAGGATAAGATCACAGAGCAGCTGGTGATCTGTAAAGATGGGGCCCATTCAAATTCTCTTTGACACACGTTCCTTTTATATCTCATGTCCTAAATGATGTGCACAAGATGTAATTGACTCCACAAGGCCATAATGAGGAAGGTATGGCATAGCCTTGCTTGACGAGTTGTAAAATATGAAAGACAAGTACTTCATAAACTGTTGATCTGGCAAAGATCCATCCAGTTCAGTTCTCTGTGTAACTGAATTTCAGTGATAGAATGCTCCGTTTGTCTGGTCACAGAACTGTTGATGATGGAGTCAAACAAGTCTCAAGAACAGAGGATTTCTTTTTCACTGTTACTCTTTTTTTTTTTTTTTTTTAAGTCTGTGCTGCCTTTTCTCTCTGGAATGTCTTGTCAAAGTCATTTGGCAACAGAAATATAGACAATATTTGTCTACTTACCCTGAGTACTGGACATTTATTCTAAATCAAAGATTCCTTTCCCAGGAACTTAAAACTATTAAAAAAAACTTTTTATCATTTTGAGATGCAATTAAAAACTAGCTAAGGAGTCACTATGTTAGAGATAAAAAAAAAAAAACAAACAAACAAAAAAATAAACTATGGTCACTACCAAGATTTAAAACAAAATACCTAAAGAAATAACTCAGGAGAGTATGAAAAATGAAATTCTGTAAAGAGGTGCACCTTTTGACTCAGTAATTCAAATTCATCATTTTTATCCCATGTAAAATATTAGACATGAGTCATTGATACAACACTAAAATTTCTCATTATCGTTTTACTTAACACAGTAAATTATAGAACCTAGATACCCAACAATACAATATTAGTTTTGCAATTACAAATTAATGATGATTTTAAATCACATAAAATGTGATAAGTGACACCATAAAATGCCCATGATATTTTGAAAAGTGATATATGGGAAGAAGGGACAAAGCAGTGTGCCAGCATGATGTCACTTTTTGTGCAAGTATGCAGTGACTGACTGATTAATTAGGCACAGTCACAAAGCTTGTGATCCCACTAATGTCTCTAAATTGAACCTGATTAATTTAGCTGTGGGAATTTTCTCTGTGATCAAGTGGGGAAGGACATTCTGTTGTCTGAAACTCACAATGTTCACCAAGCAAGACATTCAGTTCCTAAAAATGGAACTGGGCAGGAAACAAAGAGATGAAAAAAAAAATAAAAATGTATGAATTCTGGTGAAAAATAACCAGGAAAACCAGGACCACATGAGACAATGCCAAGGATGAACAATACCAAGTTCTACCAACAGGCGAGCCCGCTCATGAGAGACCTGCGAAGAGAGGACTTTCCCTCTCCCTGCATTCTCCTTTGCTCACTATGTGCCCAGCACTGGTTTTTATGAAGATGCAAGACAACACGCCGTTATTTAAAATCATGGGTGGAGATTGCATGAGGGTGAGGAGCGTCATGGAATGTCCCTTTGAAACAAAGAACAATAAATATTTAAATTAAGGTAGGAGGGATGCTGTCTATGTTCACAGATATATATTTTTAAATATTTATGCATGCATGCATGCAGAACTGGGGTACAGCCAGAGGTGAGGGGTGGTGAGAGGATTCAACAGAGACAGAGTGAGGAGAACTGGCCGACTGACGAAGTATACAGCTGAGGGGAGCAGCGGGCAGGTCAGGAGAGGTCTGCCGCACCATGTGGTCACCTCCAGGGCAGGGATCAAACTCATGCTGAAGTGGCTTTAGCTTCTTAGTGCTGTGCTTTAACCCACTGTGCCACCATGGAGGGCCCTCACAGGTATTTTTAACCACCTCAAATGTCTCCAGGGAATTTGATCCTACATTGACCTGGTGGGTCTGGAGCAGTTCTCATCATGCCCATTTTACTGGTCAGGGAAGAACACCTACTGGTATCCCCAATGATAGAAACAATCATGACGGCTCACAGCACCCAGAGGAACAATTTCCAGTCAGCTGTTTGAGGAATCTTTGTAAAGGTCATTCCCTGGGAGCTAGAGATTGTCGAGTCATAGAGCTAGAATGTAAATTCCAGAAAGGACTATAATAGGTTTCCATATGACACAGTCAGCAGCACTGGAGCAATATATACTCAAAGAACATTAAAGGAAGGAACAAAATAAATAACACATGGTGACATGCAGCAAAAGTAGACACCAGCCAGAGTTGGAGCCCACAGATTAGAGCCCACCCTCTACCCTGATGAGCAGAATGGGCTCCAGACTGGCCTCTTCTCGTTGAGTGAGGCGAGCCCAGTGGGAGAGAGGTTCGTTTCCTCCCATCAGTCACTGTTTGCCTAACGCCCACTGCGGGTCAGGCCTGGATGCTCGATTTTCCTGACTGGTGTAGTCTCATGGTTCCCAGAGCCACTGCGAGGGGCTTTTGCTCCGACCACCTGCTTTCCAGAGAGGTGTCCGACCTGGAGGTGCCAGGTGAATAGGGTCACCCAATCAGAATCTCAGGTGAACAGGTGAACGTAGTGCTGAGTGATAGTCAACCTTCCCTTTTCCCCATCATACACAAGGGCTTTAAAGGGTATTTCTGGCTGAAGGCAGAGGTGGGGACTCCATTCTCCTATTGAGGCCAGAAAAAAAAAAAATCAAAGCAACTTGAGGAGCTGGAAGCCAACAGACAGTAGTCCTCACCTTCAAAAACAGACACAGGGCCAGAGGCACAATTGTCTAAGCAGCTACTTCCCGTATCCTAGCAACACCACCACTGCCCCCCACCCTGCCCACTCCAGATGCCTGGAGGGGGCGGGGAGTAGTGGGAGGAAATGGCCCCTTCAGAGGCAGCCCCAGGCCTCCCTGGAAACTGAGGGCTGAGGAAAATGCTTGTGGGGAGTGGAAGTGTCTGTTCCAGGCTTGCCCTCCGAGGCCTAATACACTCCTGGCTGTTCCCTCAGAGCTGGAAAGACATAAAATACAAGGAAAAAGGGATCTTTAAAAAACCTCCCTGTCAACTTTTATTTTACCATTTATTTCTAAATACAGCCTAACCACTCTGCACTCACAGCTACAATCAGGGCCTGTAAGATCCCTGCTCAGGAAAGGCCAGCTCCGGGCAGAATGACGATGCCGAACCCCGCCCCCCCTGCAGGGGCTGGGCCCCCCTCTACACCACAGGAAGAGGTAGTAATTGAGGTGGGGCCTTAGGGGAAAAGTGAGGTGCCTAGAGCTCAACCTGGGCGTGAGGGACAAGAAAGTAAGGAGAGAGATGGGACAGGGTGACAAGAGGGCAGGAAATGGGCTAAGTTTATGAAGAGGGAGCAGCAGCACTCAAGCAATTGACACTTTCCCTTTTTAATGCCAAAGTGGACAATGAAACATCAGCCCCCTAAGATTTTATGCTGCCTTAAAATTCCTCCCAAAGAAATCTGGCATAGGTATAAAAATAGGAGAAGGAGCAAGAGATTATGATAGAGGTTTATAATGCTTTGTTGGTTGGTGTGGTGCAGTGACTTGTATATGAAAAGGGGTCGACCTGTACCCCCACATCATAAACTAACATTATCTCAATGAAAAAAAGTCCTCCCGAAAAATTTCCTTGACTGTAATTTCATATTGTTTTTCACCACAACCATGGTCCAACCCTGAATAAAGTGCTCACTGTTTTCCTTTGAAAAGAGTATGCTCAGAGAGGCACAACATGATTACTTAAGGCAGGTGTGACCCCCACCCCCTCTGCCTCTCACACCTGAGCTCCTCTGCTAATGCTGGAATTGGAAAAGCAAGGCCCTGGGGCGCATTTGGCCCGGAACTTTCATTTGTAAGTAAAACTTTATTGGAACACCTCTGAGACTCTAGCTGACCCCACCTCCAACAGCAGAGATAAAACACTGGCAGAGACTCTGAGGCTCACGGAGCCTAAATTAGTCAACAACAGGCCCTTTGTAAAAAAGGGTTTGGTCCTGCTGTGCACCCACCCACTTCCTCCAGTGTCTGAGAGGCTCTGAGAATGCCTGCGGGAAGGGCAGAGACAGAGGATTTGCTCTGGGACAAGTCAAAGTCTCTGTGGATACCCAGCTGGAAACTTGTTTCAGTTTCAGTCTCAGCCAATGAATGAGCCAAAAGCTAAGAGGCCCTGTTGGTGCCTCTTGAGTTTCAATTCCTCAGAACAGAATACTGGCTCTAAAAAATACTCTTCTCACAACTACATTTCTGAGGTGTGCGCTCACCTACGTGGCTCCAGTATGCCAAACATCATCCACCTGTCCAGGTGAGGTCCTAGTCCAGTCCTCCTCCCCCTACATTCCTCCCCTGACCCTGGGTCTCAGGACTGTTTCATGTTGTCTTTGTTGCAGACTAGGAGACTTTCTCACAGGAAGCTATTGCCCACAGGCAGGTACTGTATCTCCATGCCCCCAGGTGTTCTCCACAGAATCACAGAGCAGAGGGCAGAAATGGAGGGAGCTGGAAGCGACAAGAGAAAACACCAAGGAGCTCATTGGTTTCAGCTGTTACCCCCTAGGCTGCCAGCTCCAGCGAGGAGGAGGCCAGACATGCTTTCTCACTAGTGTTCCACCTTGTAAAACAGCGACGGAGGTACCTGGTGTGTTGAAAAATGAATAAGCTAAGCAGATCTGGGCCTTGCCAAGGATTGAGAGGAGTAGCTTCATGTTTTTGTAGCAATTAAGACCACTGCACCTCACAGGAGTGTTTTCTTGAGAAGAATTTTGGGCTAGAATTTAAAACCAGAAACCTGGTTCCAGGCAGTGTCCACAGAAGACTCAGGGGGAAAAAAGAAAACACTGAAAAGACATCCTTTCCACCTCATGTTTATGCAACAGATATTTCTTTTCAAATGAATTCTCATTTATAGGGACTAACCTTGCTGAGAAACCAGTCTAGATAAAAATTCAGTTGCCTCAATTTAAATGGAACCCCCTCCCTTTACACTTCTTTCAGAGTGTGTTTATTTTTAAAGCATGTATAAAATTTTTGAAGAAAAAAGGATACATGATGCCACACTTAGATGCCAAATGGTGTAAGACCGAACAGGGAAACTCAAAATTCCCTCTTACCTCGCACTCAGTAGCACAGTGATGGAGCTAATATTGACTTGTCTTCTCGAGTATAGTCTGCAAGCGTCAGATGCCTCAGCAGAAAAGCAGGCAGCCAGACCACTTAATCAGTGAAGGAGGAAAACTAGTTACCCTCTCACGCAAATCAAATGGCCAGTTGAGCCCCTGGGGCGGTCTGGACATCAGGTGTGTGGTAACTCACTTCGATGAGCACAAGTCTTCAGCAACCCGAGATGCCAGCCTGCTGTGCACTAACCTGCAGGTGGGCCCCAAGAACACACACCTGTCCTGGGCCATTACCTCTCTTTTCCAGGGTCAAATCTGAGTCCCAATACTCTCCATGATTCCTAACAACCAAAGCCAGGCTCTGGCCAGAGCAAAGTATATTCACAGGTTTGTGCCACACAATTTCAAAAGCAATTTTGCTTTCCATAGGAAGCTGGGGTCAGAAACTTGCCTTGAAGAGTCAGAGTGTACCTGGGTGGTCCCAGGGAAGGGGGAGGTTCCCAGCCCCACCCTAAGGAAGGGTGGTGCTGAATGGGAAGGAGAAATGGAAGAAGGACAGTGGGCGGCACAAGAGCAGGAAACCGTGCAAAGACGCTGCGCTTATATTTCGGCCTTGGTCGTGTGCCAGGGACTCAAGGGACAGGCACAAAGTCACTTGAAATAGGTGGGTGCGATACCAATGGGAGGTTCACAACGGCAGCCATTGCTTTGATGTTGCCTTTGCTCTTTTCCTTCTAGACTTGCCTGTCCACTGCCCTTCCCTATGGGTCCCCACCGGAAGGTGCCTTAAACTCATGGCAGGACTTCAGGCCTCAGAGGGGCAGCTGCTAGGCTGGAACTTTACCCACAAAGGCGTAACTTTGCTTCATGTGAAAATTATTTTATATATCTTTTCCCTTCTCTTCATTGCACATTAGTTGTATTAAAGTTCCTTTCTATTAAAAGTCTTACACACTACGGTATGTTTTCTCCTGATGAGGCAAATGGCAGAACCCCTTTAGAACAGGCAGGTTTGGGGGGTTCCAGGGTGCCCCTCACCCTGACCTGTAACAGAAGTTGGGAGAAAAGATAACTAAGGCTAATGCTGGCAAATTGAACCTAACCTAAAAATCCATCCGTAGTTGCAGAAAGTAACATATGGTACATCCAACAATGGTTTTAAAAAGGCACAGTATAGCCTCACCAGTATCTTCCAGTCCCCACAGGACGCTGGATTCAAGTGGAGACTTTTAGCCCTCCTCTCACTAACTAAATCAATCTCAGCTGGTGAGGGTGTAGGTGTTGTTTTCAAAGCTCCTTAGGTGATTATAATGAGCATCCTAGGCTGAGAAACAGCCTTATAAATACTAACTTGGAAAAAAAAATCTAAATGTGTCATTGTCAAATAATAAAACCAAGTTTAGAAACCATAGAAACAGCATGATTCCATTTTGTTACAAAAATGAGCCAACTTAATTGTAGGAGTATATTTTTGAGTGAGAAAATAAAACAACTGAAATATGGGGAAATGTAACATTTTGACAAAGATGGGTTCTTGAACACAATAATGTTCATTCTGGTTTTTGTCATACTTTATATATGATAGTATTCGTTCACATTTAAGGAAAGTAATGTAAAGCTATTAAAAACACACTGAACAATACCACATACTTTTTGGAAAGGGAAAGTTTTACTTAATACATTTCAATATACTGAATTTTGCGGTTTTAAATTTAATGGAAAATTGCTGTACCACATTTCTCTCCCATACCCCCAACCCCCAACCCCAGAAGGCTGCAGTTTCCTTAAGAACCGAGACTAGATAACCCATGAACACCTACTTTCTGGTAGGCAAAAGGGAGGGAGGGACATTCTCCTTATTCCCTGCTAGAGTCTTAGGTTAAAAACTCCCTTAGAGGCTTCTGCTTTTTGGAGGTGCTCAGAATATTGATGCAAGATCATCTCCTAGAGTTATGAAAGGAAGAAGGGGGCTCTGAGGTGACATTTCCTTAGGAACAGTCCCGCTTAGAGCCCAGGAGAAAGTTTCTAATAGAGATAGACAGAGAGTGAGACGATACAGGCAGACAGAGATGGGGAGATGAACAGAGACACAGAATGGAAGAATAGAACATTTTCATCCTTGCACTGTTCCTGTCAGGAACCAGCTGCACAATTGTCATGCCACTGTCTCTAAAGACTTGCAGCTAGAATTCTACAGAATAGTTACACAAGGAAAAGAGGGGAGCTCTGAGCTTAAGAAAATACAGCTGGAATGATAGCACAAGAATGTGTTAAGTTACTGGGAAGAGAAAAAGTAAGACATTAAATATGAGTATGCAGATTAAACAAGCTAAAAACTAAAACTTTGTTTTTCAGTAAATAACATTGATTACAAGTTTTTTTGTTTTTTTTTTTTTTTTTTAGAAATGACTGATTATGGAAGGGAATAAAAGGAAAAACTTATACAATAAAGGGAAAAAATGATCTCCAAACAGAATCTACTCTCGTGTTAGAGAAGTAGGAGGAAAGTCTCAATAATGTTAAGAACAAAGGCTCCCCATGTTCACCACAATTATTTACTCAGTTTTGATTCAATACCAAGTGTACCATTAAAAGAGATATTAGATATATCTAATATCTAATATGCGTTTTTTTAAGTCAGAGATGCTAAAACATAGACAAAGCAGCAGTAATAAAAGCAACATGAAGCCTGTATGAACAGATGCAATTAGTGAATCTCTTTCTTGGATACATACTCTTGAGAAGTATAAACTTTACATTCAAATACAGTCTCTGAAATTATTTAAAATGCTGAAAAGCTGATATTTCAAATCAGTAGGGAATTAATAATTATTTAAGTGATCAACCGGTGATCCACTAAAATGATAATAATATTAGAGCTGGCTCACCAATTTAATGAAACTACACATAAAAGTATTATTTATATAGCACAATAGACTACTGTGGAGGATTACAGGTGCCTTGGTGGCGGGTTTACCATGGTAGGATCCTATATTTCTGAATTATACAGTATATAACCAATGCTTTCTTAATAAAAATTATATAAAAACTAAAGTATAACTAAAAAGACTTTGCTGCAAAATATGAATATTACCTGGATAATGGAAAAATCTGTAAATAATTGCATAAATTTGGGGTTTGGAAGGGCTTTATAAAACAAATGAAGACATGGTAACATGTAAAATTTTTAACCAGCAAATTATAAGTCAAAAATAACCATTGAATTGGAATGAGTGGGGATACTTACATGTACTGAAATATAATAGACAAAATTTTAATTGCTTTATTGATTAGTCTTTCAACTTGATAAATTTTACATATTAGATTTTATAAGTTTAAGGTATGTAGTGTGTTAATTTGATATGTTTATTTATTATGATTTCCATTGAAACTAGTTACCACATTCGACTGTAGTCATTATACTATGGATTAGATCCTTATGGCTTACTTCTCATCACAAAAGTATAGCCTTAAACATCATGAGATTATCTCCCTATCTTTAAACCTTTTATTCACAACTGGAGCATACCAGAACCCTAGCAAATGCTGACAGTCAGGTAAACTATCACATTCTTCTTGAGTGATAGTCTGATGCCATGTACAAGGGTCATACAAATCAAATTTCTCTGATTAAGTAGATGGCATTAATCATCATTATTGGTTGGCAGGGGCCAACCAAATGGATCCTTTTAAGCTGTCTAATCAATGGCGACCCATCATGCTTCTAGAATTGGTCATTTTAGGGAATGAGGAGGCCAGTAAGAAATGGCTGCAGTTAGAAGAAATTGATTCACGGGTAACATTCAACACAGGTTCAGAACATTCTTTACAAGTCTCTCTTATGAATTTAGGGACACTTTAATTAAACTGCAGGAAGCAATAATACTACTGCTGTTTCCATAGAGTCCAAATGGAATCATGCATTGTAAAGATAGCTGAAGTTGGACAGTTTGTCCAGATGTAGAAATGAGACCTTGACACCTTGACACTGATGAACAGAGAGTGAGTGGAAGCCTGAGTGAGCATTGGAACAAAGGCTTCAGGAAACCCCCATACTCTAGAGATGACATAGTCACAGGTTGTTGATCTCTAAGCTCCTTCTTTTCTGCTGATTTGATATCTTCTTTTCTGGGAAAAAGCCTGAGGTCTCTAGTGGTCATTTATCATGTTAATATAATAGTCCACCAAACACAACCAACTCCTGTTCATCAACTTAAAGAATCCCTCCTTAGAAAATCACCTCCTGGCCCTCCCTGGTGGCGCAACCGACTAAAGTACAGCAGTGCAATCCCTGACCCTGGAGGTGGCCCTCATGGTGCAGCAGACCTCTCCTGACACATCTGATTCTCCTCTCAGCAGTGTACTTCGTCGATCTGCCTATTCTGCTCCCTACTCTGTCTCTGGTGAATCCTCTCACTGCCCCTGCACCTCTGACCTGTATACCAGTTCTGTATGCACAAATAAACAAATCTTTAAAGAAGGTACTTCCTTAACTACCCAATGGAACACTTCCTCGTCTGTTACTTCCTGCCCCTACCTTATTAAATTTGCTGATACATCATCACCCAAAATATCTAAAATATTCATTTTAGGTATTTGTGATTTTATTTCCTGTCCATAATCTATCTGGTTTACAGTGTTAAACAAGGTTAATGTTTATTGAATGGGTAAGTAAGCAAGCATGTGAGTGTGTCAAGCAGTTTTTATATATTGATTAATACTGCAAATCCCTAAGGCTCTGCAAACTGAATTAACTGACTCCAGATGATTGATCTATTGTATAAGTATGTGAATATTAAGATTGAACATGTTCACGTTGGCCTTGAAGCCCATGCTCTCTCCAACCCACACTAATTCTAAGGACCGCATCTACATTCTCCCATCTCCAGCTGTAGTTAGTCCCATCATTTCCAGAGCAAGCAGTTGTTAAAATATGAATGTTGTGTTCCTACCTAACCTTCTGTGTTTCTCCTTTCCCAGGTCCAACCACAATAAAATATTGATTTAGATTCAGCACCTGGGTCATCTGTTCTGCTACCATAACCACAGTGCTTGGCATACTGGCAGTGCTCAAAAGTGTTGGATGAGCCCCGTTGCAGTTATGATGACCACTACACAGCACAGGTTTTAACTGCATAGGAGATATTTCATGTGCAGCTTCTTCCTTGATCTTCAATAGTACTGGACAAATAGACTCTGAGGCTAAGAAGGTCCTTCCCGAGATTGGGAGGTAGCATCTTGACTGAAAATCAAGTTTTTACTTTTCCCATTATTTTCCCAACTCTCAAGTCTTTCATTTAATATTCCTACTCCGTGAACTGCAACTCAACCTTCATTTCCCACACAAACTTCACAACACCTGAGGCAAACTTCTGAGGAGAGTTTATTTGTAATACCTGGAAACAACCAAAAGGTCCCTAAATGGGATAGTGGATGAAACAATTGTGGTGCACCCATGATTCATACTATTAGAATAATACTCAGCTATTATAAAAGCGTGAGCTATTGATTCAACAAAAACATAGATGGTCCTAAAGCAATTCAGCTAAGTCCAAGAGGCCAGACCCAAAAGCTTACATGTTGCCTGATGACATTTAAGTGATTTTGCGAAAGAGGCAAATTATGAGATGAAAGCAGCTTAGTGGCTACCAAGTTTTCAGGTAAAGGAAACAAAGGCTGTATGATTGTGTCATACAATTAATTTCATTCATCACACTTTGAATCACTTTCTGCCTGTCCCAACATTATGATTTACTTTTCTTTAAAGATTGTACTCTTTGTGGTATGTTATTATCTTCATTTCAATAAATGCATACTCATGTATGCCTCTCCTGTAGTATCAAGAAATATCTTTATAATGGAGAACCTGACCAACACTACCTCAGCAACATTATCATGATTAGCTACTGTAGCAATAATCCATGTTAATAATGCATAACCATGAGATCATGCGAAGGCAATGTTCCCTTTAGAGGAGCATTCCTCAGGTATTTGTAGATCATCGTTTCATTTGTCTGCTTTTTTTCCTTTTTAAGGACTCATAGGTGCCAAGGAGGAAGGTCACAAGAAACATGCCACTATTGTCACAAGATTATCAGGAAAACTATCAGTCACGGGAGCTTGAGGAGAGATGACAACTAAGTGCTATGTGGTGTCCTGGATGTGATCCAGGAGCAGGAAAGATACATGAGGTGAATAGTGTGGGGATCTGAAGGATGGCTTTAGTTAATGATCATGCATCAGTATCGGCTCATTTATGGTGACAAATGGGTCTCCTTCATATAAGAGGTTAATAATAGGGGCAACAGAGTGTAGGGCATATGGAAACTCTGTACCTTTGTACCAGCATAATGTTTCTCTTAATCAAAGTTTTTTTAATCTAAAAAAAAATTAAAATATCTATAGCTCCATTCATTAGAAAAAAAAAACAACTATTCAGCTCTCTTCACATGTATTAATATCATAAAATAGTAAGAAAAGACTAAGAACCTGTCACCTACTGGAGGAGATGGAGCAGACATGACTAAGTGCTATGTGGCATCCTGAGTTGAAATCTAAAATGGGAAGAGGAAATTCGTGGAAATGCTGTCAAAATGAAATAGGCTCTCAGGGGAAGTTTACAGGACAAACCAATAGCATTTCCTCATTTTGAGAATGATAACAATATCGTGGTTTTGTTACAATGCCAGCATTTGTAAAATCGGGGTACAAAGGAAACTCTACTTCATTAAAAGTCTTCCTTGAAACTAAAATTATTTCAAAATAATTCATTAAAAATTATAAATAATTTTAAAAAACATGTTACCACACTTCTCTAGAGCTATATTCTAGTATTTCTTACCTATACCTTAAAACAGATTCTACTCTTTCACACCAAGCATGTCATTGTGTTTGCCTTTAGAATATCTTTCCCACCCAAAGTAAAAGAGTCATTAATCTTGCTCAGCTGTGGTTCAGCCTCACACAGTTAGACGTGCTTTTTGGTTGTTACAGGAATATTGCTTGGCTACTATTCCCTCAAGAATCATTGTGTACATTTTCTTTCTAAAAAACTGCATGGTAATTAAGACACAGAAAATGTAGAGCTGTGATTTTGCTAGTATTTTAGAAGAACAAATGAAATTTCTCTGTTTCAAAAGAATGCAATACTAGAAAAATACATTTCTGAGAGTGTTGGGGGGATTGGCACCCTAAATCAATGGAAGGTTTCAAAGGAACAAGATTTTACTAATAAGCATGAGTATCTCAAATACTTAATGAATACTATTATTTACTATTTACCCCCAAATGGAATCCTTTCATTCTCTTCCTTTGCCTTGACCCAAATGAGCTCCATTAGGGACTAGAATACTTACAGCCCAAACCTACAAGTATTTTGTGCCATTTCTGGAATTTCAGATTTGCAAAAGATGTCTTCTCTTTTCAGTCTTTCCAATATCTTTCTTTCAAGATATGACAAATATAGAAATCAGAGGGATAAGGGACACCTTCCAACTTAGCATGAAAAAGCAGAAAACATTCAATTCCAAAGTTCTTTGAATCTTGGCCTAACAAGTCTTACATGTTTCAAGAATTTAAATTTTCTGTTTAAATATAGAACTTCAATTAATTACTTAAAGCAGCAGGAAAGTTATTCAATTAGTATAAGGAGATTCAAGTTCAAATTGGAAGATTAATTTTCAGGGTTATGATATGAAAGATATGGTGATTAAGTTGGAAAGTGAAGGCAAAAGTCTCTCAAACCTGAATGGCGAGAATTTCTGATTCAATTATTTGATTAAACCACTCCTGGGCATGATAAAAAATCATAACCTCTGACATAAAGTTTTATTTGTAGTGTAAACCCTGCAGATGATATCATCTTAATCCTATTATCATGACTTGTGTTGATGTAATATATATATATCTACTTACCAAAGAAATAAAAATGTGCAGATTATTTTTAAATGTGCACAATTTTTAATAAAAGACCAAAGAACGTACAACTAAGTAAAATAGCAGTTTTCTGAAAAGGTTTCTGGCAATTATATTAGAACTGAAGCCTTAGGGAAAGGCACTTGTCTGAAAAAATCTGTGCAATTTTTTAGAAAATAGCTTGGAAATCCAGGACATCTGGACTGTGAGGAAGACAGGGATGAGATAGGATGGAGACAGACTTTTTCAGAGGGTATTATTATTTCCAAGGAATGTAATAAAGCCTCTAGTTCTTGTCTTCTCCCAGATCTAGAAACTCTCCTCCATTTCCACCTTCCTTCCTTCCAAAGCCCTGCGCACTGGAACTCCCTACTCTCTGTCTTTTCTACTTTTGCCCTCAAACCCTTCATCATTTCTTTACTCATTGCCCCTTTTATTTATTCATCATTTCTTTATTTGCATATTTAATTATTTATTTCACTTATTTTACTAGCCCATTGGATACTGGCTCACTTTTAGGTACCGGGTCTCTTGTGGAGGAAGGTCCTTCTCTGCCCCTCCATCAGGAAGCCAGGAGTTTGTCAAAGCCTTCACCCTCCCCTCCCTTCCTCCTTTCTACTCACTCCCTATGGAGGGCGCTCTGGGTAAAGACAGGAGAGACAGAGGCTGGCTCACACCCTCTTGCCCCAAACTGAAATTCCACCACCTCTCCCTAGAGCAGATCAGAACCGGCTCAGCTGAGCCACTCTAACCACAGACGCTGCCACTGCCCCTGGTGAGCATCACATGGTACTCTGATGTTGGGGAGATGGTGCAGTTCCTCTCACCCCCAAAGCTCCTGTGCTCACCCAAAGCTGAACTAGAGAATGGTCCCAAGCTTGATAAGATCAGCACCCTGTAATGTCTAAAAAAAGTACCTAATCACATAAGACCACGAGTGGAGCTGATGGTGTTTTAAACGATTGATTTTTAAAAATCAATCATTTGTTGGCCATTGGTCTTTGCTCTTGTGTCAACAGGACAAACAGCACGGTCACCGATTGTGTGACCCTCACCATATGTTAGGTGATGGCCCTCTCAAGTTGCTCTCTTTCATCTTGTAGAAACTGCCATATGTAATGACTGATTAGACTTTATTTTATGCTCAATGGTGCAATGTATCTTATCTACAGAACAATATTTTTATAACAATTAGTAAAATTGCTAGATTGACTCTAAGTGGGTGCCACTTAGATCTTATCTCACATTAGTTTTATTACTTATTTATACATACAAGAACTGGGGTACAAGCCAGAAATGCAATGACAAGGAAAACTGGGGAGAGCAAAGATACTACATGTCCTCAAACCATGTCAGGTATGTGATGGATTAAAAATAGATAAATCTTTAGGACCTCCCTGGTGGTACAGAGGATTAAAGCACAGCACTAAGAAGCTAAAGCCACTTCAGCATGAGTTCAATCCC
>NW_004567112.1:12711966-12719620 GCF_000260355.1 Condylura cristata | reverse complement strand
TGCTCCCCACTCTGTCTCTGGTGAATCCTCTCACCCTCCACATCTCTGGCCTGAACCCCAGTTCTATATAAATAAATAAATCTTCAAAAAAAAAATATTATCAGTTCTACTTGTGACTGTATATATCCAGGTTCTTTTCTTAAACCTCACAGGCTGTTAATCCTTATTAACAAAACAACTTGTCATTTACTAGCTTGTATTTATTTGAATTGAGAAACATATCATTGCCCTTCATTGTCACTGTAGTTCTTCACTTAACACTGGAAAAGCTTAGTGGAGGAAAGAGTAATGATACAGACAACAAGTTTACAAATATCACTATCTATAAACTGCATTTGCAGTTTTCCAGCAATAATGATGGTGTCGAGTGATCTGAATGCTTCAAAGAAAAATAGCACTTTCCTTCCAACTGGTAAATAAAATGTCAAGTGATATTAAGATGAAGACAGTCCAAGTTAAATATGGGTTTGTTTGTGTTTTTTTTTTTGAAAATTATAAAAGGCAACCACACATGACAAAGAATTCAATTCAGCAGGTTTGGAGAGGTGAACCCATGTGAAGACTGAGCAATTCCTACATAAGATGGAACTGCATTCCCTTTCTCAGTGATCTTATTTCAGTTGCTAGATTGGGGGTAAAAATATTCCATTTCAGCTCACAAACGACCGACAGCATGGCTGAATGTGGTTTTATCCATCTACTTATTACCTGAAAATCTAATAAATTTCTAATAAACACCTACTTTGCTGCAGGAACTGCCTCCATAATACTCATATGCCCATAGCCTTGCCCATAAATCACATATTGCAAAATATTCTAAATGAATTTCAACCAGACTCTAATATATAAAACATGAGAATTTCCAAAGTGAGATTTCAAATCATCATATGCTGATACTAAAAGGCAATTATGTGAATCAATTCTAGGACTTTTGGCTTCCTCATCTAGAAAGAATATATAAAAAAAAAGAGATTGGCAAGTGGAATGAAGAGAAGAATGTATAAGAAGAAATATTTCAGGAGAGTTCTTTAGAAAAACTCTTGTGCAGACTTATCGACCATCGTGAAGAAAGGCGGGGGGCTTTTTCATTGCTTTCCACCACCCTTGCCTTAGAGGTCACGCTGTCTACTCAGTAAATATGACCCCTGGAACTGGTATGATTCCACCAGGACAGAAAGAAGGCCTGAAATGCTTCCTTGTAGGACATCCAGTACAGGGCTGCTACACTGTAATCAGTGTACGTCCTAGAGTTGGTCAGAAATAAGAGGTGTGTAGTACTTCCCTCAGGTAGATAGAGGTCATTGGAGAGGACAAGAACCAGCCTGCGGGCTTACTGGATCTTGCTCAAGTGGGTCACCACAAAAGATGCCTAAGCTTCAATAGCAGAGATCAAAGGGCGCTTTGTATTTCTAGGAATTGCTTAGTTTGGGGGAAACCACCCTGCATAACATGATGCATTTGGGCACACGCTGGTGCAGCAGCAGTTAAAGCACCTCACTGCAAACCAGCCACAGCAGCGTCAGTGCCAGTTGGATCCTGAGTTCAATTCACGGCCCAGCAGACCTCTCCTGTCTTTCCCGCTGCGCCCCTCAGCAGTGTACCTTGTCAGTCTGCCTGTTCTGCTCCCCACTCTGTCTCTGGTGAATCCTTTTGTGCCCCTGCACCTCTGGCCTATACCCTAGTTCTGTATGAATAAGTAAATATTTTTAAATGATGTATTTGTTTGCCGAAGTCATATGAAGTTTAACTGGAAAGAAAATCTATAAACTATTGTTTCTAACAGACCACACAAAAAGAATCCACTTAAAAAAAAATTTCTGACCCAGAGAGCATGAAAACAGTTAACTATCCTAATAGTTAAATAAAACACATCAATTTTCCTTTGCTGTTCTGTCCTTATCCTTCCCCAAATCTGAAAAATTTAAAGAATTAGACAAGAAGTAGACAAGCCCTCTTTGCCACTGGGGGTGTCCATTCTCACCAAAGGAGAAGAAACTTCCATGGTAAATAAAGTTAAGAATTGTAGAATACCATGGGCCCTCCCTGGTGGCGCCGCGGGTTAATGCACTGTGAAAGAAGCTTAAGCCACTTCCACATGAGTTCGATCCCCGCCTGCCCCAGAGGTGATCCACATGGCGCAGCAGACCTCTCCTGACCCGCCCGCTGCTCCCCTCAGCAGTGTACTTCGTAGATCTGCCTGTTCTGCTCCCCATTCTGTCTCTGGTGAATCCTCTCACCCTCTGCATCTCTGGCCTGTACCCCAGTTCTGTATGAATAAATAAATAAATCTAAAAAAAAAAAAAAGAATTATAGAATACCCTTCCACCAAAAATTTTGAGTGTGTGAAAGGGGTTGTCTTGAAAGAGGTTTTAAGCAAGGACAGAGGAAGGTCATTGAGACTTGAATAAATTGTAAAGGGATGGAGAAAAATAAAAATAAAGCTGTGGGCCCTTCCTAGTGATGCAACAGGTTAGGGTGCAGCACGGTAAGTTGGCCACAGCCTCTTCAGTGTGAGGTCTATCCCTGGCCCCGGAGGTGATTCATATGGCACTGCAAACCTCTCCTGTCTCATCTGCTGCTCCCCTCACCAGTGTACTTCATAGATCTGCCTGTGCTGCTCCCCACTCTGTCTCTGGTGACTCCGCTCACCACCCCTGCACCTGTGGCCTGTACCTCAAGTCTGTATGCATAAATAAAGAAATCTTTAAAATAAATAAATAAAGCTGTGTTTTTGGTAATATCAGCTTCACTCACATGTTAGCAACATATTGGTGTATTGACACAAGAAATTTGTTTCAATTCCAAGCTGTCTAAGGAGGCATCTCTGAGCCTGGTCTGTGCATTGACACTCGTTACACAGCAAACTCACGTGTGCACACAGCACAGACATGGCAGTGAACATTGTGGCTTTAATTTCAAAAGCATTTGTAGAGCTAAGAAGTGTGTCCACAAGAGCCAGGTGAATTGATGAATCCAGGCTCTCAACCATTTTTCATTGAGGCTAACATTTATTTGCAATACTGTCTACTGGGTCTAGGTTTCCGCAGCACGCCCGCTGTTAAAGCCTCTTAGTCTCTCCTCATAGATGACTGGAGGTAAATACTGCAAACAAGTGAGGTTCTGATGCCAAAAGGCTTTGCTATAATTATTCTTGTTTTTAGGTGACATCTACTGTCTGATTGTTGGAAACATCATAATATATAAGACTAACATAGCTTGAAAATTTATTTTGCTAGTGGATTTGTGGTCACTATTTATACAAAATCAAAACAGAAAAATGTCTTTCAAGAATAAATTAAATGATGCGATATCCAGAGAGAGTGTGGGATAAAGAATGATATTAAATTCACCTCTCCTTTGACTTGTAAGTAGTGAGATATTAGATTTTTCTTTCACATATAATTTTTTCTTGGCAATTGACCTATTTGTAAGTTCAAAATCCCTACAGTGGCTTAGAAAACTCAATTACATTTTTATCTGACTTTTTTCTTTCTAATAAAAGATTATTAATAAGATAGGAAATTTGCATATTATTTCTTCAGATTTTTGACAGATCTGGGTCTCATTTCTTTCCTACACCAGTGAAATGGAAAATCCTTTGAGCCAATAAACTAATTTTCCTTTCATCTAATTCCTCCTCCTACGGCTTCCATGTTAAAAACATAAAATAAGATTGCAAGATGTATATCTTTTTTATGACTTAGTTCCTTTCTTTCTAAGGTTGGTACTTATTACTACTCCTGGAATATTATCCTCCCTTGGGGTTAGTTTGAAGATATTCTAATACTGCGTACCAGTGGAGACAATGAGCAAGATTTTAAAATGCTTGCCGCACTTTGTTATGGATAGATTGTTTTAAAAACAAAAACTCTTAGGCTCTTACAAAGCTGGTGGTTTCTAGAGAGGAATAAAAGGATGGGGGCAGGAATAGTGGGAAGAACCAGTGGTGGGCAGTAGGTGGGGGGGGGTGGACATTTGACCATGGGTGTGGTGAGATATAAACATTTGCTGAGATGAGCAAATATATTCTGGAAACCTACACAGTGTCACTGAAATTAAAAACAAAAAACTTGAAAATGAACAAAGAAACAGGAGCTCTATGTTCTGACAGACCTGAGCCAGAATTTCTACCTCTCTTCTAGGCTATACATATTTTGGAGAGCTACTCAGTTTCTGTGTCTTTTTATTCCAGATACACCTTGGAAAACATCAAAGGAACAGTGTCTTGTCCCTGGAACATTCCTCTAAAGAGTTCTGTTCAAACATTTTTAAGTTTAGTTCCTGTTATGACAATTATGACTGTAATAAAAAGACAATCTTAGAAAGTCTTTTAGTAGGCTATTAGCAACATTACTGAGGCCAGTGGGAGGACTAGGATTCAGATTTATGGTCTGGAATCTGAATGCTGCCACGATTTAGGGAAGAATGACAATTGTGTCATTTAAAGGAAGTTATCGGTGCGGGAAGGTGGGACGATGTTATAGAAGACAAAGTGCTTTATATTGTGATACAGAACAGTTGGGGAACGTCAGGAAAACAAAAATAAAGATGATGGCAACTGAGGACAGTCATCACAAGAGCCCAGTAGCAGAGACTTTGAGCGACATGGATGGGAATAGTGTGCTGGATTTCAACTATGAAAAAGAACAGTGAGCTTTGTCTGGATTCATTAGTAATGAGTTTTGTTTGGATTCATTAATAGGGTGGATGTAGCAAAAGATTAAACTACTTCCTCAGGAGATCACTTATTGGGTTTAATTAGGAAGAATATAATTAAAAGTAATAGGCTCAGAGTCTTAATTAGAATGCCCTTGGTTCTGAATAGTACACATAACTAGTAGCCAAAATATTTGGATTGTAATGCATACTGTGAGAATTTAATGCACAAATTGGGCAAGATTCGTATATATAATGTTTTATCACATATGAGAATGTCATATAACCCTGTGGTATGAAATTAAACAATAGTATGAACAGTAGGACTTCATTGTCATATAAACACCCTAGATATTAAGGAAAAGATCCATTCATCTATTCAGTCTATGCAAAAATGTTCTTAGGATCAAAAAAGTTATATTCTTTCAGTCTCTATGTAGCTATTTATACCCATCCATGTAATTTTATATTAATATATAAATAATATGATTTTTACATACATCACATACTATATACACCGTAGCAACATACCACATATACATGAAATATACCACACATACATGTAAGGTTTTGGAACAGGAACCGTAGTCTAGTGCTGGTTATTTGACCCAGAGCAGAGTCAGGAATTTGAATGTATTGAGCAGTCTGTGTAACAGTGATCCAGTACTAGAATATGTCTAGACTCTAAACTAGAGCTGAATGAATTCACTATCTTCCAGTATTGTGATCATCCTTCCAGTAAGTTCAAGTTTTTAATTAGAACAAACAGTTCTCCATTTTTAAAAATTTCATCATAAGTTTAAAATATCCAAAGGGCCAAAACCACATCTAAAGACAGGTGATTATGTCTTAGATTAGAAGTTGAACTTGATGATACCAGGCATATAAGAGAGAAAGGAAAATTTGTTATTTTTCTCTAGTCAAGGTTACCTGTGTGCAGTGCTGCTTGTTTTGACCTCACAGAATCATCATATTCACCTAGATAATGTCTGCATTCCTTACTTAGATTGAAAACTCAGCGGTGGCAAAGAGTATTTTGATGATTTTCACTTTTTTTAATCCCCAGTTCCTGGTAAAATAACTGGCATGGAATTTCATTACAAAAAAAAAAAGAAAAAAGAAAAAAGAAAGGGAAGGAGGAAAGGAAGGAAGGAGGGAGGGAGGAAGGAGGAAGGGACCCAGTGAGGGGAGCTCATTGTAGTGTGGGAATTCCCTCCTGGAGCTGAGCACTACTGGCCCAGAAGTGACAGGCAAAATGAAACTTCTTCCTTCAGTTTTTATGTGATGATTCTCATGGTTTTTGATCCATTATGCTATTGAAGTTTCTTAACAGAATTCTCTGTTTTCTCCAGTGATAGCTGTCTCACTGTAGATATTTGTGAAGGGACAGGGATTGTAATCTCCTACTTCAACACTTTATCAACTTGGTGATATCCCTCTGAATATAATTTTAATTGAGTACACTTTTTTGTTTGGAGGGAATTTATGGAATTCTGTTAGACTCTTCCCTTGATATTTGCCTTTTAGCATACAACTGCAGATTGATCACTTCCAATAGAAGAGGGTGTGGAAGCTCTCAATTTCATGGTTAAATTGATTTTGAAAAATGGAAATGCCTTTTGCCCTTGCATTCACTTCTGAAAATCACCATTGAAACTATAGTTAAGTTACAAATGTGCAGACTGTGTACTGAAAATCATTATGAGAATGACAATTTTGCTTATTGTTTTCTTGTCAGCATGGAGAGATTATAAGGCTGTTGATATTACTTGTGCTTTAAGCAATATTTCTTCTTTTTGTGGATATGAGTAAGTCAATACAAGTTTTGTATATAGCTCTGTTTTGCCTTGAAATTTTAGTATGAAATCATTATAATATTATCAAGTTACAACAGAGGTTAATTTTTAAAGCTAGTCAGTATTTAATAACAATGATAGAGGACCTTCTCATTAAAAAAAAAAAAGTTTAAAATCACAAATATCACAAAAATCTTCTCATTAAAAAAAAGTTTAAAATCACAAAATCACAATAAAATTTCATCACTGATAAACCATCAACTTATTGTGTGATTAATCAAGTTAGGATACTTAATTTCTATTTCTGACCTAAACTTCACGTAAAGATATGTTTAAATTAATGTATAAAGTTCACTATTACCATTATTGATTCAATACCATACAACAGATTCAAGTAGTTGCTACATAATACATGATGAATAATAAACACCGATTTTCACAAGCCTTGTCAATCATTCCAACAAGCCTTTCTATGTTGTACCAATTGTTTACTGTAACATCATAGTAGATTCCACCTCAGGTTTTAATGAATTTGTATTTTCTCAAATTCTTTGAAGACATACTTGTCTGTATATTTTCCAATCAGGCATGGAGACTAATTCATCAATATATTTAAATTCGATGTTGACTCCTAGAGAAAGCAAAGTCCTTTTTATTTGTCAAGAATCAAGGAAAACAGGCAGCTCTCTGCCTGCTTGTGACTATGCAGGTGTTTCTTTACACATTTGAAAAAAGGAGTAGAAGATGCCTCTAATTTTCTCCTTTTCCTATTGAACCTATCATTTTAAATTAAGAAAAAAAGTTCAGTTATTCTTAAGTTTTTCCACTTTTTTTTTCATGAACTATTGTTATTGTTCCAAATAGCCACAACTTTTAAATTCTTTTATTTGTTAGAGAAAGGCAAATAATATTTAAGGAGTTTTATTTCTCTCTGTTAAGATTTCTTTTTTCTGTTGCAATCAAACATAATTAACTTATCTTTGGTAAATCATTTTCTCTGGTTAACAAATGATTCATATGGATACTTTAGTAACAGTGCATTTTTATTTTTGTGAAGCAATTGAACAGTGATGAAATATTATTTTAAATTTCTAAATTTGAAATTTTTTTTTTAAAGATTTATTTATTTGTGCATACAGAACTGGGGTACAGGTCAGAGGCTCAGGGGCAGTGAGAGGCTTCACCAGAGACAGAGTGGGGAG
>NW_004567112.1:12642858-12710951 GCF_000260355.1 Condylura cristata | reverse complement strand
TGGGTGATTTTGTGATGGGAAGCCCAAAGGGATTACAACTGAGATGGAAAAATGCACAAAATGATGTAAAAATAAACTTTAATATTATTAAAAATAGTAATAAAAATCAGTGTAGAAACAAACAAAAAAAAGAGACTATTGTTTTGCACATTTATTAGACAATAGCATAACCATAACTTTTGCATGCCTGGGGAGATTTTCTTTATTGTGACAATTCTTTAATTGTGTGGGTTAAAATGGAAAGAAACTGCAATATCTTGGAGATATGCATGCAATAATATAAATGAAATATCTTGATTTTTAAAATCATATTGAGTGTCATGAGACACCAGAACTGTCGCATTGTAACTGCATTATGCCAAGTTGAAGTGGTCCAAGCAGCCACACTAAGTTAAGAGCACAACATAGTATTTCGGTTGCAGTTACTCAACTCTGCCATGCTAGCAGGGCACAGACATAAATGATATATAATTAGATAGCCGCATTGTGACAAAATCTAAATGATATATATCTGTACTTGCATTTAGTATAATTTTCATATATCAGGAAGTATTATTACTTTTTGATCTTGTGCAATATTTTGGAAATATCTCACAGGTCATATAAAGTAGGCAGTGGACCAAATTAGCCAGTCTAGTTTTCAAATTTTAGTTTAGGGCGTGCATTTTACAGTTGGCTATCTTGTTTCCCTTACTTTCTTGGGGAACATAGCTATTGAATAATAAGTATAAGCTTCAATTTCCTTATCTATGAAATTAGAATAATATCAATAGTATTAGCTATATCATAAAGCCATTGGGACAATCAAGTAATATTTTTGTTTGTAAAATGTGAAGCTTAGAACTGGGTACATAATAACATATGCTGATAAAAATCATTACTCTTGGGGCCCTCCCTAGTGGCGCAGTGGGTTAAAGCACAACACTAAGAAGCTAAACCCACTTCAGCAAGAGTTCGATTCCTGCCTGCCCCAGAGGTGACCACATGGCGCGGCAGACCTCTCCTGACCCGCCTGCTGCTCCCCTCAGCAGTGTACTTCGTCAGTCTGCCTATTCTGCTCCCCACTCTGTCTCTGGTGAATCCTCTCTTGGTCCCTGAGCCTCTGGCCTGTACCCCAGTTCTGTATACACAAATAAATAAATCGTTAAAAAAAAATCATTACTATTGGTCCTCATCTCTGTTGACTATAGGCTTAGGTGTTAATTCAGTGGGTTAATTATTAATTAGTATAGGCAAAACATGTTCTTATTATAAGGCATCTTATAGAAAAGTTAAATGCCAAATATTTAAACTTCAATTAAACTTCAATTATTTTAGTCCTATTAGTTAACAGACAGGGAAAATACTTTTCTGACACTGATGACATGTAGGGCATCTAATGACAAATTTGTGGATAAAGTATAATTGATTCAGTTTTTTATTCATATCAAAAATCCACAGGGTGAGGAATCTAAAGTAATTAATTCTTTCCATTCACAAAAATGACCAGGTTACAATTCGGAACATACCCAGAAGCCATTGATCTTTAAATAAGCTAAGACCATCTCAGCACTTTAAACAATTGCATATAAATGCATTTAAAAGACAAATTCTTCAGTTTGTAGAGTTCTTATTCTAATACCTGAAGTTGGGTATCTTTATTGTGTAAATAGTTGGATAAAAAGTTAGTTGTTACAGTAGACAGTACACTGGATCTAAAATACTAGTAGGTCCTAAGTGGAAAACAAATGTAAAAGGTTTCTACTTTTTTTTTCTATACAAAACAAAGTGTCTAAAAGTGTGACTGAGTATTTATTGGAGTAAATTATCGCAGAACAAAGCATCATCCCTGGATGATTACTGTAGTAAGGAGCTTAAGCTGGACTCAAAATTGGTGACAGGGTGATTTTCCCTCGTAGCACTGAGGGAATCATAAAGGACATTAAATATAAACACATGACAATAGCTTCAGTCCATATATTTGGTGCATATACTTTTCAAAGTTGATGACAAAGAGTTTTGAGAGAGCTGTCAATCTGTTCTTCAGTCCCAAATTCTCTCAAGTAAAATGTAGATAAAAGAAGTAATTTTAATATACAAAGATAGTTTCAGTGTGTGTCTTGGAATTTCAACTTTCAGGAATACTGTGGGTCTTTTTTTTTTAATATATAGAAGTCTAAAATATTTATTGGACACTCTCTTTGACTATTATGAGAATTTACAGAGTAACCAAAATGGAAATATCTACATGCAGTCTATACTTTGGTATTCAGCAAGACTTTAAGAAATGTATAAAAGAACAGCTTTGCTTTGTTAACTCTTGTTTAAAAGTTATTTCACATCTACTACACTAGTTTCGTGTAGCCCTGCCAGTGAGGATAGTTTGAATTAAATTATAACTGCCCATCCTTCATTACCTGAGCTATAACATAATTTGTTTATAATCAGTTTACATCAAGTTGATTGTCTCCCTGTCTTTCAAATGTAGGAATGGGAATAGTTGGTTGAAAATTTGTCATTACAACTCAATCGCACAGTTCAGTCCCTCACAGCATCAAGAGGATCATAAAGGACATTAAACATAAACACATTACAATAGCATGAGTCCAGACTAAATTGTTGCATATACTTTTCCATTGCATTTGATTATTCAAGTGATGATATCACCATAATTATAATTGTTTTAATTTGCCAGCATGGATAAACAGCTTCCTTTAAACTAAAAAGAAAAAAAAAACTGACTGCAAATATGAAATGATGACGATAATTTCCTCTGAGTACCTATTTGGAGGGCAATTAATAGGGAATATTCCATTCAAAAGGCCTGAAGCAGTGTGTTAGGCAGAGCCTGAATACTTCCAACCAGGCAGGAAGATATGGAAAGAACACTGAACCTGAAAACAACTTATGCCACTGATAGTGACATGATATTGGGCAAAGACATCTCTATGCAATCTGTAGTCCATACACTTCCATTTTGTGTTGCTTTGACCCTCCTTAAGCTGTCTGTTTCCTTTGCTGAGTAAGTCCGCTCTTGGTAGATTCTCTCATTTGACTTCCAATTCAACATCATGTCAGTATATGTCTCCCTTGACTTTTGCAAATAGAGTTGGCTATATAAGCCCTCCTAGTATAACATTCCAGGTGAACAGATAATTCCCCCCCTTCTAGCATGTTAAATATGTCATGTTTATTTGCTGACCTCAAACTTCTGATGAGAGGTTATGGAATTTATATTTTCTTTTTCTTTATGCAACATCCTTCAGCTTCTTTCTGCCCTTTAGACTGTTTTTTTGTTTTGTTTTGTTTTGTTTTTTCCCCATCTTCAGTGTCTAATAGTGGACTAGAATGTACCTCACTAGATTTTTGTTTTTGTATCCTCTTTGCATTGCACTGAGCTTCCTGTTCTTAATGAACTTTTAGAATAAAAAAGGTAACACAATGTTGCATCACTTACTTTTTGTCCCACTGCCTTTTCCCCAAATTTCTTGGAATCTTGAGTGTAAATGTGTTCGTATTGCCCCACAGGTCATGGATGTTGTGTTCATTTCCCTCTTTTTTCCCTGCGTGTTCTTCTTTTCCCATGTTCTTTATTGGCTTGTCTTCAGGTTTACTATTTATTTCAATGATCGAGTTCTTCAGTCCTCATTAAGTTTGTTTCTTTTATATGCTTCATTATCCCTTAAACTCTTAATATACTTTCCTATTCATTTATCATTTGCAGTGTGCTGCTACCAAAGTTATTTTAAAGGCTCTAATCATTTCAACATTTGAAAATGTATGCATCTCTTACTTTAGAGTAAAATCCTTTTCACAGTGACTGATATTTTCTGATTTCTTTTTATGTCTAATATTCTTAAAATTATTCAAGATGCTGTGGGTGATACATCAGAATGACTCTGGTGTCTGCAATCATTCTTTGAGACATTTGTTTTCCTATAAGCTAGCTAAATCACTGGTGAATCAAATTGATCATGTAGATCAAATTGCAAAATACATCTCTAGATAAGATCTGGATAAGCACTTTCTTTTATATAGTTTCATTGGAGAACACTGACACTCACTTTTTTAGATAATATCAGTGGCTGCTTTGGGATTATGCAACAAGTTTGCTATTAGATCTACATGCTGCATGGGCCCTCATTTAGTAGATGAGTATTTACAAAGAGTTTACCAATCTCTGTTCTAGAACATAACTATGATATGTTTATTTTATTGGGAAAAAAATACTCTCAAATGATTTCCATGCATTATTTTATATAGAAACCACTCCATTAACTCTTAGAGATTCTATTGGTTGACACACAGAGATACTATTTTTCTATTGCAATTTTTTTTAATTCCAAAGTCATGTGGAAGTACCCGAGGAAATTAATCTCAAATACATTTAAATGTAGCTGTGATCTCAAATTCAGAGCACATTTATCATATTTCAGAGTTTTTGCTTGATTTGTTGCTTTGCTTTAATTCTCTTTGTTTCTTCCCCAAACTAGATGTTGTCTGCATGGCTATGAATACAGCATCTAGCCTCAAGACATCACAACCAGAAAAGGTACTCAACATAATTTACTTTGAAACAATATACAGGACTTTTCAGATGTTGATTTCAGGAGTTTTGAACATAAATGAGGTGGGAAATGCTTGTTAATCAAGTCCAAGCAGCCTATTTCTTAAGAGATATAGAATCAATATAGGTCAAAATTTCTATTTCCCCAAAGCCTATCTTACTGAGCACCTTGAAAGAGATTTTATGGGCAGTTTTCCAGTAGATTTACTGCTTTGCATGCAAATATTAACCTCTTTAAATGTAGGGCAAGGAGAACTTTAAATTGTGAAACAAGTATGCCTGATTGAAGGGTAAAAACAATTACATGCCAGACTTGGTGTACATGAATGAATTTTGTAGTAAGATCATGAATATGGGAAGTGAATTTTGAATGCTCTTGTTGCAAATATTGATTTTAGAAAGAAAAGTTCTAAATCAGCACTCGGTCCCTAAATAAAGACTATTACCAAAACAAATAATAAAAAGGTACAAAGACTTGAAATAAACATGAGAGAAAAGAGTTATACTAAATACATAAAGAACACCTACTATCAATACTATCAGTGTTATAACAGATTAATATCCAAAATATTTTGTTGTGTAAGCAAATATGTTAAGCACTGGGTTTTACTATATTAAGATATAAGAAATACCAACATTTATTACTCATGTATTAGCTTTAAAAAAATACTATTATTAATTTTGATCCTAAAAATCACGTATGGAAGCAACCAAGATGCCTTTCAGTGGGTGCCACACAAGAGAAAAAAAAAAAAAAAAACAGAGGGTTTACTAGTGGGGGAATGAGAGGGATCAATGTACAGATCAAGAGAATTTTTTTCTTTTAATTATATATTTTAACTTGTTTACATTATTCTTAATTTTGTGCATTTTTTCATCTCAATTTTAATCCCCAAGGGCTTCCCACCACCAGTTCACCCGTGTGCCATCACCACAGTCCCGTGTGCTCTTCCCACCAAGTTCTGATCCTGTTCCCTCTCTATCCCTGCCCGCCCCTCCCCCCCCCACTGAGATTGTCTCTGGTTTATAGTTGTTTGTTGATTTTAGTTTTTACTTTATTACAATTACTTTTTCTTTCTTTTCTTTTCTTTTTTTTTTTTTGTCCTGAAAAAAGGGAGGAGGAGTACAAGGAATTACCAGAGACAGAATGGATTAGCCAGAGATAGAGCTGAGGAGCAGAAGAGGTAAATCCACTAACATACACTCCTGAGGGGAGAAGAGGGCAAAAGAGGAGAGGTCTGCTGTGCCATGGGGGTCAGCTCCCTGGCAGGGATCAAACATGCTGCATTGGCTGACAATAGCTTAACAGTACTGTGTCTTTAATTCCTGTGTGTGTGTGTGTGTGTGTGTGTGTGTGTTTATTCACTTAAAATAATGTCTCTGCTAGTCCATGTTGTAGTATGTGAAAAGATTCCCTTCTTCCTTTTAAAGGCTGTATTATATCCATTGAATATACATAGTAAATTTTCTGGACATTTGGTTGTTTTACCTCCTGGCTATTGTAAATGGTGCTGTTATAAGGTTAAGTACTGAGTTATTTCTTTGAGATCCTGCTTTCAATCCTTTTGAAATAAAACTAGAAGTGAAATTCCTAAGAGCTAGATTTCAGCTAGTCCCACATCTTTGCCTTGACTTCTCCCTTGCCTTGTATTTATTTCCTTACACTTTCATATATTTTACCTGGGAGTTCTTCTTCAGCCCATCACTTGCATTAAAATATTATCTCAGTCTTTGCTCCAAGGAAACATGACCTACGGCACTGTCACCTTTGATTCTGGTGCACTGACAACTTAATCATTTTTTGGTGAGTGCTATGGCTCTGAGCCTAGTTGTGTTAATTAAAAGTAGGATAAAGTCAAAGGTCCACAGAACACTAAGTATCTCTATATTATGTGTCCTCTAAAATACCAATATATGACAGCCATATTGTATTGAATTAAACGGAATATTCCCCAAAACAAGAAATTCAAGAATTTTTAATTTAACCTAAGAATTAACAGAGGATAAACTTTCTTTGGGAACACAAAAATCTGTTCAATCTTCATTTGCATTGATAGAGATAAGAAAGATGAACTGGGAGAAGCAGAAATCTAAACAAAAATTTAGCACCTCACAAGCAGTGGAAAAGTAGACCATGAGAATACTAGTATATTCCTCCTCCTTCACAGAAGAATTCAGCTGCCCACCCACATGGATAAATTCCTTATCTTAGCAACAAATGACTTACACAGAATTTAGGGAATAACATTGTAACTAGCAAAATATTGTTAGGGAAATTTTACCAAAACATATTTTTCTGAGGAAAAAAATGTATCCTACACCAGTCCTCCTCAACTGTATTTCCAGTGTTCTTCCAACCCACCTTTATGTACACTTACAATACTGGTTCTAGAGAGATCACAGCAGGGAAATTTTCTGGCACTGAGAATACAGAGCAATTACACATGACAGTTGAAAGAATGCAGGGCATTTTCTTTTGGCAGTGAGACCCCACTGAAGACTGCGGAGTACTGTGATATTATGCTTTATGCAAACATAATGGATGGATCAAATCAAATCCAGGACTGGTTTGTCTTTATAAACTGTGTCATTAATATAGTGTACTAGAGTAATTCAATATTTGAAATAAACCTCCTCTGGAAAGCTTTCCTCTGGAAAAGCACCCACTCATTCTATCCAGTGATTGTAACTCTTAAAAATATATCATCTAAAATGTACAGGCAAGGAAATAAGGAAACAACATACTTACCATATGTCAATGATAAAAATTTTCAGCCAAGAATACTATACCCTTCAAGATTCTCCTTGAGATATAAGAGAGGAAAAAGAAAGTCTTTCAGACAAAAAGAAGCTGAAGGAGTCTGCCAAAACCATATCTCCCCTACAGACATGTGGCAAGGGCTATCCTATCTAAATCAAGGAGAATAAATTCCACCACCACCACCACCCCAAAAAAAGAACAAAGAATTAGCTAGTATCAGAAAATTAAAGGCAAAATGGCAATTACAAGTCTTCGTGCATCAGGTTGTCTCAGAAAACAACACCCAACTTTCTTTTGTCTCCAGAATCAATTAAACAGCAAAGATAAATTTATAGTCTATGTAAAAGACTGGAAAATAAGTCCACAAACAAATGATGCCACCCAAAAAGGCAGAGACAGTCATACTTACCTTAGACAAAATAGACTTCCAGGTAAAAAAGTTAGCAAGAGACAGTGATGGACATTATATAGTCAATAAGGGATAAATACATCAGGAAGATATAAAACTCATCTATGTATACACACAAAACAAGTGCAATCAAAATATCTGAGGGGACTCTAATCAAATCAGAATTCTGTTATTGGCAGCAACTCAAAGTCCCAGTGTCACCAGTGGATAGATCTACCAGGCAGAAAATAAACAAGGAGACAATAGACTTCAATGATGAATTAGACTGCATGAGTTTAATGGATAATTATAGGGTATTACACCCTCCAAAAGCTAAGTATTCATTCTTCTCGAGTGCACACAGAATATTCTTCAGTATATAAGCTACCCACTGGGCCACAAAATAAGGGTCAATAAATTCTTGAAGACTGAAATCACATCAAGTATATTCTCTGATCACTGATATCAAAGTTGAAATCAACCATACAAAGAAAGCAGGAAAAACTCTAGATTGAACAGCACATAACTTAACAATCATTGGGTAAACAAGGAAATTTAAAAATACCTGGAGGTAAAGGAAAATGAAAACACAACATATAAAAAACCTGGGACAAATCAAAAGCAGTACTATGAGGGAAACATTGCAATAAAAGCCAACATCAAGAAGCAAGAAAGAGTTCAAATAAACCACCTTACCTCTCACTTTAAGAAACCAGGAAAAAAAAGAAAAGCAAAACTAAAGCCAGTAGAAGGAAGGAAATAATAAAACTGGAGCAGAAATAAATGCAATAATGACAAAAACCTAAAGACAGTATAAAGCATCAGTGAAAACAAAAACTAGCTCTTTGAAAAAAAATCAATAAAATAGTCAAACCTATTTAGTTAGACTTCCTAAGAAGGAAGAAAAAGCTAGTAAATAGCATCAGTGATGGAGAGAAATTAAAACAGGCATTTCAGAAATGCAATGGATCATATTAGTAGAAAGTCCAACAAATTGAATAATCTAGATGAAATGCACAAAACCTTAGAAATCTATAGCTCTTTGAGATTGAAATCAGGAAGAAATAGAAAACCTCAACAGCTAGATCACCAGTAAGGAAATTAAAACAGCAACCAAAAGACTCCCCAAAAATGAAAGTCAAGGCCCAAAGAATCAAAGAATCAAATAATCAAAGGTAAAATATACCTATCTTCCTCAATTCTTCAAAAAAATAGAGAAAAAGGGAATGATTCCAAACACATCCTTTAAGGCTAACATACTGCCGATACAAAGCTTGACAACGGTGTCCCAAAAAAGGAAAATTACAGACTTTTCCCTTTATATGCAATACCACTGAGATGCAAAACCCTTCACAAAATCTCAGCAAACCAAATTGAATAATACAGTAAAAAACTCGTACATCAGGAGATTTATTTCAAGTATATAAGGATGGTTCAACATCTGAAAATTAATCAATGTAATTCCCAAGACCAGCAAAAGTGACAATAAAAATCACATGATTATATCAATAAATGGGAAGAAAACATTTGATAATATTCAATATTTATTTATGATAAAAATACTCAAAAAACTGGGGACAGATAGAACGTAGCTCAACATGATAAAGGCCATCTAAGAAAGACCAATAGTCAACAGCAAACTCAGTGGTGAAAGATTCCATGATCTGGTACAAGACAATATTGTCCACTCCCACCACTACTCTTCCACATAGTGTTGAAGTCCTAGCTTGAGAAACTAGATGTATGTGTGGTTACAGTCCTGACCTCTGAAGTGTACTCTTCCTGGATAGAAAGCATGTTCCTCAGCAGACTGACTACACTATATAATGGGTTGTTATCAGAAGTAGTAAATCTCTTGGAAATAGAGACCCCTCAGCTAGAGACTGCAAATCTTCACCCCTTGCATCTAAGTGCCAGCTGGAAGGATAAATTTTAAAAATCCATATTCCTTCCATGTGGAGGTCATCTTTTTGCTGCAATCCTGACATCTCACTATTGTGAGTTCATACTCTTCCACATTTTTACATGAATTTTAATAGTACTTATAATTGTTGATGATGACAATCAATCAAAATCAAAATCACCCAATTACATATATTAACATACCCCCACCCTCTCGTGTCCTCTATTTTGAACATATTGGCTTTCAACTTAAAATCAGCCTTTTCTTCTCCCTTATATTATCATTTGCCATATTTAGTTGACTTTAGTAAACATTTATTGGAAACTCACTGTGTTTCGTACCTGGTGGCAGGCAGAAACCCTGCTTAGTCTTCATGCCTCTTTCCTCTACCTCCTGTTTACTGTTTTCATTGGTAGGGGTTTATGTCAGTCTACCAGAGAGTTAACATGATTTTTCATCACACACACACACACACACACACACACACACACACACACACACACACACAAATACACCAATTCCATCTAGCCCTTTAGTAAAAAAAGAAACAGAATGGTGCATCTTAGCATCCATTTGATTTCCTTATTGATATCATCATTGTAACCTAAGACTCCAAAATAATCCACAGACAAGAAACAAAATTATAAAACATAATTTTTCTACTGTTCTTTCTAGAGAGATCATTGTCTCTAAACTTAAGGGTTTATTTAATAATTACAGTATATTCTTAGCAATGTGAGTGGTAGATGTGTGTGTGTATTCAACCTGCTTTCGTTATCTGCATTTCTGCAACATACTGTCTGCATCACTGGCCATTGCTCATGGCTTCTTCAATCATCTCTACTAAAAGACCTGTAAGCAACAAGAAGTAGACATTGACTTGCTGAGAACAAATAAGGCATCAAGGCCCAGCCAACTTCCATAGCCTGGAGACCATTTTAATTTAGCACATTTCGTATCTCTTGTTATAAATAAAAATGTCCACATATTTGCATTGTCCTATCCTGGAGAAAAGAATAAATTAGAGAAGTGAACAAAATTTGCTGCTTATCACATAGATACTGCTCTCCTTTCTCTTGCTGTAGCTGTGGAGATATTGAAAATTAAAATGTTTAACACTGCAGGCACCGCTGTCACTTCCCTCTGAAACAGGTCATTGTGCCTGTGTTTGTATTATTAGATTTGTTTTTCATATTCATTACAGAGATCTGTGTGGCTCTAAGGACGGCATTCATTAAATGTGGGCCGTTAGCCAAGAGCATTAATCAGATAAATAGTATCCCTTTGGAAAACGGTACTTTTTTTCTGGCTGCTTCATTTCATGTTCTCCTTGTCCTTGCCCCTTGGTATAATTTAGGACATCTATTCAGGCACCACCTCCCTCAGTGCAAGGTCCAGATGACTGTACCCCAGAGGCAAGGTGGCCATCGCAACTTTCTCTGTTGTAGGAGAAGACAGGACCGAAGCTGGTGCTGGAACCTGGCATAGAGATTAGTTTTCCTGAGAGGGTCACACTGTCTGTGACATTATCATATTCTTGTCTCCAAGAACAGAATCTCAGGCACAGTTAAATGCACTATGGACCAAATATCAACAAGTTAAATGGTTTTAGAATAAATTTCCAAATTCAGATTTCTGCTCCTTTACTTATCCCATAATTTCATGTTTACTCTGTATTTAACTTTTGAAGTCTCACTTCATCATCTATAAAGCAGGAAGGATGAGCAAGTATAAAGTGACATAAATACAATGGAAGTGTTTAGTACCTGGAGCAAAGCATTTGCTCAGTAGATATTAATGATCACTTTTTTTTTCTATTTTGCTAATTCTGGGCTATAATTAGCCCAAGGAAACCTACTTCATTGTTTTTGTAGGTTGTTAGACTCAAAGGAATCACCTGGAGCTCCTTGATATGTGGTCTTTGTTCTTCATTCTCCACCCATAGTGGATTAGCTACTATGTCTATTATGAAGCCGACAATCCTCTCCAGTCATTCAATAGGGAAACTTATAAACTGTTATCTTATCCATCTACCCTAAATTCCAGTGTTCAAGCTCCTTTTGCCATATTCCTGCTAAGTGTTTCTGAAAAACTGTTCAAATATTTAGAATAGTGAACTCAAAGCGTTTCTTTAAACCATGTCTGTCTACAAGTAACTGCTTAAGAAGTGACTTCTACCCGAGTAAAATTTCTCTCTAACATTCCTCTTTCACTGATGCAAGTTCAAACTTCTAGAGTCATGGTTTGTATGGGAAGGAGGATTAGGGGGCCGACCCCTCCTTGTGTCTGATAGTCATTCATCCCTTTGAAATCACTGCATTGCCCCCCCCATCTTCTCTGCCACAGACTAATGTATTGTCCACCAATGATTATTCCCCAAATTACAAATATTTTAACTATTTTGCCAAATATATGACACTGTTATAATTCCAGCTGCCTGCACACTTCCTAGCCTCTGACCAATGAGGCACTTTTGTACTGATTCAATCTAATGTCTGTTTTCTGTAGGCAAGAGGAGACCAAAAATGCATGTAAGGGTCCATTGATCATATTTGCCTTTGCTGTAAAAGGATCCTCATGCTTGATAAAATGTTAGTGTCTTACATTTCTCAGCTATCTTATGAACCATTCAAATTCCATATCATGAGTTACAGTAAGACCATCTACAATTTTAGACTTGGGACAGAAGAGCAGTTTATAGTGGAGGCATTGGTGGTCCTAGGCATCAAGTCTATATCTTGTTGTTTTTTTTTTTTAATATTTATATTTATTCATACAGAACTGGGGTACAGGCCAGAGGTGTGGGGGTGGTGTGAGAGGATTCACCAGAGACAGAGTGGAGAGCAAAACAGAATGACAAAGTACACTGCTGATGGGAGCAGCGGGCGGTCAGGAGAGGTTTGCCGTGTCATGTGGGTCACCTCAGGGGCAGGGATCGAACTCGCATGGAAGAGCTATGGCTAGCTTGCAGAGCTGTGCTTTAACCCACTGTGCCACCAGGGAGGGCCCTATATCTTGTTTTTTTAACACAATAACTTTGTGTCAGAAAGCTTTACTACTTACATAGTACATCTGTCTCAAGACATTTGCTTCTCACACGTTTTGTTGCTCTTTAGATTCAATTATTTTCATTTTTGTTTCAATTTCTCTGTATGTAATAGTTAGAAAAGATCAGTTGACCTAAGGAATTATGGATTTTCCAGAAAAGTTACAAACCTTCTAACTCTGGACCTCCACCCCCATACAGCAGCAGCATGCTGGACCTTACTGTACAATACACTCATGCTGCCCACACTTTGTGCTCAGTCTCTCCAACACACTGGGCATAGCGCAGCCAAAGGAATAGTAGCACAAATTTTCACAAGCCATTTCCATGTCTGCCATTTAACATGAAATTGAAGTCAATCTTATGAAAAAGGGTACATAGGGAAGGTGGCAGACAAGAATATATAAACAATAAAACATTCTGTAAGAAAACCAGTGGTATAGATGTTTATAAAGAAAAAATGTCCTTCAAATTGTAAAGGAAAAGAAGTGAGTTCTCATTTAACCTTAACAACTAAAAGTAAGATAACATCCACATGGTAGAATTTCAGTAAAGATTAAATTAAATTATTCATAATTACATAATTACTAGTATTAACTATTGTAGCATTGTCCCTGACATACAGTAACTAAAATATTTGCCGCTGAGATTCTTCAAACTTGGGCATTAGAACCTGGACCTCCCAACATCTAGCACAGCAGCTCTTCCGATTGCACAAAGACTCTACACCAATATGTCTAGCTGTCTCCTTAATTTCTAGCTTCAGAAGTTTTCCAAATTGAATGTCTCAGTGAGGATTGACTCTTAGCCAGTCCCTAGTTATCTTGCAGAAGTAGATCAAGACCCTGCTGCAATCTACGGTATCTGTCCCAATCTTCTTATAGGGGAGTGTGCTGCATTCATTTGGTCACATATTCAACTCAGTCCCTGATTGAGGCTAAATATCTTATGACTAGTCTGTCCTAACTTTTAAGGAATTAATATACACCACTCATTTTTGTACATAATTATACAAATCTATCAAATGTGTAAGATTCTAGGCATGGAGGATTCTGTCCTCTGACGGGCTTGCCAGGACTTCTTCTGCCTCCAATTTTATCCCATTTTGTTTTCATCCACTTAAGAGTCTTCACAGCTGCTCATCCATTGAAGGTTTCCTTCTATTTTCAAGAATACTGATGGATTTTTCAAATACCTTTCTAGCATTTTCTAGCATGTCGGAGAATTTGGTGTAAATGAAGGAAGCTGCACTTTATGCTTAGTTCTCTATATGAATCAATTCTAAATGTGTGCTTTAAATGGACACTTACCCTCGATTTATTCCCTTTTGTCTTTTAAGAATGTGGTTTCATTCTTTATAAAGATGTTCCCCTAATTGCATACAATCATTTCCTTACAAAAAGATTACCAGATGTTATCTACAGCTGTCCCCTCCTTCTGCTGAAAAGAGTTGTTCATCTCTATTAGGATTAATCTGCTTTTTCACAGCAAGATTCTTAAGGATTTGGGGTAAAATTTTCATCATTCTTCTGATATTCCCAGAACATACAACAAACTGATATTATCACACACTCATTATTTATTTCCCCAAATTTAGCATCAGAAAAAGCTGCATATAGTTAAACTAAAAAAAAAAAAAAAAGACTCAAAGTTGGTCTCCTTGAACACAAGTGTCAACCTAGATAAAGTCAAGACTCCTCTTTTATAAGTGATTGACAACCAGTCTGCCATTAGTCTCTGTCCCAGTCACCTGACACTACAGCCAAGCTCTGCTATAACTTCTGTCAGTAATGACAGGCCAAATCTGATCAGGGCTAGGCTGCTAGACAAGTAAAGAGTAGCACCCAGATATAACAGAAGAAAACTTTCAGCAACCTGCAGCTCAATTCTTGAAACAAGTAGAAAAAAAAATTTTTCAACCTCTACCACTCTTCCCCCTTATATTAAAAAGTTATGTAAGGAAAACATTTTACAGAGCACATATGTAACACTGAAATGCTTCTAGTTTAGACACTTTAACAATTCTGAATCAGAAGTGAAAGTCTATAGTTAGAGGAGCCTCTAATTTTGGCAAATAGTCATTAAAATGAAAGATGACTGGAAGAAGATCCTGTCCAGGAAATCAATTAGCTTAATGCTAACCCATAACCCCAACATTCAATACACTATGGCTACCCTCCTATTCTACATTTTCTTGATCTGAAGTAACTTTTGAGTATAACAGCCATAAAAACAAAAAGGATTAAACTGTAATGTCAGCACTGTATGGTTAAATTGGGTGATTTGGTGATGGCAAACTGTTGGGTATCCTAATACTGCCACAGTTGAATAGAGAGAGAGATAGATGATGGATGGAGGATGGATGGATGGATGGATGGATGGATGGATGGATGGATGGATGGATGGATGAATTTTTCTTGGGGCTATATGTATTCACACACACATACATATATATTTTATACACACACATATACACATAAAAAATTACTTCTATGGAATGAGGAAGCTAGCTGGGAGACCAGAAAATCTCAAATAAAATACCCACTGGGAGAAAATGTTGATACTTTGAGGATAAAGTATTCCCTTCCCATGATGTGCTGCCTGCAACTCCCTTGAGACCAGATCGGAGGAGCAGGGACTTGCCAGAGGAGTGACAGAGACATGATGGGCTGGGGCGGACAATATGGTTTCAATCATGGTTCTGAAATGGATACAGCTTTTCCCCCAGCACCAAAGAATAGAGAAGGCAAGGCAGAGCCAGATTTAAGGATAAAATAGAGCCCGTCTTTGAAAGATGGTCAGGTTGGGATCAATCTGAACTCAGTTTCTACAGAGTAAATTAGCCCCTGCCCCGCCTCATACTTTGTGATATTGCATCTTCATTCCCTACTTGCTTTCAAGCTTCCATTTGCTTGAAATTATGACTCTGTCAGTCATTCCTAGATTATGCCCATCAGTATTCATCCCTTATTATTTATTTTGTTCTCAATATTATCACTCTGCTGAGCACTAGTGGGGGATCCTGCCCTCAAGAACTAAGAAGCCTGGCAGGAGTATGGTGAAAACAATATTTGTAGTACGCTGACTTTGTAACAGGCAGGGCTATGGAATACAGGTTTTTATTTTATCCCTGTAGTGATGGATGGAGCCCGATATATTATCACTTCTCTACATCTTCAGATGCAAACACTGAGATTCAGTGCAATTAAATGATTTTTTTCCAGACCCAGATCTGGTAATGCTGGAGCTTTGTGGTAGTCCCTTGTTTGCTATTTCAAAAGTCATGCTCTTTCCACTGCATTATGTGTGTCTAAGTAACTACAACTAAGGGTTTAAAATAATAAGTACCAAAACTAAAGATGAAAGCGGAGTGTATCAGAGGAGATGTAACTTGGATGGTTTCTTTTTATCAAATCCATATTTCTCATGTCTGGCATAATTTCCTCATAGAATTGAGACTTAATTGATAGTTATTGAATATATATTCTGATTGAAAGTCACAAGACGATAGAGCTTTCAAGGGAGTGTGTGCGTGTATGTGTGTGTGTGTGTGTAAAGAAGTAGACTTTGAAATTGGTCTTAAAAGATGGGAAGGCGTTAAGTATGCATACTCAACTGATGGGAAGATGATTTCCTGGTACCTATGGACAAAATGAACAAAGACATGGAAGCAGAAAATGATAAAGAGTGTTTGAAATCATGATAGTCAATTTTGAATTAGTGAAATCTTTGAGCAACAGGAAAAAATTTCTCATATTAGAATTTTAGACCGTAGCCTACCTGAAATAAATAAGATGGCCAATATTTTGAGGGTTACAGCCAACTATGCTAACTGGAACATTTCCATACATGGATTATCACAGGTAAGTCTATTTTGGAGACCACCTACCCTCATGGTTCTCACCAGAATCTTCTGGATGTCCTCAGGTAGCCATGTAAAATAGCCCAGACACAAATGAGATGCTGCTTTGAAGTGTGCATTAATTTTTTAAATGCCGGTATATTTTTGCATGTTTAATTTAACAAATTGTTAAATTTAATTTAACAAATCAGATTATTTAACAAATAACGACTCCTGGGGAAATTGGTCCCAGGCATCTGTGACTTCAAATCCCCTGTAACAACTGTTAACATTGAAGGTCCAGGATTACTAGCTGGAGTCTGGTTTTAAAAGGATTTAACTTGCGTACATATTTTTCTTCAAGGGAAGTAAAAATAAACTGTGATGTGACACATATTTATTATTGAAATTCAGAGACATTTAAATATATTTTAGCAACTTTACTGAACTACCTTTGACATATAGAAATTGTATATGTTTAAGATGTACAACTTTATGTTTTGACATATGCATACATTGTGAAAAGATCACCACAATCAAGCTAAATAATCATCACCTGAACACAGCTATCGTTTGTGTAAGAGAGAAGTGAGAAGATTCAGCTTAAGAACTATTTATCCTCTTCACAAATTTCAAGTACATGACACAGCACTGCCAGAAATGCAGTGAATAAGACTTCACCTGTCTACAAGTATGGTATAGACTCTAAAATAGCAAAAGCGATAACAAGGAATAACGTGGCTTATTACATGAAAACACATGGTCTGAGGTACTGTGTTCAGAACTGGGAGACAGCACTTTACAAAATTCTCAGCAACTGAGGCTTTGGAAAGTTCATCAATTTGTCCCTGGTCATATATCTAAAAGGCAGTCAATTCATGTACAAAACCTGCAAGTCATCATCCTTTTAATCATTCCACATATTGTCTTAACAAAGAAAAAGCATATTTAAAAAATGCTAATTTTAAGACAAGGAGAATATAGCAACAAGTTATGCCTGCCCCTTCTAGTGAAAAGCTTAAAAGCGGATCAAGCTGGTGTGTGGATTTTTTTAATCAGAAGAGTTTACTGATGGAGGCGTAATCTTAAATTTTAACAACAAATATCAATGTTCTTCAATGCAAGTCTCCTAACTCTCCTCCAGATTCTATATCACCCATGTTGCTGTCAGAAAGAAGAATCAGTCATTTCATAAATAGACAATGTTTGCCACACTGAAGATGATCAGATCCAATCTCCAGCATCCCATATGCACAGGGCACCATGCCTACCTCATCAACCAACTGTAGGCATTTCCCTCATTCTCTATTTCAAAGATGAGGAAACAGTATCAGCCACAGCCACCAGCAGGCCGTTTCACACAGCTGAAAAGTGATGGATGAGGGATTCGAGAGTGGCTCTGCACAACTGAAGCCTTCATTCATCCTGCTCCACCACAACTCGTGATGTACAGTAGAGGACTTTTGTATAGTGACAGCTGGAGATTTTAAATGCTTTGTCCCTGAGCATGCAGCCATCTCCCTCCCATCATGTCTGTTATATACTACTTTTTTTTTTTCTTAGAAACTGGAAATGGCTGCATTTTCTGCCATGTGATGCTCCAGCCCTGAACCTCATTATCTCTGAGATGAAGCCTCGGTGCAGCAGAGAGCTGAGCACACCCGGGGGGACAGCAATCATGCTCTTGCCTTTCCACACACGCCTCTGATGATGTGCAGAGCAGGCAGCTATTACTCACACTTTGGCTTTCTTTCCAAGATGTTCTGGCTATAATAATGTCTGAATTTAGAGATTTGTTTACATTACCTGTATCTACTCATGTGAACCATTGACCATCTGTGTATTAGTTTTCAAGGAATAGATTGAAAGTGGACATATAATTTCACCAGTCATGTCAGAATAAGGAAAGGAATCTTGAGAAGCTAATTTTAACAAAAGTAAATAAACTTGACCTGTATTTTGTATTATTTCCTTGGTAGAGAAGTCACTGACAGAAATCCCTCCCATCACCACTATCATTTTAATTTTCATGTCATGTTTAGCTCTTAAACTAGACTATCAATAAAAGCAGAATATTGAAAGTCATAATGAATTCAAAGCACAAATATGCCACATAAAGTATTTACCTGTAGCTAAACAGGGTTTAATGTATCTGAGCATAAAGAAGTATAAATAGGATATTTTACTGTTTACAGATAAGTTACAAGGGAAAAGTTTGGGGAAGACTTTTTTAAAAGTTCTAATCATAGGCAATGAAAAAAGAATCCCACCCCCCCCCCCAAAAAAAGAAAGCTTTTTCTCCTGCTCTGCTTTCAAAAGCTCAAATCTCAAATCTTATCATGAAATGAGGATAGACACTTACCACTGTGCAGTAACTGGGTACTTAGGCATCTCATTCACATCATTCTAATAATTTACTAAGAGCAGCAATGGTTGGCATGATGCATACTAACAGTTTTTGCAATCAATGATTAGGGGGAAAATTAACCAGGATATGTGCAAGCCCCTGACCACGGACCAAGCCTACTTCCTGCAATGAGTGGTGGAAGGCTCTCTATTACCCTGTCATCACGAAAGGCAACAGAAAACAGACTTGCAATTTTCCTAGAACTACTCAGAGTGGCATTTACTTCCCAGCACAACCACCTCATTCCCAGTGTATTGAACAAAACTACTAACAGAACTAAGAAGGCTTGCTGGGAGTTCAATGGCCGTCTTTTGAGTAGTGGGGGGAGTGATGAGGCAGAAGTCAATTGGGTCATAACTTCTATGCAACTCTATGCAACTCCTGTTCATTTTCTTTGTGGTGTCCCCCCACTCCACAAAGGCGTTCTCATCCACAGAAGTGGTGTTTTAGAGTTTTGTTGTTGTTGTTGTTGTTGTATGTGTGTATGTGTGTGTGTGTGTGTGACCATGACCTTCTGGCCAATCTTGACTGGGCCATAAGTAGACACTTGATTGGAGGTGTGTCAAGTGCCTTCTCTCTTGTAATGATCTTTAATTGGGACTTAGGGAAATCCTGAAAACCAGGTGTGCATATATTAAATGCAATATGTACACTGTGGATTTGTCCACTATTTGTCCACTGCCCACTACCATGTTGTTTCAGTACAAATGCATTTGGTCTGTAGGGAAAAATATGCAGATTATCTGAGATATCCAAACTGAAAATTGTTGGGGTTATAGAAAGCGTATTTTAAAGACAAAGTATCTGTTGGATTTGATATACAGTAAATATATGTGACCGAACATGTTCTCATTTTTAGATTCCCCAAGCTGTTTAGAACTTCAGTGTCACCTTGCCAACCTAACTTTCCCAATTGTAGTCCACCAAATAATTCCCCGGTGCACAATGAGTAACATATTTTATGAACATCTTCAAGGTGAAGGTGGAGAGTGGAATATCTTGGCTTCTGAACAGAAGCTATAAACTTGGGTTCAAAAAAGGAGCTGTTGAAAGAAGAATCATTAACTAAACCTTTCTCAAGACTGTCATGTCACTTCTGATAATAATGATCGTAATTCCATGAGCATTTACCGTGCTATGAACCCAACACTCCAGCACTGTACCTGCACTGTTTGATTTAACACTCATATCATCTTTCATGTAATAAAATCATCACACTCTACGGGTGAGAAAACTGAAACAGAGGATGAAAAACTAACTTACCTTATATCCTTATCTTCTAAGCCATCACTGGAGATGGCCGACCAGTTTGTTCGCTTTAGCCTTGTGATTCTCTTGGAACTAAATGTGCTGTAACAAAGAGGAGGAAATAGGAGGATAAGGTGGTGTTACAGGTCAAAATCAGGGTCACATAACTGGCATTCCCTGCCCCAGAACCATGTCTTTGACTCCAAGGAAATGACAGACTTGTAGGAAAATCTTGACCCTCTTGTTTCACGTCTGCCCTCAAGGTGTAGCTTCCTGCTTCGTACAATATCTTTTTATTTGTCTTTCTCCCTCAAGCTCTTGATGTCTGTTTCAACCTACATTTCATTTGTATACACACCTGTTTTCTTACCTTTGCTTTTCCACTGTTATTCTCACCAACAGCAGTGGCACCACCGGGAAGCTTAATAAACTTCAGATTATCAGCCCTTCATCCAATCTGCTAACTCAGCACCTAATATTTAACAAGGTCTCTAACACAATGCACATTAAAGTTTCCAGACTACTGAAAACCTCCACCTTTCAGCTTTTCATGTCTCTCCCTTGTTCTTGTTCTGTAAGTTCTTGTTCTTTCTATTTCTCCTTCCCTCTCTTTCTCTCCTTCCATGCAATCATAGGCAGGAGAAGGGCAGGAAATATGTCTTACTTGAAAATACTTAGCTCAAACCTTGGTGGATAGGATGAAAAGAAATCTTGTGAGAATACTGCAGGATTTCACAACCTGGGTGAAAAAAGTATCTTCCAGAATTGGAAAGATGAGGTTTCTCTATCTGTCCTCTGCTACCCATTCTAAATCCTTCAGATTCATCAGCCAGAAGGGTTCCCCAGCTGCTTAATCTAACTCGTTTCAGGTGCATGGCCACAGCATCACTTTTTGTTCTAACTTGAGCAGTTAATAAGGGCAGTTGCCCACTGTTTTAGCCTCCATAAACCCCTTACCTGGGTCATTTCCTCGATTCTGTGCCCCCACAGAGTATGAAGCAATTTGACTAATTATTCTGTCTGCAGCTTCTCTTGGAGAGTCACTCTGCTACTCTTTAATAGCTGCACTGACACCTCCCGGGTTTTGAGGACACATGAAGGCACCTTCCCCTGCACAGGGAATGTCTCGCCTGCCCCCATTCTTTACTCCGTCTCTTCCTCCAATCCCTTCCTGGTAAATCCAAGCCATTGCTTATATGAAGACTGCTGGGGCCCAGTCACAAGATATTTACTAGAAAGCTGCTCTGCATGTGTGTGTGTGTGTGTGTGTGTGTGTGTGAGTGCATGAATGTGCTTATGAGTCTTGAAACTCTCATTTCATTCCATGTTTTTCTTGAGCTCCAGATCTGCTAGGAATCATAACAAATCATTGATAACCTTTGAGTGGCTGGGCAGAAGGGAGGTCACAAACCCCAACTGACCTCCCTTCTGCCCAGCCACTCAAAGGTTATCAATGTGAGTTATGGTCATGAGAAGCAGGAGAAAGGAGGAAAGCTGCCTCAAGTGAAGATGAGAAAGGAGGATACTTACTGCTGCCTCCGCAAACTGGAGTAAGGAATTAAGAACGTGGCACTCTGCAGATACATGACAGCATCCTCGGTTCCTTTAAGAAGATAATTGGGAGAATCAGCCATCCATGGGCATTGCAAGGTTAGAAGTTTCTCTCGCTGAAGGTTTGTCTCCTTGAGATGAAACATGAAGGAAAAACAGGCAAAAGGAAATTAGAAAAATATACTGGCTGATTGACTAATTGATAAAGGAGAAAAAAGAAAACATAGGGAAGGAGAAAGGCAACAGTTCTCTGGAAAGTAACAGAATAAAAAAAAAAAGTTTGGATTTAAAATCAAGCATCTCTATCAGTCTGTTCCTGCTTTACCTTTTGCTTGGCTTCAACTTTTGCAAACTCCTTTTAATGAAGGTGGAAATAAAGTGACATATTGACTGTGGTAACTGATTTGGTACAGAGACTCCTCTTACTGAATTGAAGAGTAAATGAGGTCACCCCAAATAATTTCTCCAGCCTTCTGTGTTGGAGACTCCCAAGCTGCTCTTTGGTCTAATATGTCCCTTTCATTTTTCACCACTAAAATCAGATGGTCTTAATGACAATGACAAAAATCTAATCTAAACTGAACCCTGAGGCCGTGAAGCCAGAACAATCAATGGATGGGGAGAAGTGAAGTCTAGGAACTAGACGTTCATGTACGTTTAGATCTAGAAGTTCCGCAAAATTCGAAAGTATCTCCCTCTTTCCTGCTTACCTCTGTCTCCTGCTGGACAGCGAAATGCACATGTAGATAGTGCAAACCTTGAGAGCAGGCTAGGAGTACAAACTACATAGACCTTGTGTGGGAGAAGGTAAGATAAAGTCGTGGTCACACATAAAATTGATGCAGACTCCTGAATCCTGGGAATGGAGTCTTGAGGATTATAGACATCGTACCTATGCTCAGAGTATGCTGTGACAGGAGCTAATTAATTCAACCTCATAAGGTTCAGATGAGGAACATTTAAAGCAAAGTTATGTAAGAATATATGTATCTTTTGGGGCCTCCCTGGTGGTGCAACGGGTTAAAGCGCAGCACTATGAAGCTGCTTCAACACAAGTTTTCTCCCAGGCCAGGGAGGTGACCCCCATGGGCCAGCAGACTTCTCCAGTCTCCCCTGCTGCTCCTCTCAGCAGTGTACTTTGTCAACCCACCTGTTCTGCTCCCTACTCTGCCTCTGGTGAATCTTCTCACTACCCCTGCATCTCTGGCCTGTACCCCAGTTCTGTATGCATAAATAAATCTTCAAAAAGAAAAAAGAATACGTATCTTCTTAGCTCAACCCCATGGGTTCCAACCCCTTTCCTAGTATCAATACATGATGAATAAGCACAATTGAAAAATACATGATTCGGGTTGTTTTTTTCTTTTCTTTTCTTTTCTTTTCCCCTTACTACCTTTCCATCAGAAACTGTCTTTATACTGTCCTAAAACTAAGACTTCACGAATCTCCTTTTGCACTATTTCAGTCTAAAGAACCTAGATTTCTAACTAATAATTGGCTACCATATATTACTAACATTTCACATGTTTTTCTTGAGTCCACAGCTATTGGGAAGTAAGAGCCCAAAGGAAAAGCATCTTACCCTGCAGTATTGACTCTACCCCCAACTTGTTTTCTGCACACTCAGACTCCTGAAACCTGATAACGGAGTCTTGAGGATTATAGACATTATACCTATGCTCGGAGTCCTCTGTGATAGGAGGCTAATTAGTTCAACCCATAGGGTGATATGAGGAAACTTTATAGTAAAGTATCTGCGGATTTGTTCCCACAGTGTCCAAATTTGTCACCATTTTGTTATTTGGTTACACCACCAGTGCACAATTCCAGACACAGGCGTGACAGGTGCTACGTAGTAAGACATCGACAGATGACTCCAGGACAGGTAATGCAATAGCCCACACTCAGTTTCTACAGCTTTGTCATTTTTCTTAACGATGATTTGTGAAAATATCTCACCCCATAAATGGTCGCTTGCAAAACTTCCTCAAACTGAGTAAGATGTAAGGTTTTCACATTTAAAGTACAACCCAAAGTCACAGGGAAATGTGAGCAAACCCAGTGGATAAGCACATTCCAGTAGCGGAACAGATGCAAATTCTTCCCAGCAGCCCATCCTCTGAGTCCGGCCTCTGAAATTCTTGTTAAACTGACTTAAAGGGCAGGGTGGGAAGCGGGGATGGGAGGGAAAGCTGAGGTGCCTGAGTTATATGCTGAGAATTTTCCCTCTGAGTGGAAATATTTGCTTCTGTTGTCAAAAGTTGGGTAGGAGAGGGTACAAAGCAAATATTTCTTGTTTTCAGCATCTGTCTTCTCATTAGAGATATCAGCCCAGAGGTACCTCTATATTTTTGGCCTCTGAGATATTTCTATGATTTAATGAGTCAACAGAATATTCAATCATGAAAATACATAATTAAACATAGACATAATTAAAGTAAAAATAATTAACATAGAAACAAAGGTTGGTTTGAGAAAAAGAGAAAGCAAGAAACAAAACAATAAAGCATCATAATAAGTGAGGTTTAAAACAAAGACTCATCAAAAGGAAGCATTTTGAAGCTGGGAGCCTTTGTTCTGACAACCTTATCATGGACTGATGTAGGCCCTGTTTTCGATGGAGAGAGGTAAATTTTAAGGGTTGGTATCTATGTTGTGGTGTATATGGTGAACATGTAGTTTATATGGGTGTATGGAGATGTGGGAAAACCATGCATACATAACATGCCAAAATGTTCTACTGCTTAATTTGACAATGGTCTTTATAAAGAAGCCAATAACTTATCTCATTAACTGTGTGCAACAGAATTCTCTAGAATAATAGTGAAGGGCATACAGCTTTGAATCATCATTTGCTGGTTGTTCATGTGGGGGGGGAATGTCCTTTTCATTTAATTTTTCTCACCCACAAAAGTAGGATCACTTGTGAGAGCCCCTGAAAAGTACATAAAATGTCTTTAGCAATCTATGGAATAGATATGCTACTTTTCTTGCCATCCAAGCTGAGAGATAAAAAATGAGTCTTAACCAGCATGGTTCAGAAAACTTGCCCCTCCCTTCTCATTCAGCATCTCCCCCATTACCTACTGGTTAGACTCTCTCTGAAGACAACAGCTGCCCAACACCCGATCCTCCGTTTCTTATGACAAAACACATCGATGAGATTCTGGGCACCCCGGTATGCCTCCCTTCTTGCTTGAATGCACACCCACAAATCCAAACAGCGATAAAGGCCATTGATGAAGTGTATGCCTTTCCAAGACTGATGGCCCGGAAGGAAAACAGAACCCACGCGCGGTAAGCAATCGGAAAATGTCAGCAGACTTTAGAGAAACCCTTCAAACAACCAGAGCACCGAGACAAACATCAAAACTAATGGTGTGTTTGTAGAAATGTGTGTTCGCCCAGAAAAAGAAGGTGGGAAGTGAAGTGAGAAGCTGGGCGGGAGGAGCATGGGCATCATTTAGGGGCTCATAGCAGGGTAGGGGAGGAATGCAAGTCGCACGCTGTCAGCCTGTGGAGGACTGAGTGGGTGCTTCATGTCTGTGGGTGCTTCATGTCTGTGCCTTCAGTGCATTCATTTCACTCTCTGGTGCTAACTCCTCCTTTTCTTTGGTGAACCCCCTATCCATTCTTTTGCATTTCAGGCACTGAAATGTCACTCAGAGGAACAACCAATGAAAACATCACACATCCTCGACCACAGAGTTAGGGTTACTCCTGTGACCCCACCAGAGCAACCTAAAGCATTGAGACCCCATTTGGGATGTTTAGTTGCAACTCTTGGCAAAGAGAACATCTCTTTCTGCTTTTATTATATTTTAATTTATATATCTATGTGTGTATATACATAACATACATACATATATACACAAATACATATACATGAACACACACACACACACACTGATACATTGTTTGATTTCTCCTCGCAGGTGTATTCCTCATAAAATTCCCACCACCAAGATATCCATGAACCACCATAGTTTCTTGTGCTCTTCCCTGTCCTGCTGAATGTTTCTGATTTGTTGTTTGCCTGCTAGTTTTGTCTCTTTTTTTTTTAAACAAAGTTTCTCTGGAACAAGGGGCAAGAGAGAATATAGAGAAACTGAACTAAGGCTCAAATAATGACAAACCTAAAAGCTGTAGGGCGAGAACGAGGAAGGGAGCCCATGGACTATGGAGGTGGACAGTGAGTGACTGTTGACAGGTGCCCTAGGGTGGCCATACCTGACGAGAACCCTGTGCTCCTAAAATACTGACAAGTCAATGTTACCTCAATTAAAAAAAATAAATTTAAGAAAATATGTTAAGAGAAGTAGCTGAGGAGCCTGAGCAAGAGGTCCTTCTCCAGGTTTTTGTGTGAAACTGCTTCAGATTATTTCTTAGGAAACTCAGACACCCAACTGTGAACCTGAGGGGGCTCTGAGGAAACCCAAGTAGACCTTTCAAAGGTTTGAACAAGAACCTTACAGCTGACCCCTTCAGTTACATTTTGAGTCTAGCCTCATTCACTAGAAATGTCTTTTACTTTCTGGAAAGACTGAGGGTGTGAAGTATGTGCCAATATATAGGCAAGCACTATCACATGGAGAAAGTCTAAATGTTGCTTCAAAATGAAACAGATCCAGCTCTAGTTCATCTCTTCTAACTTTCATAGGAAATAAAATGAAGTCAACTGGAATTGACATCCTGAATAGCCCAATCTCACAAGTGCATTGTATAAATTTCTTTTCTCCTGTCACCTAATGATTTGACTTTATTTTTCCCAGCTCAATACTGGCTTTTCTTCACTGTTTTTCTAACTTTATTAAAGCATTTGTTCACCACTTTTATGGCCTTGGACAACATCTTCACTGGATTTAGTTTAAATCCAGACTGAATTACTAAACAAAATGGAGCATGTTTCTAACTTACGCCACAGAGGCTACAGAGAGGCCAATGCCAATGGAATAAAATTAACTTGCAACATGCAACATGCTAATCAAGTGTAGAAATGTCAGCATTCCCCTGGAAGGCTATTATTCTGACCCACATTTATTTTTTTTTCCAAAATCACTGTTTCCCACAAGTATTATACCAACAGTAATGAAGCAGAAAAAAAATACGCATGTTAAGAAATTAATGTGCTTTATAATGGGTTCTAAACTTCTATCTCTTCATTGCTCGTGCACTTTTGATAAGCTTGACAAATTTTAGACCTCTTTAATTTAAAATTGAGCAGTTTTAGTTCTTTAAGCTATAGTAGAAAAATTTGCCTATCTGTCATTATCACGGTTCAGTACATTTATTAATGTACAAAATATCATGCAGAAATTATTTTTTATCTATTCGAATCACTCATTTAGCCTGTTTCAGAAAAGAGAAGGGTTACTTTCTGAGGATTCTAAATCAATAAATACCTTCATAGGTAATTAAATTTCGGAGGCAAGATGTAGCAAGAGAGCGGTCATTGTCACTAAGCCTTGCCTGGGATGAGGGGCCAACACTATGGGCAAAAACATATATGACTTAGTCAAAACTCTCAACTCTGCAGAATTCATGGCACAGAGTTCCTTTTCCAGTCAGCTCAGTGGGGGCCTGTGGGACTGTTCATTTTGCTCTGCTCTCAATGGCACCATTAACTGTGGCTGAGCAGATGGGACAGGCTTGACAATATTCCAGTGAAAACAAGCAGAGAAAGTTGGATTTATTATTGCTTGATGTGTTCCATTCATGGACCTGTTTTTAAATAAAGTCATTTATTAAGACCATCAATTTTTTTTTTTTTATCTGACAGAGAAAGAGTCATAGGCAAAATATACCAGAGAGAGGAAAGAGGCGTTTACAATGATGTGCTAAATCTGTCATCCACAAGTTATACGGACCCAATGGAGCCTCTCAGGAAAGTCTAACAGAAAGGAAAGGGCACCCATAGGCAGGCAGACAGACAGACAGAATGCCAAACTGTAGAAGACCCACAAAGTGGAAACACATACTGTACTAACAAAAATCCAAGCATTCAGTGCCCATCCCCAACCTACAATGTTAGGAATAATGGACAATGACTTGACTAAGAAATGCTGTGATTCCCAGCAATATACAACTGGGATTGTGAATGTGGGAAAGATGAAAGATAGGGGAGGAGAGGAGAATCAAAGCAGTGAGAGTAACTATGATGGAAGGTATACATCAATCTCATTTTCTATCCATCGCAGACATCAGTAGTTGTAACATACAGAGGTACAGCAGCCACTTGTGCAAGTAATACAAGCAAAAGCAAAATCATACAAAGTTTCTTGAAATCTAGCTACAAAACTTAGAAAAAAAAAATTGGTACACTAAGTCAAAGACATCTTATATTCAAGAACTCGAGAATTAGACTCCATCTCTGAAAATAAGGAAGTACAAAAAACTGTAGTTGGGTGCACAAACTTTAACCTAGAACAAAATCCTGCCCTATTGGGGGAAGGGAGTCCTTCAAAATTCTTGTGAGGTCAGCCCTCCCATCAAACTGCTTTTTTAATAAGAAACATACTTGTTACCCATAGTGTATGACAATATCTAGTGTTTGCCAATTTGTGTGTGACCAGGGTAATATGATATAACTCATATAAACTAAAAAAATTATATCCCCTAATTTAATACCTCTAGTCATTTGGCAAGTTAGGAGTGGACAGAAAATTAGTTGTGCCTAACCTATCTAGAATCCTTTATGCTCATTTCTAGAATACACAGTGTCTACACCATTTATCACTATCATGTACTTACTATCATTGTGCTTCTATTTTGATGGTGAACATTATGTGTGTGTAATATGGAATATTTTACAAATTGTAGTTTTTATGCATACTGAGTTCTTTAATCTGAGGTAGACAGGTGAAAATTATCCTTTTCATTTTAAAATTAAAAAACATGAAGAGTAGAAATTTAATGACTTTTCATTTTCACATTTTTAATAAAAAAGGGTCTACAATCAAAACTCAGCCCCTACTCAGCAAAATTGTCTTTTGAACACTTTATGTATTTGGAAATTTACCCTAGAAAAAATTCTCAAGTTGATGCTTAAAGAGGTTGAAAATGGAGAAAATCAGTGAATATGCTTATTTGGAAGTTTAGGTCATAGTTATCCTCTGGCTGAAGCTAGAGCATTTTCCTGAAGTCCTAGGTATGAACAATTTGGATCAAAGGCCACCTTGCCAAATCCAGGAAATTTGTCACCAGAATTAACCTATCTACAAATTCTAAAATTTAAGCAGCCAGGAAATACAACAGTAATATAGCACAAGAGAGGAAATTATGTTCGGGTCCTCTGAGCAGAGGTACTGAAACAAGAACATTTGAATATACTCTTACTGTCTTAGGACAGATACTCTCAGGCACCTGGAAATCATCTGACCTGACTAAACTGTGAAAACCACCACTTACATAATCACAGCCTGCAGCCACCCACTGAGTGTGTTATGGATGAGCAGCAGCGGTCCCACTCATAGGTCATGGCCTTAGGCTGTACCTGGGGTCAAAGGTAATCATCTATGACTTGACCCTACAGTCAGCAGATCAGAAAATGAGCTAAGTAAAATCTCAAAAATAAGCAAGAAAAACTTAGAACAGAAAAAAGTACTCAATTTTAGGTAAAAATTTAAAAGTGGAATATAAGACTATAGTGGAGGAGCTCAAATTTGAAAGGAGCTTGAATTTAGATCCTGGAGACTTCACTGGCCTATTATTAGAGAAGATAAATCTAATCATTTTGATATGGCCTTCACTGCATCTTTGTTACTGGTATATAGGTTTCATAAATGATGCATATCCTCAGAAACAACAACCTTTAAGCACATTGTTCATATAATATAGAGATTTTTTAAAAAATGGTGTTTGTGCAGCCATGACCCAACTCAAGTCTGATTCCCTGACTGCAAAGTCCGGTCTCCATTTCCCACTTCACATTCTCTTCCAGGCCTGTCAATCATGAAAACACACACTGGATAAAAGTATCAAGCCCAAATATGTTCCATATTTTGAATCCTATTGGTGACCCCTCATAGGCAATTCCAGAAGTGACTTCATTTCCAAAGCCCCAAATGCTCTGATACTGAAACTAGAATCAAATTTATATACCACATATCTTACATTCCATGTCTATGGATTTCCCTAATGTAATATTTCCATAGAGTGTATATAACTTTTGATTCCCCAAAACTTAACTGATAATAACCTACTGCTGACTAGATACTTTGATAGCAGTTGATTGACATGTATGTTGTATATGTATTATGTACTGTTGTTGGGCCCGACCAGTAATTCCGCCCCTTCGCCTTCCTTTGTGTCTGTATGACCCCTCCCTAAGCCCAGACAGATATGCAGGCAGATACCACACCCTAGCATTAAATCCTGGGATAGGTCGAAATTGGACTCTGATATCAGCTCCTGACTAATGGCTGAGACATCTATTCCTGGAAACACGCCCTTGTGTGGTTGAACTGTGACTGGAGCTGTAAAGCTTGTTAATCTTTGAATTCATTTGCTGAGTTGAATTTGCGCGGGCTATGACTCATGTAGCGGCCAATGACGCCTATATATTCCCGGACATCCCTCTGGTCGGGGTCGTGCTTCCCTGTGTGGCCTGCGTGCCTGCAGGAAAGCTTGACCCCAGCTAGCTGGCTCAATAAACTCCACTTGCTTGTGCATCTCTGGTCCTGTCCTTTGTCACAGGAGGCAACCGGGTGATTTCGGACCTTAACACTGTATTCTTGTAATAAAGTGAGCTAGAGAAAAGCAAATGTCATTATATAAAGAAACTAAACAAAAGGCCTGACAAAGACAACCATTAAAACCAATCCTTGATGTTAGGGTCCGAGAACTCGATTACCACGAAAGACAGAGCATCACACAAGAATGCAATTCGCAAAGTAGAGTTTATTGGGCTGGCTAGCCAGGGTGAAGCCGTTCCCTGCCGGACACGCAGGATTCAGGCAAGACCCCGACCAAAGGAAAGTCAGGGAATATATTGGCCTTGTTGGCCGTTACATACATCAGAGCCCGCGCAGATTCAACTTAGCAAATGGATTCAAGGATTAACAGACATTGTAACAGGTACAGGTTTCATGGACTCCGCCCCTACTCCAGATGCTGGAACTCCAAATCCCATCAGTACCAAGAAGAAGCACACAGGAACGTAAGGGTGGAGCTGAGCAGCCAAGTTGGGATAAAACCGGACATGTGGGCTCTGGGGGGCTCTTGGCCTGGTGGTTCGCAGCTGATCGTTTTGGTGCTCAATCGGTTTTCAGCGTGCCGGTAGAGTCCAAGTCAGCAGAACTGGTAGGACATCCTGGTTAACCTGTGTTTCTCTCCCTCTTTCCATGGGTTATTCCTTTACCTTTCTCCTTATAAATAAATCCATTATTTAACCTTTTGAGTGTGTCCATAATATGACTGAATCGTAAGCTCACGGGTGAAGACCCACAGACAGGCAACCCAATTCACAGCCTGGGTCACAGTTCAACCACCCAATGACAGGTTTCCAGGAATACATGTCTCATTTCCTGGTGCCCCAGATCCAATCAGCCTGGGCCACACCACTCCCATCATCCAATCAACCTCAAATGCACATTGTCCCTCCTCAACCTATCCTGCACTCTGGGGGGTGGGACGGGGGGGTGGGTACCCGCCCGGGCCAGTCCAGCCCTGCTCAGGCCTGCATCAGCCACCCCTTCCATTCCTTCATTGAAAGCTGACCGTAGATCCCAGGCGTCCTGAGGAAAAGTGGTGAATGAGAACAGGGGTGGTGGAGCAAGCACAATTGACTAGGGAGGAAGACGATGGGAGCATGAGAGGGACTACACCTAAGAGAGGAAATCCTATACTGCTAAACACTACATGTAAAACACTAGAATTCAATAAAAATTAACAAAAAAAAATCATAATTGAAGCTGCACAGTTCAAATTTGTGTTGTGCAAGATCACATATAACCATAAGGTCAAATCAAAAACATCGTGGAGGCCCTCCCTGGTGGCGCAGCAGGTTAAAGCACAGCACTGAGAATCTAAAGCCACACTGCATGAGTTCATTCCTGCCTCCCCCCGGAGGTGGGCTGCAGACCACGTGGCGCTGCAGACCTCTCCTGACCGGCCAGCTGCTCCCCTCAGCAGTGTACTTCCTTGATCTGCCTGTTCTGTTCCCCGCTCTGTCTCTGGTGAAGCCTCTCACCGCCCCTGAGCCTCTGGCCTGTACCCCAGTTCTGTACGCACAAATAAATAAATCTTTAAAAAAAAAAAAAAAACAAACATCGTGGAGATAATGTAACCATATAGAAGCATCCTCCATATCCTCCATGAACTTAAGCTCTGGAAAACAGGATAATTGATTGAAATATTTAAATTCATGAAAGATATGTCATTTTCTACTTTAGAAACTGCATGTTCAGTTTCTAAAGCATTTCCAAATTCATACATTAAAGCAGTATAAGCTGGGTCATGTGGGAGAGTTAAAATTCACTACAGCTCATATATAAGACTTAAATGTGGACCGGCAATAGGATTTACTGAAAATCACAATTCAGAGTCTTATCATCCAGTGGAGTTCATTTTAAAAATGCTATTATGAAATACTATGTAATGTATAATATATATGAAGCTGTATAGTAGCATGTTACATATATATATATGATAATATCAATTATTTAAAGTTTTAGAATTCTTTTTTACTTTTTTACTTCCTCCTCTCTTTTTATGGAGATATAATTGATATAGAACATCACGTTAGTTTCAGGCATCAACGTGATTTGATATTTGCAGACATTGTGACAGTAAGTGTCATTGCCATCTGTCACCACACCATTAGTTTTTTTCTTGTGATGCAAAATTTTAAGACCTCAGAAATCTTCACATATACAGAAGAATATTGATAACTATAGTCACCATGTTGCATATTAATCCCTATGACTTATGCATTTCATCTTATAGGCTTTAAAATATTTTTAGTTGTATTTTTTAAGTGAGGTAACGCTGGTTCACAGGCTATATAAGATCTAAGGGTATAGGTTTGCACCTCTTCAGATTATGTTATCACACCATGCCCACCACAAAAGCACCCAGAATCCTCCACTGTAGCCCACTGGGTCCCTCTCCCCTTTGCTCCCACCATTGCCCTTGTGATAGCATTAATTCTGCAAGTTGAGTCTACTGTGGTATCTCAGTCCTGCTGATCCTTGTTCCTGGAAGCATTTCAACCAACTCCGGTCCACTGCCTGGCACCCATATTTAAATTATCTTTCTCATGTCTAAAAAAAATCAAAATATTTTTCTGTTGCCTCTGGCAAGTTTTTTTTTTTTCCTCTACAATTTGCACCCAGTTCATACCTTTATATTACCATGTACTATGTTGATTTTAATATTCTTGTTTACAAGTCTATTTCCCATAATAATCTATGAAATCCTTGAGGGAAAATAGAATTTCTTAGTCATTTTTGAATCCCCAGTTCTTAACTCACTACCCATCACTGGGGATTGGTTCAGTAAATGTTTGTTCATTTAATTGAATGAGTTCTTTGAGAGTCTGAAATGCATCTCTCTCAAATTGTGTGAAATAGGTTCTAGTCCCAACTGAGTCACTAAACAGGTGTTTAACCTTGGGCAATCACTCTACTTCTGAGACTGTGTTGTAAAAAATAAGAATAATTCCAAGAGTTCTCTCTAGCTCAAATAGTTATTTCAAGAATAAAATGGGATAATACTTAGGAGAATGCTGTAAAAAAAAAAAAGAAAGGCACTCTACAGACTAAATCATTCTTTCCTGATATTTAACATCATGACAGCATACCATTAAACACTTGTTAAAATGAATGATGTGAATCCACCATTAATCAAGTTCTATGACAGAACACAAGACACTACTGTAAAAGTTCAAGGCCCTGGATCCTATCCAAGAGATACAGCAAGTGACCATCACATTCTAGGTCTATGCTCTTCCAAAGAAATGTATCAGTTTACAATGAACATCAGATGTTCCAAGACACTCTAGGAAGGAGAAAAAATTCCAGGAATTGCCTTTGAAAAGAAAGGCTAATTAGATATATCAGGAGAGAGAGGGGTAAAGAGAAATGCAAGCTAATCAATGTTGAAATAGTTTATTATTCAATATAGAATTTTTTTACATTTTAATATTTTATCTTTTTGTCTACACCTATTCAAGTATGTGAGACATTAGCCATACTAAGCCCAATCATCTGAAAACAATCCATCATTTTAACTGATCAAAGGCCATCTAATAATCATTCCTTCACTCAATCCCCTCCCGCATATCACATTTCATTCACCAGCTCATAACTATCAAGAAATTTCTGAGTGAAAAATCAGCCAAGTCTTACAGATGCATCAATGGAGACATGCAACTCTTGACCCTAAAGACAGCAGTCTATAAGAAAATGAATAAATGAGCAATAACCAGAAAGTGAGGAGAGCATTCTAGTAAGTGAGGATTTCTGGAGGCAATAGGTGGGTCTCTAAGCTGGGCCCACATTTCTGCCACACTCTTTGCCAGGTGAGCCCCAGATTCAAGGAGAGGCTAAGCAGACTGTACTCCTCAAAGTAAAACTTAGCAAAGAATCTGAAGTTGTATTTTCTGTACATACCATTTGAAAGAGTATCACTTTTAGTTTGGAATTATATATTCAGCCTAGCTCTCAGTCAAGTGTGGAAATAGACACTGATCTACACAATTTGATTTTGGAGCACTCACATACAGACATGGGAAAATGAGAGACACACAGATTCCATGATCTGTTCTTCTGTCCTGAGGTTTAAATTCTTTGATATATTTGGTACTAATTACAAAGTGAAAAATGTTTTGAAAGAAATTGTCTCAAAAGCTATTGAATATATTGCCTAGCCCAAAGAGTGATGAAATATTTCTATTCATAATGTTCTCCTGATAGGAATCATACCCAACAATATGTATTTTTTAAAGATTTATTTTACTTATTTATGCATACAGGAGCTGGGATACAGGCCATAGGTGTGCAGGCCAGAGGGTTCACCAGAGATAGAGCACAGGTGGACTGAAATACACTGCTGAGGGAAGCAGCAGGCGAGACATGAAAGGTCTGCTGTGCCTTGTGGGTCAGAACCTGGCCAGGGATTGAACTCATGCTACAATGGCTACAGATAGCTTCATAGTGCTGAGACTTAACTCCTTGCACTACCAGGCAGGCCCCCACTAATTTTTAATTCAGATAGAAATATTAAAATTTGTGTGTAGAATGACACACAAAGACAGGTACATTTTGTGACAAAAACCCAGTCCTAGGACACTGCTTAGCAAAGCCAACGTCCTTTCACTGAAAGGACCAATGAATGATAAGACGAGTTTGTTGGTAGTTGAGAGCAGCTGGTATTCCTAGGAAGTGATTCCATCAGTCATCTGTGGGTGTTGCATGCTTCAGAGAAAAACAATTAAATCACTGAGAAACACTTTCAAATGTGTTAAAACTAAAAGGAAGAAAACCACAGCAGAAGAAAAAAATGGGGTATTACCAGAATTGCAGGTAAGCCGCAGGCTGAGTGTGTCCATGATTTGATTAGCTTTATGCTGAATAATATTGTTAACAGCTTGATGTGATATAATTAATGTCAAAATACAGTAATTACAAAGCGATTTTAATTAAACCTAACAATTAAATTTATGGGGAAAATGAGATAATGGGAAAAATATGCATCCTTCATCAATGAAAACATTACTTAATGAATAATTAATCAAACACTTTAAAAAGGATGGTGTTTGTAGAAAGTCTTCACACAGTTAGATTTCATTGCAGAAGTTAAGGATGAGACTCCAGTGTACATTCACCAAACAACTGATTTTCCCCCTCAGTATAGCAAAATCTTAATGCAGAGCCACTAAACAGAAATGAAAGCACACCTGTCTGGCTCACCCCATTTGGATAAAAATGCAATTCACCAAATCATGCTTCCTTTTCAGTTTGGTATTTTGTAACAGTCGCTAACATCTGTAATCACATACTATGAGCTAGGAATTTTGTACGTATTTATTAAATCATTAGATCCTTTTAGAAATTCTACGGAAGGTATTCATTTCTTGCACATGATTTCTAGAAAGATATATGAAGCCAACACTCAGAGAGTTTCGATTACTTGCTCAAGGTCTCAGCAGGGATCAGGGGAGTCAGGATTTGAACTCTGGTCACCTTGATGCCAAGACTTTAGCTTTTCCTAACCTTCTTTGCCTCATTTACAGCCCCAGCCCCAAAGCTATGTTTAGTGCCCCCTTTTTAAGATTTATTTATACAAACAAGAACTGGGGTACAGGCCAGAGGTGTGGGGGATGACTCATCAGAAATAGTGGGGAGCAGAACAGGCGGATCTACTAAAATACACTGCTGAGGGGAGCAGCATGGCAGACCAATTGGGTCATACCATATGGGTCACACCAAGTGGGTCACTATCATACCACGGGGGTCAACTTCCTGGCCTGGGACCAACTATTGCTGCAGTGGCTGCAGATAGTTTCATAATGCTGTGGAGGAACCTCTTAGTGCCTCTTTAATTCACCTTCTAGATGCTCTGAGGTATCAGTAGGAGACTACCTATGGTTTTGAGATAAACTATTCACAGTGGTCCCCATCCTCAAATTAGGACCTCCTGATGACCACTCTCTGTAGATCTAAAGCTGTGGGAGAGGAGAGTACAGTTTGGGGCTGGCCAGGAAGTCTGGCAAGGCAACATTTCATGGAGTGGGACTCTGGCTACACCTTGATGCTCAGAGTTAGGGAGGAGGGGAATGTTACTAGAACTAACTCAAAGGAAAGATTCATTCTTAGAACTTCACTACAATGGCAACTACGATACCCTCTATCTTCCCTATTGAAAGAGAGTCATCGCAGGAAGGGAAGTCAGTCTCATGTCAGTAAATGTCTTACTAGCCAGGGTGGCACAATATAATGACTCTGGAAAGTTAGAAATGCCCAAATGAAACCTACAGACAAAAATAAAAACAAAAGCATAAAAGGTCATCAAAGAAATTAGGAGCACAAAACAATAATCAGGTCATTGGAAGGATTTTCAAGAAATCGACCACTGAATAAATAATTATGAAAACAAACCACATAAAAACAATACAAGATCTGGAACTCTTTTATTTGGATGGTTTCATAGGTGCAATTATTTGGAGGTAATTTGGTATTCTTAATAAAAATTCTCCACAAAATTGTACAAGGAAACTTTAAAATAGACATTAAAAGGGAGAAAGGTCTGAGTCATATGGAGTTCATAAAACAGTGCCTGTTGGGGACCAAGGCCGGCATCTGGCGTCTGTCAGCAGTCATAAAAAGGTGAAATGGAGTCCGGATAGAGAAAAACATCCGGGTTGTAAAAGGCATGTGGGAAGAACTCCCTGCCCCCACCTTTTCCTTCTCCTCTTTCTTTTCTCGCCCACCTATTATCAAAACACTGCTCCATTCTCGCCCATTTTCGCCCCTTGCGAGAACCATGTTATCAAACACTGCTACATGTCTAGTGTCCATTGGCTTTCTCCCTTCCCGACTTCTGTACCCCCCACCTCTTGTATTTTATATAAACCAGATAAAAACAAAATAAACTCACTCTCTCTCTCTTTCTCTTTCTCTCTCTCTCTTTGTTCTGCTACACACGTGTGACTGTTTCTTTTGTTCGCTGGACCTGGAGCCCCGACTCACCGGCCTTGCAGGTCAAGGCCCCCTGCAAGTGCCAACTTTAGGGACACATCAAAATGAGCTGAGTACTCACACATCCCCTCTCTAGCAGACACCTGAAAAACTGCTAGTCCACCATTCATTACCAAATCACCTTGAATCACCTCTAAATTAGAAGCTATAAAAAGTTAAAATGCCCATATCTAGCCATCTCAGCAGATTGGAGGAAATGGTGAAGTGAACCAGCTCTATCCACTGGGATATAAACATACAAAACACGTAAGTATTGTTTCCTCCTCTTCTACTCCCAACTGGAACGTGTTTGTAAGGCCCAGAGGCATAGGAGCCACTGGGAACCAAGAGGTGACAGCTATGAGGATGAAAAGCCAAGACACTAAGAATGACCAAGTGGACAGAGATAAAGATCCCTGATGAGATCAAAGAAAAGTTGTTCTAACTTTACACTACCAACACATGGAATCCTTTTGTTAGAGGGGAAAATAATGTTTAAACCATTTCAGAAACAGTGAAGACTTTGGTTCCTTGCAAAGAGATTCCTGACCTATGTAACTTACTCTTGAATATCGATAGTTTTTTTTTTTCTTTCTGAGAAGCTGTTAATTGGTTTTAGTTACAAATAATCTGTTTACTCTAAATAAAAACATCACCGTTTTCTTTTGGGTTGGCCTATACTTGTCACATTGCTGAAAGAGATTCTACAGTATAAGCACTCCACCACATCTTTGAGTAAAATCAAACTCCAAATGTAAAGACTGGTCAGTGAAAGAGAATCTTTACCCGGTAGAAGAGATGAGTGAAAGAAGATTCTTCAAGGATGAGGATAATTGTGTCTATGTGTCTGGAGGACCCAGGACCCCTTTCTGAGTAGGGCTCATTCCTGTCACAAGAACTTCTGGATCCAACTAGATATCAGATGTAAAATATCCAAACTCCTGATTACTTAAGAGAGACCTTCTGTAACCTTTTCAGAGGGATTCCAGGACAAAGAGCACAACTGAAACTGACGAGAGTCATCTAACTAGAGACACAAGATCCCAGAGACTTGCTCAGAAGATCAGCTCCAGTTCTTCAGGAACACAGAGCAGGGGTGTCCGGTGCCTCAGGCAAAAAGAATATGCCCCTTTATAAAGTGTGGCCACCTCTAGCGAAAGCCGGAAAAGGTTCCAGCCTCTACAATCCCTAACTCATTGTTCCTTAGAAATGGTTTATACCAAAAAACAGGTGTTAATGAAAATACTTCAAAGAATATAAGATATTAGTTTAATTTATTTTGATTCACCCAGCAAGAAAACTGAGAGCTAGCAACTATAAAGGTAGAATAAAAAAGTTGGTTTCTTAAAACATTTTTAATTTATTTCATATAAAAAACTATCCAACTTACAAAGAAATATAAAACTTCTGTGCACAACCCCAGCAGTCTAATGCAAATAACTGCATTCTGAAGCAACCATACTGTCAAACAGAAGGATTATAAATACTCCTCAGAATTTTATAAAAAGCCACCAGATTAATATTTTCTCAAAAATGAGCTGAATGTTTTCTTTCATTTTTTTTTTAAGCAACAATGTTGTGTGACTTGAGAATCAGTATAGAACAGATTTGTACTTCCCATTGTTCCAACTAATTTTATTTTTTGTAATAGAGGCTACTAGGTAGTTGTCACCCAATAAGATTGATTATGAATTACTCTCAAGACCCCCTCTTTTGTTTTATCAGTCTTAATGAAATCATGGTGCCATGGATAAGTTCCATTTCAGATTATTTTGCACATGGAGAGCTTTAGAATCTCTGGCAATTTTTGAACATAAGCATTGTTCCATAGAATACTTTTTTCTTTCTGTAATTTTGCAACATAAATGTTCCAAAAATACCCTCAAAAGGATAGGAAAGCATTACTGTGTTTTCAAACAAATCTTTTTCAGGAAATGGAGAGCACTGACTTCTTTAATCTAAAGTTGAATGTGTCTTAGAGAAAAATACTAATCTCTGCTGGAAACTAAAAGATACAAGATCTTTTCTTCCTCACTCTGCTATCAGCATGAAGCCATGCTATGAGTAGGTTTTTAATATTACCTCTAAATATTGATATATTGCTTTTGTACAGTGTTATAAATGGTTTACATTGCCACAAATGGAAGCTTAATGTAATGCCATTGCATCCAATCTTCTGCCAAATGTTCATTAAGCATCTGTTGTATTCTAGGCAATGTTGTATGTACTGCTTAGTTCTCCAAACATAGATAATTGGTCTACCCTGTATCGGGAAAACAAATTTCTTCATCACAAATATTTAGAAAAGCAATAACTCAAATTAGCTGAACCCTGCAATCTTTCTTGGTGTGTGTGTGCATTATACATGAAGAATTATCAATAATTATCTTGTCTGTGTGGAATAAGATAAATTCAATTATCAATAAATTGTTTAATCTCTCTACACTTCCATTCCTATAAACAGATTGAAGATAGTCATCTTCAAATTTTTGATGATTAGAGCTAATTCACATGTTTAACTTGCAGTCACCTAATGAATCTCACAAAATTTTAGCTATTGTTCCTACATAAGAAATTTTGTCTGAGTTCAGTTCTGTTGCTCATCCATTGAATTTGGTGTGAGAATATTCAATTGAATATTTTGAATTAAATGTTTTGGATCAAGTTCTTGTCTAAGAAGTCCTTCAAATTTAAAAATGGGTCCAATTATTCAATTATTGATGAAAATTATAAAGATTCCTACCCAAGACTGATCCTTTTAGGAATACACAAAAGGACATTTGCCTTTCACAAATGTTCCTGGAAAAGACATTCAAATGGCCAACTAAATATAGCATCTGTTCTTCTTGATGTCATAGTCTCATAGTAAGAGAATGTGAATTTATTATGTAAGCATTCTAATTTTAATTTTATTGCTCCAAAGACAAGAATAAGACCAAGAGAGCCAGTGGCCTGTATTCCCCTAACATACTGAAACGGCCCTGTGCATCCTCTGAATTTAAACACTGATTTTCTAAAACGGTTTACGATAAAGATCGTTTATTTTTTACTTGTCATAAGATGTAAAGCAAATTAATTCTTCTTTATTAATTAAGTCAGAAGACATTTTGAAACAAGTTGTTTATATTTCAAGAGCAAATGATATGCTTCTGAAAGTAATTTAAAAAAAATGCCACCAAAATCAGCATCATTTCCCCTGAGACACAGCAGCAAAGAACATACTAACTTTCCATTTTTTCCCCCAAGTCCACGCCGGTATGTATATGGGCTCACACACACATACATATACACACATGTCCTGCATGGTGGCACAATGGATTAGGACGCAGCACTGCAAGCTAGCCACACAAATACACATACGTATGTGTATAATTCAAGTATTAGTCATATATTCAAATGGATACCCTGGGCTTTTTCCCCAAATACAATCCTTAGAAATTTTTTTTTAAGAGGTATACTTAAAGTTTGCACCCATTCTTCATCTTGACTGGAATTTGTATATTAGTTTACCTCTGATCCTCAAAAACCTCACAATAAAACACTGTTTTATCTAAAATGCATCTTCCTACAAACAAGTTCATGCAAGATGTCAGCTGCAGTTTGGGTCACCTGATACTTATAAATGGCATATTAAATATCACTCATTCTTACTAGATGATTTGTGTTTGCTCATGGGATTACATTCATCTATTTATTGAGATACTGAGAATTTGCCTCCTTGAGTTCCCTGGTAATTGCAGTCAGTCGTTTCACACACTGTTGTGTATCAATAAAATGATAAGTTTTGAACATAATTGGTCATTTATTTTAGTGAATGATTTTTTTTTTCTAAACCCAAATGCTTCCCAGAGTGAGACATAATGCTTTTACGCATATAGCACCTGGATTATAACCTGCGCCTTGGAAGGCTGTCTGGCCTAAATACCTAAAAGGAGGGGTAAGGTAGGCATGTCACCAGTATTTAAGTCTGGACAATCTTCTGCAATAGGGAGGTTAGGAATTCCTGCCCAATCACTACCAGTGCTCAGCCATTTATTTCCCTTATAGTTATTTCTACATAAGTAAAATAATCATTTATTTGTACAAAAAAATTATATAGAGAGAGTTAGAGAATAAATAAAATTCTGACGTATTTTCACATCTTAGTTGTGTTCTGACCACTGAATCTTGAATTCTCTCCCCCACCATCAATCATGGCGCACACGTCGCCACCTAGTGTCCTGAAATAGCACTTCTGCCAGGGCGGTGCAGCATGTTAAATCAGACACTGGAGCATCGTGCTTTGGGATTTGCATACTGCAGCAAAAAATCTTTTAACCAAAATTTATACAATGACTAGTTAAAAGTGTCCTAAAATTAGTATTTTCACAATTCTAATTAAAGGATCCAGAAAGTTCTAGATCTGGTTAATTAAGTAGCATAGTAACATCATCTGTGACCCGTTTCCAGTTTCCCATTCTACGTCTTCAGCAATTTGACCTTAATCCTCAGGTTTATCTCTGATAATCACAAAATAGCTGCCTCTGCCCCCAGAGGTCACTTCTCACCTCACCATGTCTGATGGAACAGTCAGAATCTACCCGAGTTTCTCTTCTCTGGGACTTCCCCACCCCCACTGGCAGAGCCCACACACGGAGATCACATGTGTGTCCTAAAACCAAGGACCCTCATGAGACAAGCGCACTCTGCCACTGTCAGCCTTCACACTCTGGGCTTTTGGCAAAGAGGAACTAACTGTCCATCAGCCGTGTCACAAACACAAAGATTTATGAATTGTTTTAGCTAAACTGGCTCAGGGATGAGCTTTACTTTTCAGATTCCAACAATCTATAGAAAGGGTCTAGTAATAAATGTATTACTGATGTCTGTAGTGAAGAAACGAGGTGGGAGATTGTAAATCAGGTAGACCTAGAAGAGGCTGGATAAAAGCTTTTCTGTGCAGGGCCCTCCCTGGTGGCGCAGCGGGTTAAAGCACAGCACTGAGAAGCTAAAGCCACTTCCGCATGAGTTCGATTCCCGCCTGCCCCGGAGGTGACCACATGGCGTGGCAGACCTCTCCTGACCCGCCCACTGCTCCCCTCAACAGTGTACTTCGTCGATCTGCCTGTTCTGCTTCCCACTCTGTCTCTGGTGAATTCTCTCACCCTCCTCATCTCTGGCCTGTACCCCAGTTCTGTATGAATAAATAAATCTTTAAAAAAAAAAAGCTTTTCTGTGCAAATGACTGAAGAACAATTTTGAATGTGGTTCAGCATTTGCATGCAAGTTTAACGCAAGGGAGTGGGCCCCTACACTGTGTATATCACAGACAGGGCACCCCAAATAGAAGCTTTGAGAATCCAGAATCAGGTGGATATGAAGTGAGAACTGAAGGAATCAATATGATGTCCACTATAAACTGAGCTGATTTTTCAAAGAAGTCGCCCTATATTTAAAATATTATTATTTTATCCCCATGAACTAAGGTAGTGTTTATCTACATTCCTCTTCTCTATACTAAATTCTAGGAAGTAAGATCTATTTTGGAATAATTTAGAATTTGTAAAGGTATTCATGCACACTTTGGTACAGAAAAATCACAGAATCATACAATACAATTTAATGGAAATAGTAGGAATTACAACTAACCCCCTCATATAATAGAGTTAGAAACTCAGATCCAGAGACAGACAAGGACGCAATGATGTAATTATCCAGTGGCTGCCCACTGGGCACAGCTAGGTCTAAAATGTAAATATGTTCTTTCCCATTATCCTATCACCGATAGTATAGAATATTCATTAAAATGATAGAGACAGATTTGTATATCACTGTCATCTTAGCTTGATTTAATCTAAAAAAGACAAACTCAATGTCTGAGTCTTGAGTTCACCATCTGTCAAGTGAAACTAAAAATAGGAACTATCTTGAAGGGAATTTGGAGAAAGAAAAGGCCGGATCCAAAGCCCTCATGTGTGATACTCCCAAATAGGATCCAACTTTCAGATGTGCCTTGCCCTTGGGGATCCTATGGGACTTTAGGATCAATATAATTTAATACAAAAACATTTATTAAAAGCTCATGGCCGGGCCCTTCCTGGTGGTGCAGCGAGTTAAAGCACAGCACTAAGAAGCTAAAGCCACTTTGTCATAAGTTTGATTCCCACCCCTGAGGTGACCCTCATGGTGCTGCAGATCTCTGCTGACCCGCCCACTGCTCCCCTCAGTTTTGCCAGTCAACCTGTTATCTCCCCGCTCTGTCTCTGGCAAAGACACTCACTTGCCCTGCACCTCTCCTCCAGCCAACACCCCAGTTTTTGTATGCATAATAAAAATTTTTTAAAGAGAAAAAGACATGTGGCTGGTGTAAGAATTTACTCTTCAGTCAGATCACAGAGATTCTAACGCCAGGGCTGCCATTTTTAATTTTATTTGCATGTACGTAACTTTGAGGAGTCATTTGATCTCTCTTTACCCTCAGGTTGTGCAACTCATAAATAAGTATTATAGAATCGTCTATCCCACAGTGTTGTTCAAGGAATTGAATAAATTAATAATGTAAAAAGTGTAGAACAGAACAGTACTTGGCAAATAGAAGGTCCTGTATGAGGGTTATTATTGCTTTTGTGGCTCATATTATAATTAATTGTGAAATCATCTCATTGATATCATCTACTTAGCTCCAGAGTGGACCTTCCAAACATGGATTTAAAAAAAAAAAAATGGAGGAAGTAAGGCAAAGGGGAGGGAGGGAATGAGAGAGGGAAAGAATAAAAGAAAGAAAATTTTGATGAAGTATAATTCCTTCTGTTTCCAGGAACCTCCAGTCTCTACACAATTCACAATGTGAAAAGGCCACGTCAGCTCTGCCTGATCTGTCCTACGGAGTCTTTTCAATCCCCTTCCTCCCTCTGCCAACAGCCCTGTCAGTCAGACTCTATCAGACGCATATCTGCTTGGCTCCTTCCTCTATATCCAGCAGCCTTAGATCAAAAAAGCACCCAGACCTCATAAAGCCTCCATGTCAGCTGGGGAAATGCAAGCCACGCTAAGACAAGAGAGGCAAGTCATCATCAGAGGGCTCATTTCAATAAGCAAGAAAGTATCAGAAAAAGACTTGCAATGAGGCTTAACCTTGAAGGAACTGGAGATTTTGATCCCTGCCACTTCAGAAGACAGCTGAATACATAGTCCTCTCCCTGCAAAAGCTGTACTAGCAGTACCTCATGCCCTTTAAAATGATGCATAAAATCTGGGCTCTCCCTGGTGGCACAATGGGTTAAAGCACGTGTTATGAAGCTCTCAGAAACCACTGCAGCATGAGTTCGATCCCCAGCCAGGGAGCTGACCCACATGGCGTGGCAGACCTCTCCTGACCTGCCCGCTGTTTCCCCTCAGCAGTGTATTTCAGTCAGTCAGCCTGTCCTGCTCGCCATAATGTCTCTGGTGAATCCTCTCACCCACCACACCTCTGGACTGTACCCCAGTTCTGTAAGCTAAATAAATAAATCTTTTTAAAGAATGCATAAAATCCATCATAAGCCGATGACAGTGTTCCTCCACATCAGGGCCAACTGCAGCTACAGCTTGCTCTACCCGAAGGTCAATGGCACCAGGAGCCATAATGGGTACAGACCAGGTGGCAGAGTCACGGCCACCTCCATCCCTGGCCCCTGATATTAACCTGTCACACTGGATAGAATTTTTCTATCCAGATTATTGCTAAATGGAAATTGATTAATCCTGATTTTCAACAAGTTGAAACTCATACAGGGCCTTCTTTCTGCCAATTCTATATGGATCCTTTTTTTCATTATTTTAGTAATAAATAAATACATCCCACAATCTGTTTTTTGTAAATAGTTTTATAGTAACACATCACACTTATTTATGACTAGTTTTGTGTAACAATGATAGAGTTGAGTAGTTGTGGCAAAGACAATAAACACAACACAAAAATCTAAAGTATCTGTCTCCTCACAGAAATAAAAGTAGTGGGTATTTTCTTAGAACCATACAACCTTCTAACACTGAACCAGGAAGAAATAGAAAATCTGAACAGACTAATTACCACTAAGGAAATTGAAATAGTAATAAAAAGTATCACAAATAACAAAAGCTCAGAACCGGGTGGTTTCATTAGTGAGTTCCATTAAACCTCCAACAACAAACCCATATCTCTCCTTCTCAAAACCTTCCAAAGAACTGAAGACGATTAAATGCTTCTAAACACATCTTATGAGAACAACATTATTCTGATACCAAGAGCAGAAAAGGACATTTAAAAAATAGGCCAATATCCCTGATGAACAAAAATGTGAAATTCCTAGCAAACCAAGTTCTTCAGTGAGCAGGTGAGCGCTCACGAATTAGGGCACCATTTGTTTTTATTTCCAGGCCTGCTCCCTAACATTTCTTCCATAGAAGAAGTACACTGGACTTTCAAATGACCTCAGCGGGACAGCTGGAGAAAGTGTGGATGCTGGGTGGGAGGCGAAGAAAGTGATTGTGGTGGATTCACTAACAGCCTCCCAGACACAAACTAAATAGACAGATGTGAGCTTTTTTTTTTTTTTTTTAATTCCTTATCAAAGAAGCAGCACAGATTACATTAAGAGATGTAAACTGGGTTCTTGTTATTTTCTGAAAGAGTCCATTAGTGCCTTCGCTTAGAGAATAACAAAAAAAGTGTATTATTCAACGGGGTACAATTTGGTCATGCCTTTGTCACCCCAAAACAAAAATGATTCCAATGCAAAACTGACAAAGTTCTTGAAACTATTATTTTTAAATTGAAAAAGAAGGAGGATGAGGAAAAGGAAGAGAAAGAAAAGGAGAAATGAAATAAAGCAGACTATTTTCTGGCAGGCTAAAAGAATTTAGTTGCCTCGGGTTTGCTATAAAATAATGTTTGCAAAGAGCTTTGAGAGGAGAGTTCTGCGGATTCAGATCTGAGGGTTTTATTTGTTCTTCCCTTGAGGGAACCTGGTGTGTTCTAAAGGATCAACTCCTATAGAGTCTTTTGCAGACTCACCAATTCAGGTGCCAATAAAAATATTTTGGAATCAACCCAGTGACATTTTTATAAGGAGCATGAAAAATTCTATATTGAAAGAGCCAGCGTCTACAAACCCCAAGGCCTTTCCTTAAACCAAGAACAATATTGAAAGGAACAAGACCATTTGACAGGATGGGTTTTGAAGTGCTTTTCATGTGGGAGGTGTAAGATTTACCTGCACATCCTGGCCTTTTCCTCAGATACATTTTGATTTAATCTATCTGATATTCCAACTTTGTGAAACTTCTTTGAATTTTCCATCAGTACCAATGGGCAGTAGCTTGTTGGTGGATAATATTTGCTGGGCTCACGGGCTGCTGCTGAACGCTGTTTCCTCAGGAGAAACCAGTTTGACCTGCACCTCCAGAGGAAGGTGGGTTGAGCTTATGCCCCACTGGCACCAAGAGCACCTCTCTGCTGGGCATCAAGGCCCAGATCTGACACATCTGTCCCTCTAGTCACCCAGCCCCAACCTCACTGCTACGCTCAGCTCAGCCACTGCACTCTGCTTTCTACCCTGTGGGTGGATCGAGTCATTCCACCCAGCCCTCTGCACAGACTTGTGTTCCCTGAGTGTTTTTTCTCTGACCCACTTTCCTTCACTGTTAAACCCTGTTTTTACTTTTATAAACTGGATCTTTCTCAGCTTTCAGTCAAAATTTGTCTTCTTCTGTGAGGATATCTTTGAGCTGTAGCCCGGATCATCTCCAGCAGACCTCTGCCGGACGCGCCTTCCTTACCCTCATGACAGGAACGCACAGCTGCACAGGTGTGTCTGAGCCCTTTGATGAGATTTTATAATTACAATGTGATTCTGGACCAAAAAACGGCCTCTCCACAGAAATAACATTTTAAGCTCAACGTGCAGGATAAAATAGGTGATGTAAAGGAGCTGTGTTGTTAATCCATACAAACTAGATGCAAAGATCTTGAGACTGGAAAGAACTCCTCGTGCTGGAAGAATGTGAGGAAGACTTGATTCTCCTGAACTAGAGGGAAAGAGACTGGAAACTTTGGAAGATATTTATTTTCCAGATTAGCCTTTTTACTTAATTCCACATAAAGAGAAATAGAATGATGTTGCGTGACGTGACTGTTGTTTTCAGAAGGCTCTCTAACTTGGTAGGAACAGGACTGGAAAAGGGTGTGTGTGAACCAACCTTAGAAACACCCCTCAAAGTCTATCTTTCTCTCCAGCCCATAGATCTGCCTCTGCCTAGTCTGTGGTAGACTAAGGCACTGTGAGTTCCCTTTTTCGTAACTGTCCCCCCGCTTCAGATCTACGTGATAAGTGTGTGCAAGTTTCAACTTCCTCATTACCAACAAACTCATAGAAGTTTTTTTATTGATCTAGAGTAAAATCCTCAACATGCTGCCTGTCAGCTTTGTGTCCAGAGGTTTGTTATTTATCGTCTCTTGTCCTCATGTCCATGCTTGGTAAAATGAGAATAATGCTAGCTACTTTGTAGGATGATTCTGGTCAATTAACTTTATGATATCCACAAAGCACCTACTATCAAGCTTAGGTATCAGAGGAATTTACTAAGCAGCTGTTCCTATGGTTTATTTTTGAAATTCTTTTATGAAAAGTGGATTGTAATCCAGTCCTTACTTGGCAGGGGGGAACATCATGATCTAAAGGTAGTTTCCCCAGGTCAAGGCCCATCCAATGCCCTCCAAAAGTGCTGTGATTTCCCCAACTCAACTACATGATTTGAAGTAGTGTTCGTGCTCACCTAGGGAAGAAAAAAACATCATTGAATTTACAGTGCCTCTGATAAACAGGATGACGGAAAATGAACACCAGACTTGAGATGGAAATTTTCCACATGGAGGCCAAGTAGACACTGCTACATCCTATTCAGCTATTACTTCTCCTTTTCCAACACTTTCCCATACTCCAGACACACTGCAATCCTCATTCTTCCCATATCGCTCCATACGTCATGTCTTTTGCACATGTCATGTTCTTTTTATGACACGTCCATCACCTGGAAACTCCATCTCATATTTCAGGACCCAGAAAATTTTACCTACTTTTGTGACAAATTCCTCGTTTCTTTTGGATAGAATTACAGGAGTCTGCAGAGAACTTATTCTGTATCTCCCACAGTCGTTTGTTAATAATTTATTAGCTGTCTTAATAAGTTGTTTTATATTTTATGTACTTGTATGATTTACAGTGGTATAAGCATTTTGAGGACAGGAAAAACTGACCTCCCATTCCTTGGCCATGCATACCCACTAAGCTGGCTGCACTGACTTGTAAAACCACAAGCACTTTGAGTCTCTATAAGACCCAGTCACATTTTTGACCCAAACATGGAATTAAACTAGAAAGGCATTAGAAGAAATAGAACTAAGGCATTCAGGCTCAGAAACTCTGAGCTATTATTGGCTTTACAATCTTGAGGAAATTCCTTCTCTGAGCCTTCATCTTTAAAATGAAGGCATTAATAATTTCTGGCTCATAGGATTTGTGAGGCACACAAACAAAATGAGATTGTGATTGCGGAACCCTAATGCTTAATGCAGATATTAGTTGTTTCTGACACATCATCCTATATCATTATGGAGGCTACAATTTAATTGTGGCACAATAACACATAGAAAAAGATACATTAACATACACTTAGAAAGGTAATACAGTAGAAATACAATGTGTAGAATTCAATACACAGAAAACTGCAGATATATCAATATCCATCTGATAACAATTCAAAGCAAGTTAGGTGTGGTGATATCATTAATTAATTTGATAACTAACAAGACAGACACCGTTCTGTGGGTTGAAGTGGCCAAGGGCATCCTAAGGAAGGGAGAAGTAGGAAGCTGGGACGCCCTGTGACCCAATGGGGCTCTGGGTTTACAGAGCAGCTGAAAAGTATTCTCTAAGGGCGTCTGCTGCTCCAGTTTATTCCCGGTGATAAGGAGACAACTGCTACAGTAATGTATGTAGTCATGAAAGTTCATATCCTCAGAAAATGATAATTTGAGGAATGTTATAATGAAACCTGAAATACAGTCAAGCAGCAGTTTGGGTAAGGACATTGAGAACTCTCAAGGCGGGAAGCCGGTGAAAGAGGAAGTAGAATTGGATTCACCAAGTGTTTCTGCAGCCCCTGCACACACCGTGCTTGTACGTGACTTGGGGACAGTTTCTGACGCTCAACCATTCCGACACATAGGTGGGTGTCTCTGACTCAGCTCCTAGTGCACTAGCTTTCTGGATGGAAACCCCACTGCATCGGGAGTAGTCAGGGTGGAGAGAGACCCTCCCAGAAGGTCCAGATGCAACGGATTCTCAGCAAGGTAATGCTGTCAGGAGCTGGAGGAGACTTTCATTTGTAGTTTTAATGAGAACGTGGATTTCCTCGAATTCGCCTTCCGCCGCCCCACATTCACAACTAAGATCACCTCCAAGCCCTTGCAGTTCCCTGTCCTCTGATTACAGACATGAGATTTCCTTTTCTGCTGCAGCTGCACTGGAGTGATATTCCAATTTTTCACAGGCTCCCTGTATATGTTACACCAGTGCCCAGTACTCCTGGGCTGTCTCTCCTGAACACAGCCACATTATCTCCCACAGTCATTGCTCTTGTCAGTCATCTGCACAGCCCTGAAAACAGACCTGAGAATGTACTTCAAATGGAAAGAAGCATCCAGAGACATAAAATATTCTTTAGAAACAGCTCTGACCACATATCACCAGTTTTGATATTTACCTTTTTTGCCAATTAAATTATACCAGCATACAGCCCTCCCTGGTGGCGCAGCGGGTTAAAGCACAGCACTGAAAAGCTAAAGCCACTTCCGCATGAGTTCGATCCCAGCCTGCCCTGGAGGTGACCACATGGCGAGGCAGACCTCTCCTGACGCGCCCGCTGCTCCCCTCAGCAGTGTACTTTGTTGATCTGCCTGTTCTGCTCCCCGCTCTGTCTATGGTGAATCCTCTCACCCTCCGCATCTCTGGCCTGTACCCCAGTTCTATATTAATAAATAAATAAATCTTGAAAAAAAAATATACCAACATAAAACAAACTTTGCTTTCCAAGAACCAGGAAACTAAATAAACATATTTTCAGAAACACCACTTTGTTATTTAAAGTCAAGGCCAACTGCTGTATCTCCTTTCTCCAGTGGTTTCTTCTTTGTATAAAGCTGGTCAGAAAGCCACCCCTACTTTTCGTTTTAATTAGAATTAATTAATTAGCCTTGAGAACATCAAAAATAAACATGTTATATTGCCTGAACATTTTTAAATTCAAGATCAAATGGATTTCTGGAGTCAGACAATCAGTGTTAGAATTGCAGCTTCATCATTCTTACCTCCGAGGACTTTATCAAGATTCTTAACCTTACAGAACCTTCCTCACACCTCTAGCATAAAGATGAGTGTACCTGTAGGCAACTTTTCATTTCATCAGCATTTATTACGTGGGGACTATGTGCATACTAACTTGAAAGGTAATTTGCAAGATATATTTTTAAATTGGATAATTTAATCTCACCCAAGCCTTTCAGTGTTTGGTATTATTTATTTTACTGATTGCTGGAAACTAAGTATAATAACTCCTCCTTCTCTGAAATGTTCAACATACACCTTATTTAATTTCCATAGTTTTTTCTTTATTATATATATCCTGGATGTAACTCAAACTAAACATTTGTTGCTATGACGTACACAGCATTTTGGGGAACAGTGATTTGGTCAGGAAATTTACCATTTACTAATGACAGCCATTCAACTGACATTCTTGCCCTTCTCCAGGATTGGTCTTCTGTCCCTGCCCTCAGCTGTCTTGGATGTGACCTCCTTTCATGGTTTTGTTCATGTCACACATGGACAAAAGGGTTTGTCATTGTTAACAGAGTTCTCCATTACTGTTATGGGATAATATATGTATATTACTGAGCATAACTTTAAAGTGAATCATAAGCTAAAATTTTCATATCTCCATGCTCGATATTTCATATATGACCTGAAAAATAAATTATCTCTTTATTTCACATCATCTACTTCCTATTTTCTTCAATGTCCATGATTTTAAAAATTAATATAATTTATACTAATTTTTTACGATAAAACTGCTATAGAATGAATTAGTCTTATGAAAAATATTTTCATCTAATATCATGCTGCTCTTTCCACTTCACTAACATAGAATGAGCATAATCAACTTTCTCTCCTCATTAATAGTTTTCACTTTATCACATCAACTATATTGAGATTTCTTTTCATTTATGTCTATAGACAATGTGAAAAATTATATAGTATAGGATGACCAACACAGTCAAATCTGTTATCCTAGTAATAATTTCCAAGAAGAGAGCAAAATGAGTGTTGTAAGAAGCAACACAAGATTAAATCTCCCTGATAAGGTTAAAGGTGAAGGGTGAATGAGCCAACAGCTACTAGAAGACCTGATGTAATTATAATGACTTCTGGACTAAACTTCCCACCAGAAACAATGATAAAATTGGACAGAGCAGTGGTGTTTAGCCACTGAACCACAAGAGGCGCAGAACAGCCTTCTGTGACAAAGGAAAAGACATGAAGTGAACCTCAATTTCACAAACTTCGGCCTAAGAGTACCTGTGGCATGAGTCAGAGAGAGTCAAGAATATGCACAGAACACAGAGGTCTCAGAATCAGGAGACAGATGTTGGGAAATGTGCTACTGTGATGATTGGAATTCACCAAACAGTGAAGAAAGTTGCACGAAAGTTGCTCCAGAAATCGAAAGGTATGCCACTGGGTATCTGATGGCATGCTAAGGTCCACATGTGGCTAGTGTGGTTTGAAGACTGGCAGAGAAAAGCTGCGAGGGAGCTGTAAGATGAAGGGATATTGAAGAAGGCTGAAGAAGGTGAGAGATGCAGCAGCTCTGTGTGAACCCAGTTAAATGACCCTGTTGCACCACTGGAACTGTCAACGGAATCCACCAGAAGGTCACAGAAGGTACCAAGAACTCGCGAAGCACAATAAGGGATTTTCCAAATGTGCCCTACCAAGGTTTATCACAAAGCCATGAGCAGATCAGCATATTTTTCAGAAAAACAACTGTCTTCCATTTTCTCATTTTCTCATCTATTTATCAGGTATCATAATAGCACCAAGTTCAGGATGTGACTGTTATGTTAAACAGTACTTATACAGTATCCAAATGTTTAATAAATACTCAGTCTACATCAGCTATTATTATTTCATTCCAAATCTAATCCTCTTTTGTTTTTAACTGTCTAGTCAATTGAAGGGGAGGCTTATTAAAAGCTTGTGCTGGAAGCTGCCCTGTGGGCAGAGGCAAGAGCTGGTCTTGGGGTCCTAATTTGACCTTCCTCTTGGGGTGCAGGTTGTTGGTGTGACAGCACTTCTGGAAGCAGTTGACAGAGCGGGGTGCTAGATAGTATAAAACCTGCCACAGATCATCTTGTCAAAGTTGTACTCTGGGTCAGTTGGTGGGGGGACACCCAGGAGAGGTCATTCCACAGGTGCAGCAGCCAGCACAGGATGGACCCCTGGAATATTGTAGTGTGAGAGAGTGTGACCATCCCCCAGCCGCCTGCCAGCAGAAGTCACACAGTGCTGGTCAGGTGGGGCTGCCTTCCTGATCTTGGGTTTTGGCTTTGACATGCTCAGTGGTATTGCCGGCCTGGACCTGGAGAATGAGGGTCTTGCCATCAGAGTCTTCACAAAGACCTGCATCTCCCATCTGCTTGGCTGCCTCCTTGAAGAGCTAAATCTTCTCTTCAAAGCCCAGCCCAACCCTCTACCTCAGGGATGACTTATAAGCCTCTATTTATATATAAATGTTGAGGTCATGCAATCTTACCTTCACCTATACTTTTTTCATGCATTTGTTTTCTAGCACGTACTAGCTGTAAAATTAATTTCCCTGCTACATCCTCATGTACTCATTTCTATTAGCATGAGGACTGATTCCACCATGGACTCATCTACATCACACGAAAAAAAGGATTTCAAATGAAGAGACCGTACCTGATTTTGTTGTTGTTGTTGTCTATGATACACAAATCTTTAGGCCAGAATATCATTTCCAATTACCCCTCATGTTTATGAATCACAGAACTCTAAACAGCCCAAACACTCACAAAGATACATTATTTTCATTCAAACATATGTCTCTACCCAGTCTTTCATCTGTCTCTTGACTTAAGAATCTGTTCAGTTCACATAAAAAATCACCATGTTAAGATGGTGATTTGGAAGGCTGTTACATGGAACAGCTTCAGCTCTATAACTGGAGAGATCATCCTCATTTATCTATCGTATGAGCTCAAATCTCTAAATTTAAATCACTGTGAAAATCTGAGCCAGACTTTACAATTTTTCAAAGCAAAAGCAAAGACCATGTTTCCACCAAAGAAAAAATCTTGGAGCACAGAATATCTTTCCCTATGTTTTGTTCTCCAGTTAAATTATAATTATTTCAGAAACATAGAATTGTTATAGGAATCTAATTCAGAAAGTATTTACAATATATCTCTTAAGTGGATTATTTTGTTTATTGCTTGAAGCAATTCCTCGATGATGAAAGAATTTCTAACCCTTTATGAGCTTTTAGTTAGTTAAGACAAATATTCAAACACATCTATGTAAGATAAAACACATTATAAGAAAATCTACATGAGAAGCTCAAGTGCCATTTGGATTAAATCGAGGAAGGAAACTAATTCATCCAGGATAATGGGACTTGAGTCAATATATTCATTGTGGAGGAAATGATACTTTATATAGGACTGGAAGGAACGGGTAGACTCAACAGATGGAGAGCAAATGAGACCCAGTCTTCGTGTCTAACAGAATTGAGTAGATGAGGTTTTATCAGGGGATTTAAATTTACTTGAGTCAATATATCCATTTTGGAGGAAATGACACTTGGTAGGAATGGTTAGACTGAACAGATGGAGAGAAATGTGGAGGAAGGGTGTAGAGAAGGAAGGAAAATAGAAAATAAACAAGATGTGCGATCTTATCTTTGTTGGCTAGTGTACAGTCATCTTTTTCCTGGAAAATAGCTCTGTTTTCCCTTGAAAAAACACCACTCTAAGAATGCATGTTCAGATTTGATGTGATTGAACAGATTTGATGTGATTGGTGGCATTTAACCTAGGTGTACCATCTCATCTCTCTTTCTAACACACACACATATCTACACATAAACTTACACACTGTAATTCCATAAATAACTGGTTCATTTTTAATGCATTGGAGATGTTTTATTTTTGGTATTTTTTTTTTAGTTACATATTTTGTTTCTGTGTGAAAATCAGCTGAGAAGGTCTTTTCTTCAAAGGAAACTGAAAAATCAATTTTCATACCCAATCATCTAGATTTTGAGTATTGTGGGTAAGAAAAACATGACTTTGAAAAAAATGCTGTCATCTTTGTTTTTTCTTTGTGTTATATGACAAGAGATTATATCAACTTCCCAAGTTACTGGCAAAAGGTACCAAAGAGCCATCAGGAACTCTTAGCAAATTTAAATAGGCAAGCACCATGAGTAAGAGATCCCCAAGCAACCCCACATTCCAATAGTTACCCCTCCATTTCATACAGTTGGAAGGACACTCATATTTTACTGAAATATTCCCAGGACTTTTTAATGCATCTTTTCACTTGCTATGTGACTTTGGGAAAGTCAGTGTCCTTGCTGGCTTAATCTCTGGTTTTCGAAAATTGGTACACTCATCTTCTCCTTTCTAAAGACAAACTTCATTTCCAGAGATAAATGGAAGGAAAAGAAATCATATCAGTAGGTTCTTTGGTAGCAAACAGGGCTACACTCTTTTTTGACAATACAGATAGAGAAGCTAAGCTAGGTGTTATAATCTTAAATGTCTACAAAGATCAGGCAGGTGCTTTAAGCAATAAGAGAAAACTGGGAATTGGAGCAGCATAAGGCATCCAGAAGGTAGCTTTGCAAAGCACTATTAGGATATGGGATCAGAATAAGTGGGATTCAATTCTGGCTCTACTTACTAGTTGTGTTTTTGGATAAATATTCTAAATATTTAATGCCTCATTTTCCTTATCTATGAAATGGAATTAAAAGACAAATCTCAGAGGATTCTTGTAAAAATTAAATGTCATTGTTTATATAAATTTTGGGCATAGTGACTGACAAAAAAAGTCAAAAGTAGAGTGTCATACCAATAATTCTGCTGTTATCACTAGTCTCAATGAGTTACCCGCCCTTCCCCCACCCCTACGTGCAATACCTTGCTGGCATGGTGCAGATGCACAAGAAACCCTGGACTGAATCAGAAGATTCAGGAATGAGGGCCCTGTAGGTTATATCCTAGGTCTTTGACAAGTGTTCATCATTTGAGTGTTTATCAATGATCCTCTTTTTCCTGGGATCCAAAGCCTTGTTTAAATGATTTTGTTAAGTTCTTAGCAGTGCAAGTGACGCTTAGCAATTGATTCACTCTTCCCTGTAATTAGTGGGGTGATTAGAGAAAGCTGCCCTATTACTCTCAAGTTTGGTTTGTAACTCATTAAATCCAGAGCTAAGAAGAAATCGGCCCCCTCCATAAGCAAATACAGCCCCCGGAGAGGGCCATTTCAGAGGTATGTCCTTGGAATTCGGGTGTCATTTGTTGGTGACTCTTTGCAAGAATTTAATCTTCAAATGTGAAGAACAAAAATCTAAACCAGCATATCAAAAAACATTCTGTGAGTCCTTTACACTCAAGAAAGACTCTAGAGAGTATAAACAGGGAGTAGATCTTATGTTCAAATGAGTTTGGAAGTTTTGTATTAACTACCCTTCCCCATATACAGACACTTGAGAGGTAGCCACCCACAGAATGCTCTTCTATGTGTGCCACATGTTTAATTGGGGAACAATCTAGATAAAACTGATTTTTTTTTTCTCCTGTCAGTGAACATCTCTTAAAGTTCTCTTAAAGTTCTGAGAAACTGACATAAGTCATAAGCTGCTTTAAAATTCTCTTCAGTATTAAGACTTTACAGTAAAGGCTTCAAATACAACAGAATGCCTCTTGTTTGGTGATGACCAGTGATCTAATTTAAGAAGGGTTTGTTATTGGGGAAACCATGCTTTATGTAATGAAGGGAAATTGTCTTACTAAAACCATTAGCTGCTTTTCTCTTCCTTTCCTGATTTAAGAATATCCCACATCACCTTCTAAATGATGTTAAATGGACAACCACAGAAATCAGCATTTTTTTTTGCAGTAGCAATGCATGACTTTTAATTATAAAATCCTTTCTACATACTGCCAATTTTAAGACCCTATCTGTTAGAGATAGATCCCCTAATAATCCAAGTTTTTGCAAAAAGCATTTGTAAATACCAAAGATAATGGGATAAAATTATATTTATTGTGTAGAAAAGCAACTCATATTCTAAACTCTCTCTTCCAGTAAGTTAAATAAATGAATTAAATAAATGAATTGGAATTTTGTTTTTTCCTCAACTTCAATATAAATAAAAGGGACCAGGTCAACTTACTCTGTATTAAGATTCATCAGTGTACATTGCTTAGAAAATAAGATATTGTTGGTTGGAGCTAAAGTTCAGGTGATACTTTTCTCTTTCCCTTTCCTTCCTTCTTTCATTCCTCTCCCTTACCCCCCTCCCTCCCTCCTTTCATTCCTCTTTATTTCACCAAAGTTTTTTGGGGGCTTGATTCAACATTGCCATCCAATGTCAGGTTGAATCAGGTGCAACACAACTATCATAAACTCTGATTTGAAAAGGATTCTGGGAGGGTTCTTCTTGCACTCAGGCTCCAGTGCCAACTTCCACCCCCTTCTAGACAAAGGACAGCACCTGAACACTTATCAGATTGCCTGTACATGCTGGGTTTCCATGGTTTCCTCTTGCCATCCATGAATGTATAAAGACTTGTGTGTTCTTTTGTACCTGGTAAAAGAGAAACTTGCTTCTTGAAAAAGAAAGCCATTAATTTTTATTGTTTATAAGCAGAGGGTCTTAAAGCACACTAACAGCTGTGCTCTCGTACTATCAAAATATGTTGATCTCTTTTCTACCTTAAGTAAAGCAAATACTTTTTAAATTATGGATGGATGAACTCCGGCATTAAAATATCAATTACCTAATTGCCTGCAGTTAATTTATTGGTAAAACTAGGTGTGCTGGAGACAGACAGACAGATAGATTGAGGCTGTGCCTTCAGTTAGTGGGATGCAAGGGCCAGGGGAGAACAGAACACTTGCACCACCACCAAGACAATTTCATGTCAGACCCTTCAGCAATAGAGGATTCATCAACTTTCGTTGACGTTTTTCAACAAAATCTAATGAGTTCCACAAAGTTTGCTGTGTGCTGAGGAAACAGCCAGAAAAGACAAGAAAGCAAGACAATTGATTTCAAAGCTGACATTCTGGAAGGGGAAACACCACACGTGTACAGAGAATAAATCTATATAAGGGCTCAAATAAAGTAATTTCTAATCAAGCCCAACTTACCTCACCCTCTTTCTCCTAACCCCTTCACAACAAATATGTCTTTAGCCGAAAAGAATGAATCAGTTATTTTTTTCTCCTCCCTTCTACATGTTCTCTTTCCCTGCCTGTTCTTCACCCGCTTTTTTCCCCTGGCATATTATCACACATTTGAATCTTCTTAACTGGTACAAATTCATTATAACAAAAGCAAGAACAATAATAAAAATAACACTTTGGGAGAGTAACACAGTGTTGAAAAATATTTTGCCATGTTAAATTATAAGTAACTTTTGTAGTCATCCTCTCTAAATATTAACTAAGTTGGCCGAGAACGTTTTCTTCTAAGTATCTTATATCTATCTGAAACAGATATTATTATTAATCCCTTTTCATATATATGGAAAAAGAAACACAGAGTTCAGGTGTGCTGCCCAGAGCACAGCCAGAGCAGAGCCAGGCTTTGAAACCAGGACATCTGGTACCAGAATTGGTCTTCCTGACAACCCCATGTAAAGGTGGCTCTAATATCTGGGTGTCAAATGCACTTGTCATTCTTTTTTTTTTAATTCTTCCTTTGACTACTGAAAACCTTGTAAAAACCTTGCTTTGGGGCCTTCCCTGGTGGTGCAGGGGTTAAAGCACAGCACGAAGAAGCTTACACCACTTCAATATGAGTTTGATCCCTGCCCCGGGGATGACCCACATGGCACAGCAGACCTCTCCTGACTCACCCGCTGCTCCCCTCAGCAGTGTACTTCATCAGTCAGCCTGTCTTGCGCCCCACTCTGTCTCTGGTGAATCCTCTCACCGCTCCTGCACCTCTGGCCTATACCCCAGCTCTGTATGCATAAATAAATAAATCTTAAAAAAAGCCTTGTTTGATCACCAAGTTGTCTCCATGAACTTCATCCCCATGACATCAGTCTCATAAAAGGTTTCCATTCTCATCTCAGGCCTTTATTATAGATGTCATAGAACAAGTGTTAACTAATCATCGGCTACTTTTTGCAATTTAATTTGCTAGTGGTGTTGACAACTATACATATTATCTGATTTTAATATTCTCCTCAACTAGTTTTTTAAATACTGTGTTCTTCACTTGGTCATCAGGAGACTGAGAATTAATCCTTAGGTAATAAAGGGCTCTTATAACCCATGGACAAATTGAGGAGGCTGGAATCACCTGAAATCAAGTGGAAACATTTATTCAAATACATGAAACCTTGCACACTCTCTCACAAACACACACTCACAAGTACCTATTCTAGGGAGTAGCTCTTACAGGAATCCTGAAAGCTGCCAGAAGTCAAAAAATCCAAAGAACCATCGTTCTAGACCCAAAACTAATTCACCACATGACTTAATACAAATCAATTGGCTCCACAGTCCCCCTCCTGCCAAATCATAACTTATTTCCTCCGACAAATCTTGCAGAGTGTGAGGATGGGAAGGTGTAGCATGCCCCTGTTTATCAGCTACTATCACTCCTTTACCCTTTTTCTTTGTCCTTCTGAGAGATCTAAAATTTAATCACAATGGTTCTTTTGTAGGAAAGCTATAAAATTTCACCTGTGATATTCTTCACTTACTTTTCTTTCTGAACATATCTTAGAATTCTGTGCTTACTGTTGACAGAAAACTTTTATTTCAATTTGTCCCAATAGCCAAGAAGTGTTTTAAATTAAGGAAAAATGAAAACAGGAAATGTGCCTTTCTGCCCACAACTTAGAGATGGAAAATAAAGTGAACAGGTAAACATTTAAATGACCCCCCCCCAATCACTCCAGGCTGATTTAAAACACTAAGAATGGAGCTATTTTAAGTTCAGAGCAGCTTTTCTAAAGAAGCAAGCCATCCTTGGTAGTTGCTCCTGCACTGGACTCTAGACTATTTCTATTAAAAAAAGAAATCCAGTAATTTTTGCCCCAAAGAAAGCTTCAGAGAGTAGCAAAGACAGTCATGCTTGCTGTTATGAAAGGGACATGTACACACATGTGTGCATACATGCACACACGTGCATAAACATGCACACCATCGAAGCAGCGGATGGCTATTAGAGACAACTCTTAAAGAACATCTTGTAGCAAAGGCTTTAGGGCTTATGGTCTGGCCTGAAACCCCTGTGTAAATTCCATAATCCATCAGCATTTAGGAGCAAAATTTTACTTTGTTATCTTCCCAGGAGGCAAACGGAATGCTTCTAACCCTGATCTGGGAAAGCACACAAGTCTGAAATCCAGGTAACAAAAGGGGTATCCTGACTCACGTCTGGGAAAAGGAAAAATAGCCACTTAATTTCCTTAAGATGTAATAAGAATTTCCTCATAGTTGCTTCTATAGATTCAACTAAAACTCTCTTCTGTAGATACAAGTAAACCAGAAATGGCGCAATAGTATTTCACTTTGGCTTTTTTTTTTAAGATTTATTTATTTACGCATAGAGAACTGGGGTACAGGATAGAGGGGCAGAGGCAGGGGATTCACCAGAGACAGTGGGGAGCAGAAGAGGCAGATCAATGAAGTACACTGCTGAGGGGAGCAGCGGGCGAGACAGGAGGGGTCTGCTGTGCCATGTGGGTCACCTCCAGTGCCAGGGATGGAAGAGGCACTGAAGTGGCTGCTGTTCTAACCCATTGCAACACAGGGAGGGCCTCCCTTGAGTTTTAACTCACCGTTCTTGCAAGCAAATCTTAGTCACTGTTCTGGATTAGTCCCTTGAAACACATACAAGTCTAATTTTTATCCCATAGACAAATATATCAGGCTTTGAAGGCAAATATTACAGTTTGCAAATTTAAAACCCCATATTATGTGGCAGGACATGCAGATGCAGCAAATAAACATTAATATAGTTCCCTGCCTTCTAATAGTTACCTGTCCTTGCCTCTACTAGTCTACATACGTAGAAGTTCTCCCACCAAATAGCTATCTACTCATCAATATCATGTTAACAATCAACATTGTGCTAGAGATTTATTTATGTGCGCAACTAAGTGAGATAGTCCTCGCCATAAGAGATCATACAGGCCACATAGCTACTCCATTCATATGATTTACTATGAATTTACTAAACTGGGGATGTAGAATATATTTTCTTTTTCATCTGTCAAGATTAACAGGGTTCAAATGAAATCAACTCATACTCCTCTGAGTTGTTCTACAGAGTCAGATAATCAATTATCAGACCAGTTGATGGGGAAAAAAATTAAAAAGAAGTTTAACAGTAATAGGTATACCTCCTATGTAAATGAGAGACATACAACATCACTGGGTCTCTCCCACATGCTTTCAGAAGCCTTCTAAAAACTCTTAGCTAAAACAGAAGGGCTTTGGCAGGAAAGAAAGGGAAGGTTAATTAGGGAAGACAAGGAGGAAAGTCTCAGGAGACAGAGACACACAGATTCCAGTTCTTCCTTCTCAGTGGAAAAGTGTTCCCTTTCCATGGACTTCCAGAGTGAAGCTGATACATACATATCTTTTTCAAAAGTAACATCCATCCTGTCTCCAAAGCCACTCCCATTGAGTCAACTTTTGCCATATTTTGGGTTACTGGCAGATTTCCATCCCCCTACAAGTGTATCTAAACATATGCAAAAATAATTAAATGCTGAGGTTTACATTTATTTAAAACAATGTAAAGTGAATGTCAAATATTGAGCATAGAATGCAGAGACCACAAGCAGTCTTTGGGGATTTCTGAACCCTGGCAGCCTGCAGGGCTAACCCACATACTTTATGCTTTGTTCCTTCCCTAGATTATTTTCCAGCATTACAGTTTATTCTCTGAGGCCCCACCCAACCTTTTGAGATGCAACTGAAACAACTTGGGACACCAGAAAAACCCTCAGCAAATACTCCAAGTCAATCTGCTGCTTTTCCTTCCAAGTTGGCTGCATCGCAAGTGACTCTGGCTTCAGTCTCCTGCATTTGGGAAAGTCAAATAACAGAGCTAATTGTTTGTTTGCTTTCCGCCAAAGGAAAGCAAACTACAAAATCCACCTCTAATATTTCCAGAGGGAGTGGGAGGGACAGCATCTGGACACTGGTTGTGATCTTTTGTATTTCTTTCATTTTCTTTCTCTTTTTTCTCTGTAGGGACTTTATACACACACACACACACACACACACACACCTTTTATCTATACGTTTTATTTATTTTTAATTTTATTATTTATTAATTTATGTATTTATTTTTATTTTACATATATCTTATATATATATATATATCTTTTACATCGTTGTGTATTTCCCATAAAATTTCCACCACCAGTTTACCTGTGAATCATCATCACAGTCCCTTCTGCTTGTTTCCCCAGTTTTGATCCATTTTCCTCCCAGTCCCTTGCAGAATGTCTCTTATTTATGGTTGCCGGTTAGTTTGATGTTTTATTAATTACTACTATTATTATGTTTATTTTTTCCTTATCCCTTATTTGGTTCTCCTATATCCCACCTTTAAGTGAGATCATTCAATATTTTTCTTTTTCTTTCTGGCTTATCTCACCAAGCATGATCTCTTCTAGCTCCATGCTGCTGCCAATCACATGAGTTTATCTTTTTTGACTGCTGAATAGAATCCCACTGTGATTATATACCACATCTTTTACATTCTTTACCTGAATCTCTGAATTTCTCCATTGGTTCCTCCAAGGTCCTCTCTAACCATCTGGTACTCCAAACTTTGACTCCTTCCTTTACTGGATTACACTGGTATAACCATTTTTTAATGACAATATATTATAATGGCTGTATACTGAGATATTTAGGTTCCAAATTTTTAAATTAACATTTAGTGAACATTAAGTTCATTCTTATTCCATCCCTGAGTCTGTGCCCTGTCACTCTGTGCCAACCCTCAGCAGGGTACTAGGATTGGGAGATGAGGGGCAGATATGAATCATCATGTGGTCTACTTAAATGAGGGTAGCCACTGTACACTTTCATATCACCTTTTTTTGTTTCCTTTCTAGCATTATTTTCAATCTCACATTTGTTTACTCATCTTTTTAAACATGCTTTTGTGGTCTGTAAACCCTCCATCTTGACCCCATCCTTACCTTGAGGTAAACTGTAGGACAGAGGCCCTTTTTATCATCTTAGTCTCTATGGAATTAGCTGGTACATAATGAGAAGATAGAAAGCTAAGTAATAAATGATTGAACCAGAAGATCAGATGTGTCCTTTATTTATTTATTATGGCTCACCTCAAAAAATCAGTCATTCTACACCAAATATTTGTTCTCAGAGTTTCCTTGGATTTTATCTAGACATGAAATTCTGTCTGATTTCTCCTTTGACAATAATTAAAACAAAACATTCACACACACACACACACACACACACACACACACACATATATCAGTTAATAATAGATATGGCTACTAAGTCTCTAAATTTACTGTTTCCTCTTAGGAGTCTCGAGGTTGAACACATGATCTTACATTGAATTACTAGTACTTAGGTTGGATCTTTGTCAAAGATAAGGCTAGTCAGTGATACTTGATCACAACATCACCTTTTGTTCATAGTCCTAGATTTCAGGGAAGAGTCATCAATTAAATTTTTAAGACTAAAAAAATACAAAATATTCAATAATACACAGTATCATTTTTAATACAGTAGAATTTCATTTTAATGTCATCAGGTTAAATACAGATTTTAACTCAATTCTAATAACTTCCTCCCACCCCTCTATTGACTTTTCAGTTTTCCTGCTCTTTCCACATCCTCTCTCCAAGTGGGATCCTCTTATTTTCTCTATCTACTCACTCCCCTTAGGTAACATCATCTAACTTTATCACAACTATATTACCCTCATCAGGTTTTTCCTTTTAGTTCCAAATCACATATTTAAGTACCTAATTGACATTTCCCCTTGGATATTGCTTAGACAGCTCTAACTTAACACATATAAAATGGAACTTTTGATTTTTTTCCTTTAAAATATTCTACTATGGCACTAAACATTTGTTCAGAGAATCAGTATTAAAGTCATTCTCATGTTCCTTTGGCAGTAGCCCAGGCCCCACTCATGCCAAGGAGTAGCCCCTTTGGAAAAATGAAAACTGACCATGATTACAGCTCATGTATTGATGAATAATGATCTATTTTGATGGAAATAATATTTCATTTCAAAGAGTGATGACCCAGATTTGTTAAACAAGAGGCCTCTTAGGGGAAGAATGGGTTTATCATTGGCTGAGCAACCACTTTCCCTAGCTGTATCTGGGCTTGACACCCCTATTCTGGACATCAGATCCCAGGTGCTTGAAATCAAATGATTTCTTCCCACAGGTAGGCAAATGTCTCTGATTAAATACCAGGAACGTACAAGTGGAAGAAGATGCACTTCCTATCTGCATGGTTTTACAACCTCTCTCTCTGGCTGGTGTTATAAAACCTGTCTTTACTGATGGCTCAATGACACATTAATCTGAGTCCAAATAACGTAGCAGACAACAATAACACTGAATCTACAATAAGAACATTCTGACTATTGCTTCTAAGACAGCCCTTGCTCCCTTAATATCTATTGTACCACAGAAGGGTAAATATAAAATCTAAATATTTCTATTCTATTGTTAAGCAGTCTAAGTTCCTGAGAAAGATTCTATAAGCAGTCATAAAAACACAATATGTCCACTGAGCTTTTTCAAATTAATAAAGCATCAAAATAGATCTTATATTCATTTGTTCTTCCATTAACCCACTTCATATGACTATGTTGAGAACCAAATAGACACCAAAGCAATAATCTCTTCAGTTCCTAAGAAAAGATAAAATCTAATATATAATTCCTGCCCTTGCTGAGTTCACAGGTCTGCAGTAAAAGTGTCTATGGCTACAAAACAGCAGGATGTAAATGCAAAGTAAAAGTGCAAAAGAATGGTCACCTGTGGGGTAAAGTGAGAAAGGGATGAAGTGACGGGGCAAACATTTCCTACAAGTTATTCATGTCAAGACTTAAGCCAAGAAAAAGGTATTTCAGGCAAAGGGAACAGTGGGTACAAAGGTCTAGAGAAAAAAAAAATGTGATAATGTTTTAAAGTCATTACTGGGTGCTCCACTGATCTAAGCAAAACATATGTGGCCCCCAAGTCAACAAGAGTTAGTCATAAAGAATATTCTACAGCATGGTATGGAATCACACTTTATCCTAGATCCACTGAAGGAGTGTAAACAAAGGTGAGGCATGATCAAATTTGACTTTTAACAGTAATTCATGGAAGATGCTAGGAAAACTGGATTGAAAAAAGTAAGGATGGAAGGCAGAAAACCAAGCTGACCTCCATTTTAAAAATTAGTTGACCGCTATTTTGAAATTCAAGCAAAAAGTGACAAAGATAGGAAGAAGTTGACCTAAAAAGGGTTATGTAGCATCAATATAAATCAGGGACCAATCAGAAAAGGGAACTGAGGAAAAAAGGAGACATTCCAGTGGAAGCCTCTAAATTAGATTATCTTAAGCCCATAAATGTTATTCACTACCTGAGGATGAAAGTAGAGCTCAGGTAAAACAAGTTGTGTCAGATTAACCTGTAGGACCTTCAGCTGTAAGTCAGCAATAGGTATTAGAAATACCAACTAGAAATGTCATATCAAAATGTTATTTAAGCCAGAGAAATAACAGTATATAATTCAAAGCAGGGATGAGGATAAGAAAGCTGTTTTGTGAAGAGAGATGGAAGTGGGTCAGAAGCCAGTAAATTTGGAGAAAGATGAAGATACACAGCCACAGGAAGGGTGGGAAGAAACTATTAACACATGAGGAACTTAACTGTCCATGATCTTCTCCTGAATCACCATCTCAGGAGGGTTATTTCAGGCAGTTACTGTGTAAGCTTCAAAGAAAAGAAAAATTATTCTTAGAAATTGTCATATTGTTCTTTAGCAGTATATGAATTTCATCTCCTCTAATTGAAAATTAATTTTCTCTGAACCAATAAATTGCAGAATTTTTTTAAGTAAAATGTTAAGTTTATGGTGATATTTTTCATAGGCCACATGGGTTATGAGGTTTTTTCCTCAGTTTTTCTGAAGTGAGTTTAAAGAAGTGGAAGTTAGAAGTTAGTTATATAATATAGCAGCACATGCATGTAATCCAATTCCCATTGCATCTAAACCAAACTACTGTGGCATGAGCAACAAATTAAGAGAAAAGAGCACCCTAAATTATGCCGTTGTCTATTTATCAACATCAAGGAATAACTGAAAAATAGTAGAAAGTGCAATAATAGTCAAACATCTGTAATATAAAATTAAGAAGTGTAGCATGGTCAACTAGAAATGCAATGTCAAAGTTTGTACAGCAACAAATTCCAAAGCAGGAATTATCCAAGATTTAAAGACAGTCACACAGTAATAATATGGGAAAATATAGGTGAAAACCTACCAGGCATTGTAGTTACTATTACACATGTAGATAATGTGTGGGATCCCCCAGCCCTCCTGGAGCTCAGGGATACTGTCTTGGTGCCAGGTTTCTGCTTGCCAGCTAGTAGTAGGGGAATGCAAGGGGCTCTCACCAAAGGCATAAACCCTGTATGAAGTACATACTGGAAAACTAGTATCTGCTGAAAATATCAGGCAGATAATATGCTTTGACCAGCAGGAAAATGGAGTCCTCCCCACCCCACAACCCGGGTAATAACATCTGGTCATACCACCCTAGTTTACATCCCTAATCCCATGGTCTTAAAAGAAAGAACAAGTAATGCATATGGAGATGTGCCCGTGGACTTACTGTCTGCTTTCCCCTTTATCCTGCCAGGATGGTATACATCAAACTGCAACCCTCTGTTGTAATTCCGCTTCCCTGCCTCATCCCGTTCGTTAATCTTTCAGTGTCTGAGCATCTGCCCCTTGCTCAGATGGATAGCGCTGTCCCGACAGATGCAGCCAAGACTCCAGCTCCTGGACTGTGTGTGTTCCCTTTTTATTTTCTCTTAGACCTAAACTTCATTTCACTGGTAACAATTTTAGCATATCCATTTTTTAAATACTACTAATATCTGATTTTCAAAAGAACAAGAGAAGTGTCTAGAACAAACAGTACTGACAGTACTGCACCATATTTATAGTCAATCTCTGGAGTCATACCTAAATCCAATTTATAAAAACAGGAAATGTATTTTTATTAGCCCCATCCCATCTCTATTTCTACCATACCCCACTTTGGTTACCATCACTGATCCCAAACTTCCTCTAATACTTTTTTTTTTCCCCCAAACTCATTCTCAGTGCCATTTCCTCTCTGTAATCGTTACATCAGGGTATTAATGAACAATACTGCCTATATCAGAAGCACTGTAGGATTGAGATCTTAAGCTCATGATCTTTGGCCTCCAAAAATGTGGTGGGAACACAAAGTCTACCATAAAGGTAACTTCTGGAAGATTATGAGCTTGTTATGCCTCTTAGGATGATGACATTACCCACAATCAAAATTGTTGTGAGAAAAATCTAAGATACAGAAGAGCATCCAAAATTAACAGGTGTGAAATACATGGTTTTGCATTTCCCATAACAAAATCATGTTGCTGAAGAGAAATCAATAAACAAGAATTTAGCCATCACAAGTAGCAATTAACTCTGATTGTCATGGTAGAAGTATTGACCATGAATACAATGACTTTCCTTCCCATGTGGACATTGATTTATTCTCAGTCAAGAAAATCCCCTCTTCCCATCGATTGGTTACCCTATATGTGGTGATGCTACTGTTTCTCAAGGGTAGAGTAAGATATTAATGTATGACTGTGGTAGGCACCAAGATTTCTGCATTAAGCAGGTATTTAAATGAGAGGGAAGAATGTAAAAATAGTGAAGACCTCAGCGTCTTACTCCTGAAAGCAAGATTCTGGCATTTAGTAGCTCTGAGAGCTTGGACAAGTAACTTCTCTAAAACTCACCTATAAGATGGGAATATTAAGAACACCTCTTATTTTGTAGGATTCTTGGAAGAAAAAAATGAGGTAAAGTGCTTTATTGCATATGTTATAATTTTCCACATGGTGGTGATGGCAAAAATGTTGATGTTAAAAAGGTCAGGAAATAGGCCCTCCCTGGTGGCGCAGCGGGTTAAAGCACAGCACTGAGAAGCTAAAGCTGCTTCCGCATGAGTTCCATTCCCGCCTGCCCGGGAGGTGACCACATGGCGCAGCAGACCTCTCCTGACCCGCCCGCTGCTCCCCTCAGCAGTGTACTTCGTCGATCTGCCTGTTCTGC
>NW_004567112.1:12639430-12642758 GCF_000260355.1 Condylura cristata | reverse complement strand
AAAAAGGTCAGGAAATATCAATAAATATCAAGAAATGTAGAAGGCTCAGAGAAAGCCTCCCTCCATGGGATATTGCAAACTTGATTTTTAATTAGATTGCTTACTTCTGCCATTAGCGTGGATAAGTAATCACTCAATTCAAAGTGATATAAAGTGACTTTATTTCTCTACTAGAGGATAATTGGATCTGTCATCTGTTAATTATAACATTAGTTAAATATTTTGGAAGGTCAGTAGGGATAAATCACTGGGAGACATACCTACTGCATTTCTTTGGCAAGTTTCTGAGGATGCAGATGGTGATAACCTCCTAATAAAATTAGTCATTTGTAATTTCAAATAGTGCCGGCATCCCCAGAGACTCCACCTAAAATGAAATCCAGGGAAAATGACAGCGCAAAGGACAAAGGAGACGAATGTTTCCAGCAGCTTTGTAAAAATTAGTTCATCTTCAGGTTGTTCACAGGGGACATTCTCAACCCAGCTTGTTATTAGAGTAGATAGGGATAAGCTTTCGGTGTACACTTGAACTTTTTTCTTTTCATCTTCAAGCTCTTTTCTCTTCCCTTCATGTTTATGGCTGAGATGTCCTAGCAGTCACCTGCTGTCAGGACCCACAGCTCTGGGGACATGGAGTGTGCGCTGTCCCAGCTCACAGATAAAACACAGTGAAAGGGTGATTATACAGCAGCACTGTCCTCAGGGACCCAAATAGCACCCATCTAAATCATCAAAGAGACTCATTCACAGTACTATCCAGAGCTGTGGTGTATGCTCTAGATACTACATATTAAGGAACAGCACACAATTTATAGACTAAAGTATCTAACCATCTCCATATTTTTGGATTCCAGCATCTAATGAAAAAAGCAAAACAAAAAAAAAACCCACAAAAATAAATAATTATAAAAGAGGGTAACAAAGTGAAGGTACATTGCAGAAGTGGATGATTTAAATCAAGCATAGCAATTTCACAAATTATTAGTTCAAAGATAATTTATAGTGCAACTTAAGAAGTGGTTTTAGTGTTTTTGTATATAATCTTGGAGAGTAAATAATTGAAATTCTTGTCCATTTTTAAGTTATTTGTTTTCTTGTGGAGCTATTTACACATTCTGAATATAAGTATCTTAATAGAGATATTTTGTAGCTATCTTCTCCCATTATGTGTGTTTTCTCTCCTTTTTTATAATGTCCTCTGAACACAAAAGTTGATAATTTTGATGAAATAATTTTTTGTTACTTGTGCTTGTTGGTGAGTTATCTAAGAAACCATTGTTCTATCTCAAGTAAGATCTGTCCCTAGATTTTCTAAGCGCCATAGAGCTCTAGTGCTGACATTTAGGTATGTGATCTATTTTGAAGTAACTTCCCCATTTGATTTGGGGTAGATACAAATTCATTACACTGATTGTGAAGAGCCTACAGTACTCGCACAAGTTGTTGGAGAAAATTCCCTTTAGTTGCCTTGTACCATTGCCAAATATCCATTGACCATAAAATAAGAGTTTATTTCTGAAAAAAATAAATCAACTTTAAAATTTTAAGAAAGTTTTTTCACATTTTTTTACTTGCTCTTGCCCACTCATCTCTGCCCAGAAGACAGCAGCCTACATCCCCAGCAGGAGACTCTGAACCAGTTCTGGAAGGTGTCAAGTTGAAATTGATCCTCAAATAATTGCGCAGGGTATGGTGCTGCTGGTCAACAGAAACAAGATTCTCTTTTCTAAAGATTTATTTATTTATGTATAAAAAACTGGGGTACAGGCCAGAGGTGTGGGGGGGTGAGAGGATTCACCAGAAATAGAACAAGCAAAACTGATAAAGAACACTGCTGAGGGGAGCAGCGGGCAGGTCACCTCCAGGGCGGGGATCGAACTCATTCTGAAGTGACTTTAGCTTCTTAGGGCTGTGCTTTAACCCGCTGCGCCACCAGGGAGGGCAGAACCAAGATTCTCTTAATTACTCAAGTAAGCACTTCCTAACTCTACCTACTCTAAGTCAGTGATGTATAAATAAATAGTTATTTTCTAAATGAGATAGTTATTGATTACTGGAAAAAAAAATCCCCTTTCTCATTCTTAAAGTTTTAGGTACCTGCTATAAGAAGTACTTGGGAGAGTCCAGTTCCCCTGATTTTGTCTGGGCTTGACTGCACTGTAAAATTTATGCGTCCTTTATTTGTTGGGCTGGCCCAACTTAAAAAGAATAGTATATGTTACAATAAATTAATGATACTTTCTTCTTTACCCATCATGAGTCCACAATTAGAACCAGATTGATCTTTTGAAGTTCCACTGACTAACAATGATTCTCCTCACCTCTCTGCCTGTGCTGATCCTCTACATGAGTGTTTATGGAGGGAATTAGATTCACTGCTTGCTTAAGCCAATATGTTTTTCTGGTGGTTATGCAAGTCCAATTAGCTCCTCTGACAATATGGCAAAATGAGGATATTGGATTATGTCTGCAGCCAATTAGAAAAGTCATGGTTGAACACTCACTCTTGTAACATTATTTAAACTTATAAGATCCTGGAATTGAAAAATATTTTACGGAGTGGAAGAAAAAGCTTAGGAGGAAAGTGAAGGAAAATTCTTTTATTTTATTCAAGATGTAATTCTGTAAGAATCAGAAAATTGTGGGACATAAATGAGTACCATTATTAGCACCATACATGCAAATTAAAATAATTGGTGGGAGAGAATACAGTTAAATGGATGGACTATGGATTAGGAAATAAATAGGCCTAAATCCTGATTTTATTTCTCCTACTCTCTGAATCACAACCTCTCTCATTTGAAAATTGGACATAATAATTCTGATATCATAAGAATCAAATGAGGTAATCTATGTATTTTGAAAAGTATAAAATATAAGTTGTAAGTTACAACGGTGTATAATAGATTATTCTATTTTTTAAAATGCTAGTATAAGAAAGTATTACTTTATACATTAGAGGTTCATTCAAGGAAATATTAAAAAAAAGAATATTTGAAAACCAAACTTCTCTTTAATTTTGCTAACAATAAATACTTAACGAAAAGTTAAATGAGTTTATATTGTGCTAAATTTAAATATTTTGTGAAAGTGTAATTTTTACATACCACGAAAAAAAATGAAGAAATTATGCCAAAAAAGTAAAATTGTGACTATAGTTGTGCAGATCAATGGGGACACTGTGGAGCTCCAAGCCAAGTGCCAAAAAAAAAAAAAAAGCAAGTGAGGACCCTCCCTTGTGGCGCAGTGGGTTGAAGCACAGCGGTAAGAAGCTAAAGCCATTTTTCAGCATGAGTTTTATTCCCGCCCTGGAGGTGACCCACATGGC
>NW_004567112.1:12604298-12638635 GCF_000260355.1 Condylura cristata | reverse complement strand
GGTACTTCTTTTGAAGTAACAAGTCTGCAGCCCTCTCTGTATCTGTACACACGGACCCCTAAAAATCAGTTTCCTCCTCACTTCTCATCATGGTGAAGTAGTACATGCCCTTAGTTACAAGGCTTGGAGAGAAGTGTGCATACATCATGGAGAAGCCAGAAAGTGCAAGAGCAAGTGATAGGTGGATCTTCTACCAATAAAGAACATTCTCTCTGTGTGTTTTCTCTCCTTGGTTTCCAAGTACTGAGGATTCCCCTGAGATACTCCTGAGACTGTAACCCAAAACATTCTTGGCAGGAGATGTCACATATTTCTACTTAAACTTATTTGTTCACTCCTCATCAGGTCCCCTAGTTCAGGATAATTTTCTTAGAAGTAGCAAAGATTTTTTAATTGGTCAACAAATACAGAAAACAAACAACCAAAAATGTTAGTGGGGGAGATAACAGCCAACAATAAAGGTGAGAGCAAAACTCAGGCGAATGAACATCGAATGTTAGGATATAGAAGAAAGAGTCTTAAACTTTTCAGTATCCTTAAAGGCTTGCATTACCAAGTTTCAGTCTAATAAATAATGACCATAATCAGCACTCAATATTTCAATAGCTAGAGTATGTCAGTGCATCCTTTGTATCGACGCTGGTACAAGCGCACACGATGAACATTGCCATCAATGTCTCAGTTGGGGTAGAGTTACCATGACGTAGGAAAGGTGGATACTTTAAAGAATTACTTTAAGAAAGTAAGAAAGGCAGATACTTTAAAGAAACAAACATAATGTAGCATGGTTATATCTAAAAAGAAAGGAAGTAAATTTCTCTTAATAAAAACTAATTGAACAGAACCTTGTTTTCAACACTGAAGGTGGCCATCCTGCTATGCAGATAAGAACATAGCAGGTTATTCAGAACATATTGGTTATTCAGAAATAACCAGAAGTGACCACTGACTCACCTTTTACTGGAAGGACCTACACTTTCTCCCATCCCACCTGCCTTCAATGTGAGAGGCTTTTGCAAGCAATGTGGTAAAGTATGAACAGAAAAGGAACACTTAGAGATACAATCTTCATAGAGGAGAATTCACTTTTGAAAAACTGCATGAAAAGAAAAATGCTTAAAGGACAAGTGGAGTGAGCAATCCAGGAGAGCATTGGCTCCGAAGATCCAGAAGAGCCTTTGCTCAGTTTTTACTCCCTGAAGTTCAGTTTCTTTAGATGCAAAATGAGTGTTTAATAATACCGAGTTCTGAGAGTTGGGAAACTAGGATGAGATATCAAGTGAAAAGTGCCTAACTCAGCAGTCGTTGGCACACAGGTAATACAAACTCAGTAAACAGCAGTTCCCTCCAATTCACACAGTCAGTGACTTTGCCAGCATTGGACTGATTGGTGACAATCCAGCTATGAACTGTCCCCAGGAGGGTATAGTAATGGCTGTCCTTGACTAAGTGTGTATGTGATTTTTTAAAATCGTTTTATCTGGAAGATGCTATCAACATGGGGATTTCTACTTCACAACCCTGGACTTGCTACACGTATTCACCAAACCTGACCACCCGAAGATCGTCATGTGCTGGCTTCAGAAACAGAAGTTACACTCTGCTCATAGATTTAACTACAACTCACCTTGCTGTGTCCCAAGAATTCTCTGTAAAGGTGCCATAAGCACTAATATTTCAGAACTTGTAAAAAAAAAAAGTAACTGAAGTTTCCAGAAGAAGCAGTTATCAAAGACAAACATGAGGAAGGAGAGAAAGTGAAGATTACAAAACCATCCCCGATCCACTGAAGGTTCTTCAGAAAGCCAGTTCCTACAATACATCTCATATTTGTTTTGCCCACTATAAAGGATCTTTTGAGGTTCACAAGGAAACTAAGCAGTAGCAGATAAATAACTTAAAAGAATTTAACAACTCCATACCAACCCAAAACAGAGCATTATGTAACAAACAAGATAGCAAGATAAATCACAGGATAATGGCCTACTTTTCACTAGAATGAGGCAGACACAGCACCAGAGTCGAATAAAATGTATGACAAGCTATAAAAGCACATTATAGCAATTGATAAATAAGGTATGTTACACTGATGGTAGTTAAATTGCCTTGTTTTAATATGACCTTATAATTAAGAAATGACAGTTTGCTGTGTGTTTCTTGCTGGATTAGCACCAAATGCAATCTTTTTCTCAGCTACTCCAGTTGTGAATAAACACCTGGAAATTTTACATGAATGTTCACTTTGGCTTTTTGATGCACATTCTTGGATGAAAGATTATCACAAGTTGATCAGACCTATCCGTCTGACTCGATACTCTCAGAAAAGATAGATCCCAAAGTAAGGAAGCTTACTTCGACCCAGACCCCCCTCTGGTCAGAGATGCCACCACAACAGTGAGCTTGGTGCCAGACGCCTGCAGCCCAGTCAGCTGTCTCCTCTGGGTCACGCTTGTGCTTTCCTTCTTTGCACTCTGAGCACCACATTCTAAGTGTCTACTCACGGGACTGTTTATGTTGGTGCTGGGGACAGGAGTGAGCACTTTGGTGCCCCCAGTTCACACAGTTTTTTGGAATTAGTTTAGAATCCAAGAGTATGCAAAGGAAACAAAGACCCATCATCCCTGCCCTCCATTTAGCAAGAGAAATAGTAATTGACACATCTAGGTTTCTGGTGCTCTCTGAAAGTAGAGCACGTCTTGGAGATTTTCAAACAAAAATGACAAAGAAACAAAGACACTGATTTATATCAGAAAGTATTTAGTGTTATCAGACCCAAAAACAACTTATCAAATCACACCAAACAGCAAACGGCACTGGAAGAACACTGGCAGGCTGGGGGCAGGTGGCAGGGTAAACACACTCCAGCCCCAGGCGTCCCCTCGCCGTCCCTGTAATTGCTGCTGAAAAACTCCCCTCTTTGCATTTTGTCATAACAGTAAGTAATCCTTGCCAGTCTCTTTGGGCTGATAAAACCAGGTTTTTTATGAAAATGGAGCCAAGGGACACTGCAGTTGAGAAGGTGAAGGGAGAGATGCACAGAAGTGAAAGTTACCCACCCCCACCCAGCACACGACATTGTTTGAAACTAGTAAAGTGCTTGTTTCAGATCAGGGGGGAATGAACCAAGTAAATGCTCCAGCTGCAGAGAGATCACAAAGAGAGTGAGCTGGGAGAAGTGCGGCTTCCAGAGTCTACTTGATGCTATCTTTCTGGGGGTTCATTTCCTGATGCTCCTGAGCTTGCTCTCACCCAGAGAACCAGGACACCTCCCTGGCATTTTCTATGGCCCCCTCCATTCCTTTCATGTGTACTTCTTCCTTGCCGAGTAGATCCAAGCCTCTGTGTTAATTCTCAAAGCAAAATTTGAACAAGCCAATTCAAATAAGCAAAGCTTTCTTATCTAAAATTTCACTTCACACTGGTGTTTCTGTAGGATTGTTTGGAAAAAGCACAAGCAAAAATGCCCACCACAGCATGGAAGAGTTAATGGTATCAGCTTCAGCGAATGGGGCGCCAGATCTTCTATTTCTGAAGGCATTTCTGTGGGGCAGTGCGGGCTTTGTAGCTGAGGGGAAATAAACCAGGGGAGTGCAGATTCACAGTCAGGACTTGAAATAAACCTCCTGATTATTGATTGTCTGACCTCAAATAACCTGTAGCACTTCTTTAGGGATCACCAGTTGCAAATGTAAGTAGGGGTAACAAGATCTACTTGACATGACTCCTGCATAAATTAAATGGGATATTTGTACTTCAAGCCCATAACACCTTAATGAGAATAAGAAAAGTGCATTTTTTAAAGCAAATATAACTAAGTCCAGCAAGGGCTCTGATGAGCAGTGTGTGGTAACCCTGCTTAGCAGTCACTAGTTGGTAACTACATGCTGCCAGCAGATAATTGATGTTCAAGTTCACCTCGTTCACGTTGTTTGTTACAACAATGTACAATATATATATATATATATATATTTTCCTCTATGATGGTTCATAACTAATGGAGTAGCTGGGGTGAAAAAAAAAGTTGTCACCAAACCTGCTAAGAAAATCAATGCAACCCGAGTGCTGTCAATAGCGCCAATTGCTTCTCATTGGCCATGATGGAAAGTGATTTTATACTTACTTAATATGGATCTTTTGGGGAAAAAAAAAACTGGATGCCTGATTATTTGTCACCCTAAACACTGAATCAGAGAAGGTTGATGCAAAAATAAAACACATTTCTGTCTTCCATTGGATCAGTTAGCTGCCTACGTGATCTATTGTAATACATAGTGCGTATTTCAAAATGACAATGAAGGAAAAAAGCAGCTTGCATAATTTCACGTACATGGAGGCTAAAGATTGCTGACAGATTTATGGGTTATAACCCGCTGAAGATTCTGGGGAAATGTTTCACTCACTCCTCTTTGCAGACAAGCAAATTCTTTCATCTTCAGGTCCTTTGGATAAATTTTCCCTCCGAGTTGCTAGACTTTAAATCTGTCAAATAGAGACCCATTAAATCTGACTCGATGCTATAAATGGTGGCAGCCTGAGGCCCTGAGACGGAGCAGTTCTAAAGATGACACACACCTTCCCATGGGCCATTTTACAGGACAGACAACAAGGTTTTTAGGATCACCACTCTCCAAGAGAGAAATGGGATGGAGCGTTTTCAATTTCTGCCCATCCTGAAGGGTTCCTCCTCGTAAAGCAACTAATTGACCCCAAGCAGACGTGGCAACTGCTGAACTGGCCCATGTTTCATTTTCCTGTTTCAAAGGTCAGGGGTGGGTGGTTTAAAGAACTGCACCTGCAGGGCCAGGGACAGGAGCGCCGCAAGGGGACACGGGGGATTAGTGAATGAGCATCACCCAGACCTGGACCAGTGAAGTCTTTGTCCCCGTATTTGACAGCTCGCAGGCAAGAATGCTAAGTATTATGAAGTTGTCAGATTTGGGAACATTTGGATGTAATGCACTTCCTTGTAAGATTAAGCTACTAAAACTCTGAGAATCATACTGCTGTAGCAGAACAAGATCTATATCTCCACGGCTTTTATTTCATCTGTCTCCTTCCAGAAAGTAGTGTTTAGGTACCAGAATGAGGGAAGAGTCAGACTGTGCTGAGCAATAGAGCAGGTACATAATAGGTGTTTAGTAAAAGGATCCTCTTCTTTTTTTTATCCAAGACAGTCTATGCTTCTGGTTGAAAAATCTCTCCTTGGCATGGGGAAAGAAGAACATTAATTTTGCTCAAAGCAGAACTCGGACTGAAGATTCTCCAGGTCTACTGGAGAGAGATATTCCCTAAGTAAGATGGAGTTTGTACCATTCTAGGTCCCTATTGGGATCCACCCTTGTGGAAGAAATGGAATTGGTGAAGGAGAGATGTGAGTTGCTGAATGATATGTCACTAAGCCCCAGTACAGAACTCTCGTGCAGAGGAATTCACACTAGCTCATCAAAGTCTTCCAGTTAAATGACACCCATACAGCCAGGGCTAAGGTACAACTCTGGTCCAACTCAGTCTCTGCGAAAGCATTCATTCATTTAATCCAAGTTGGCTGCATAAGCTTTGTCTGGTGCTGCAGGAATAGGACAGAGAGAAAGAAGGTCCATTGAAGCCACACATCAAACTCTGAAAAGCTTCCCTTTTAAATCAATACCGTCCTTAGAGGTAAGGAGTAGAGTGGAAGAGTTATAAGTGTAAACTGCAGAGTACCTCAGATCCAGTTTGAATATCAGTTCAGACTGTAGATGATTAAACCTGGGAAATTTCTTTTATATCTTTGAGCTCAGGAGCCCTAACCTAGAAGGAGAGTGTTTTGGGAAGTATCTACATTAGGTTTATGAGGAAGAATATTTAGCAGAAGGAAGGAAAGGGACTAGAGAGACTCCAAAGTGGTCAACTATTTCCACAAATGACCTGGAGAAATTCTCCCCAGAGGGTTCCTTCTAGAACCTATTCTAGCTCTCAAATTTCAGTGATGATTCACGAGCAGTATGAATTAGAAGTTAGATGAGGATGTGAACTTGGAAGGAGTGAATTCCTTCCAGAGCACAGGAACCATTCAAGCATCAAGCATATCAATTGGCGGCAGGGAGCATAAGAGAAGCAGCAACTGAGTATTCCCATGCCCATGTGGCCGAGCAGAGATTGTCAGCAGATTAATGGCCTTGGCCTTGCTCTGCAGTTTCAGAAAATGTTATAAAATCAGGTTGGAATACCTACCATCGGCTACTCTCCCTCAGGGCCATTAGGAGAGGCACTTGGGCTCCCAGACCCATCTGCTGGGACCCCTCCTTATTATATTTGGCAGCTGCTTTAGATGGAGCTCCTCTTCCCATTGTGTACACACTACAGAGAGGAATGCAATGGTACTTTGACCCCCCAACACGGTTCTCTGCCCACAATATTAATAAAAACCTAAGAGACCTCTTCTTGCGGGCATGTGCTGTAACACACAAAGGATGGTCATACAACTCGTCACACAGACTAAGATATCACTGAGAATAAACAGGATATAGTAATACGCTTATATGCAATGGATGTAAACTAGGGCTGCCCCCCATAAGTTGGCCAGATGTTCACCCAAATTTAGACACATGGCAGGTACAGGATTTGAAACTAGGGCTTCACTCTGCTTGGATTTTTTTTTTTTTTTTAAGATTTAGTTTTAGTTTTGTTTAAACTATTGCATACAAGAACTAGGGGGTGGGTCAGAGGCGTAGGTGGTAAGAGGATTCACCAGAGACAGAATAGGGAACAGAAGAGGTGGATCTACTGAAATACACTGCTGAGGGGAGCAGCGGGTGGGGGCGGGGGACAGGAGAGGTCCACTGCCCCTTGTGGGTCAGCTCCCTGGCCAGGGATCCAATTCCTGCTGCAGTGGCTGTGGACAACATCATAGTGTTGTGCTTTAACCCACTGCACTACCAGGGAGGCCCTGCTTGGATCTATTTAAAAAACAGGTTTAGGATCTTCATTGATTATCATCCCTGCTTTGGAACTGCCTGTGTTACACTGAATAAAGCTCCCTCCAAAAAAGCTGCCCCAAATCTAAATATTAGTTTATATGGCAAAGAGTTTATAGATGTTTTATTTTAGATTACATCTCTTGAGATGTGAAAAACGTCCTGGACTAGCTAACCGGGCCCTAAATGCAACGAAATGCATCATTACAACAGGGGAGCGAGGGAAATTTGACTTCATAGAAAGGAGAAGTGCTTGAAGATAGAGCAGAGAATTGAAAGACACTGGCCTTGAAGATCAAAGTGATGCACCATAAACCATGATTTGCCAGCAGCCATCAGAAAAAAAAGACAAAGGAACAGTCCCCATTAAAGCTTCCAGAGGGAGTGTGACCCCACTGACACCTCTATTTTTTGTCCAGTATATTGATTTCAGATTTCTAGAGTCCACAACTATGAGAAAATAAATCTTGGTCAAGTCATCAATTATGTGTTAATTTGCTATAGCAGAGCCACAACAAACTAAAATAATACTTTAATTCATTTTTCCTTTGTAATGGTTTGTGAAAATAAAAGTTCTTTTTAACTGTTAATAAATAATATAGAAATATAGAAGCATACCAAAAAATTATCTGAATAAAGTCTGAAAATTTCACACTCCGATTAGGGGAAACTTTGTTGAACTCTACTGTTTGTCAATTATCCACCAACACTAAATAGGTGAATAAAAACATCAATCTGTTGAATAATATATTTCAACATAAAAATAACACATTAAATATTTTCATTAAAATGTGAATTGAATTTAACATGAGAGAGGAAATTATAATCATAAAGAAACTGTGGAGTTTCCAATAAATGTTTCTTCACAAGGAATTGAAGACTTTATTCCTACACTCTGACTCTAAAAGACTATTCACCCTAATCTACTTTTTATACAACCCAGCACAATGGTTGAAATTTTTAAAACTTGTGAGTCTAAGGTGTGGTTAGTACAGTAAGCCCATTCAATCTTTAGACATATAGAGTATGAGTTAAAGAGAAGGTTGGTCTTTAGTAGAGCAACAGCCTAAAGAAGGCTAAAGAAGGCCAAAGACACTCCCTGTACCACACATTTTCACTAAGGTCCTAAGTCTGTAATTCCCTCATTCCAACACTGGTTTAGGGAAAGGACTCTGATAAAGTACAAAGTAAAGCTTTGAAGGTTTGATGTCACACAGCAGAATGAGTTTTTGATAAGGATGGAAGACCCAAGCCTTTCTCTTTGCTACTGCAATTTGTAACAATCAAATTATGCCCTAATATTTTCGATCCTGGTTAGTTTTCTTTCCTTTAGGGCTGGTGTGATGCAAAAGTGAGACAACATCTGAAATCTTTACCACATATAGCTCTAAGGCATGGTTAGTGTAGCAGGCTCATTCAATCATTATGCATTTAGCACTTTGACCCAGGAACAAGATAAATATTGAAGGACCCAATGGCAGAGTTGATATTTCTACATCCTTAACAGACTTAACCTCCTGAGTCTGACTCTCTGAGCATTAAAATGGAACAAATAGAAAAAAAAAAAAAGTTGTTTCACATGGTTATTGTGTGATTTAAATAATGTACCCTATAATCACATCATGGACTCTGCATCATCCTAAAAATTTGTAAGTTATAGTTAACAAAATATAACATTAAGAGCATCGGTTAGAGATAAACTGCAAGTGAAGGCTTCCTGGGATGAAACTACATGGGATATGACAATAGGGGTCAAGAGCCAAGGACAGCACAAGAACAGCCCAAGGTCAGCATGATGGCAGCTCAGAATGGAAATGGGCAGAAAAAGGCGCATTTTCCATGTCAGCTTTTTACCTTACCCAGTTATGCTGATCATGGTTTATACTTCAGGCCTGTAATGGGCAAGCTCTGAAAAGTAGCATGTGAGATAGAAAAGAAGAGTGAAGGTTAAGAATATGGTTCTTTGGGGTCCTCCCTGGTGGTGCAGCGAGTTAAAGCACAGCACTAAGAAGCTAAAGCTACTTCAGCATGAGTTCGATCCCCACCCCAGAGCTGACCCACATGGCATGGCAGACCTCTCCTGACCGGCCTACTGCTCCCCTCAGCAGTGTACTTCATTGATCTGCCTGTCCTGCTCCCCACTCTGTCTCGTGTGAGTCTTCTCACCACCTCTGCACCTCTGGCCTGTATCCCAGTTCTGTATGAGTAAATAAATAATTCTTAAAAAGAATATGGGTCTTGGATTCAGCCATTGTCTCTGTCATGAATATTTCATGGGCAAGTTACTGTCTTGTTTTTTCATCTGTCAAATGAAAGTACTGATCAACTTCATTAATAATCAGGAGAATTATGTTTGCGGTGTGTTTCCCCGATAAGGAAAATTACTAGAAGTATATACTTTTGAAACTGCATCTTTTTTTTATTATTATTATTTACATCATTGGAGGTAATAGCCTTGCTAGAGGGACAAAACTAATCAAAACAAAATAAGTGACCAATAAAAGAACATGAGAAACAACTTACAATTAAAAATAGAGATCCCGTCCTTCATACCTATGAACCATGGGTTGTACTGCTAACTGTGCATTATACATGCAGGACTGTGCTGTCACCTGCAGAACTGGTCATGGGTAAAGCAGTGACACTTACAGTGTTCACAATCCAGTGGTTCTTCAGGAGTCCACCCTACAATGGTCCTCACTTCTTTCCACAGCTCTCCAAACCAAAACTAAGTAAAAGAAAGTTTTCTCCTGGTGTTCAATGGCAGTTTTTCCCCCGGTCCTGATTTATACCATCCAGAAATACTTGAAGAAACACCCACTGATATACAGAACTAAATTTGCTGAGTCAAAGGCTGCAGTCCTGAGGATGAATTTGTACCATTGAATATGTAGTATGATATTTCTTTTCCATTGTGGCCATGTCTAAAAGAAGATCTACACAGGAATGGTAATAGAATAAGTTATTTGTTGTTAACAGTTGACCTGAGAGATGAGTTTCAAGCCAAAGAGATGGGCAAGCAGGAGAACCTGTCTTGAATCAAGACAGAGGCCTTCATATGATAGCAGTTGTTGGAAAAATTGGCTGATGGCTTTCTAATTATTATCCCCAGGTCACATGTGTTGGAATCAGAGCTGTTAGGTGACTTGCCTGACAAAGCCAGGATAGGTAGAGGCAAATTTCAAAGCCTCATCTGTTTGATTCCCATCTTAGTGCTTCTCCTCCTCTGGTATGGAATAATAATAGTACTTATGCTGCACAGTTATGCAAACACAACAGAAAATTAAGTATTCTTAATGCAGTGCCTGACACAGAATGAGGGCAAATAATTGTGAGTCACTTAGAAAAACTCATCACACAAGTCACATTTGGGAAACTTGTCGAGTAATTAAGCCCTTATAAATTTCTTGAATGAATTTCAAATACACACATACACTTAGTAGAAATGAGATAATATCTAGAAGTAGATGACCTCTCCTTGATGCCTGTTGGATAATCCAGGAAAAACAAAGACACTGGCAATGAGCTCACTGCAGCATTATCTCCCTTTATTAAATGCAACTGAACAGATATTCTAATCAAGGTTGCCCAATGCCTTTCCTATCAAATGCTTCAGATTATTCTATATCTCTTGATTCACTGTGAGGTGATGAGAGCAATCATCATCAACCACATACTTAATGAGATTTTTTTACCATGTTTCAGGATTAAGTGTTTTATATCATAAAAGATGACAGTATTTCTTTTTCTCAAGAACCTCTATCAGACAGATAATATTATCCTCACTGGATGGTTAGACATTTAAGACTCAGTCTCCTTGCAGATTGTAATCTCTCCTAGAATAGGCGCTTTAACTTCTTATACTCGTGGAGGAAGCAAAAGACTTGCACACAATGCCGAATAATGTTCTGTGCTAAGTCTCAGCAGCTGCTCTCATAAGATGACATCATGGCTTTTATGCCTTATCCCAGGTTGCTTTAGACCAAGTTCCTACAGGGGTGCTACCAGTGACTGTCCAAGGAAACTGAATATTTCTCTCCTCACACAACACCTTCTAGAAATTATTAGGTTCCTTCAAACCTAGACAACTCCAGAGTACTTGATTCCAGAAAGTAGCCAAAGCATATCCTCCATGCAAACCCATTAGTAGTGGATGTTATCTTGGGTCTTTGAGTTCACAACTACTCCAGATAGATGGCCATGAACCCACATGCTTAGGTGAGCTCCCCTACACAAGAGGCCTTTCCTCTTCACTCATAGGGGTCTTCACTACATTTGTGCAGCTAATAAACCCAGGTGACACACCAAATCTTTCTTAAAATGCTACCCATTATTCAGGGGAGGCTATGCAAGTCAAAATTTCAGAAATCACACTGATGGGCCTATAATTTAATTTGTTATACAATCTAAATGTTGACAGTGATTCTGAGGGCATCCCAAGGCTAGAGAGTGTGGTGTTGGAAAAGATCAGCTATACATTCCTATATTAGGAGTCTCAAAATATGATCTAAGGACTATGTATTACAAGTACATGTGTGATTTTCATGAATTCTAAATTGAAAACTATCTGTTATTGGACTGGATTGGTGACTACTTCCTTCCTGCTCAGGAAACAGAGAAAATACAGAACTTTGACACATCAATTCCACCTTCGGCAAACAAGCACAAGGGATGATTCCCAATAAATATATACAGTTTTCCCCTGCTAGCTAAAGATAAAGCATTCCTACAAAACCTTTCATTAAAAAATAGCATAAAATGGCCCTCCCTGGTGGTACAGTGGGTTAATACACTGCACTAGGAAGCTAAAGCCACTTCTGCATGAGTTCAATGGCGTGGCAGACCTCTCCTGACCCCCCGCTGCTCCCCTCAGCAGTATACTTTGTCTATCTGCCTGTCCTGTTCTGTCTCTGGTGAATCCTCTCACCTTCCACATCTCTGGCCTGTATCCCAATTCTGTATGAATAAATAAATAAATCTTTAAAAAAAATAGCATAAAATGAAAAAGAAATTACTATTCATTTACATTTGACTCTTAACAAAGCAGCAGGCACCAACCCCCCACTCAGCTGAAAATCCATATAAAACTTTTGTCTCCCCCAAAACCCAGTTACAGCTGTCCCTTGGTATTTTGGTTTTACAACACCCTCTCCCCATCTCCTATACAAAAGCCTATAGATGCCCAGATCTAAAAATCTCCTTATTTACAGCTTCCAAATCCTTCGGGATTGCTTGAATCTATGAATCTAAAACCCAGGGGTATTGAGAGCAATTGTATTTGTTGGGAAAAAAAAAAATCATATGTAAGTGGACATGTGCAATTCAAGCCTGTATCATTCAAGGGCCAACTACACGTGGAACAACTTTTAGTGTTAACAGACCCCCAAAAGAACCAACCAATCAAGCTAAATATTACATTAAACCTACAGTAACACTAGCATAGTAAAAGCAGAAATGACTGAGACATAGGCAGCCAATACACAGTGGTGCCCAGGGAAGGAGCTGGTGACTCTGGCTCCTAGGTGCTTCCTCCTTCAGCCAGAATGGCTAGCTGCACAGCAAACACTGATCAGCACTTTCGCTTTTCCCTTTTTCAGAAAAGGGAAAATCCTCTTCAGATTTAGTTTGGTTAGCGGAAACAGGTATTAATGCATGTCTTTTGTCAAAGGGAAATGGTATAACATGAACTTTTGGAAACCTGTATAATTTAGCTTTATTAGTATGCAGGGGAGACTGGTATAATTTAAGCTTATTAATATTCACTGTTCAAAGCCCACAAAACAACTCTCCAACTTCCCAATGACACACTCCGAGGATCCTTAAGATGGAGCCTGTGGATGTGTCAAATGATATCTGAAAGACACCTTATGTTTAGTTTGGATAATAACCATTTCTGTTGTAAATGTCAGAAAATCCATCTCAAATCAGCTTAGCAAAAAAAAAAAATGGATATATTGACTTTCTTAACTGACAAATTAATTTAAGGCAAAGTAAATCCAGAGGCTCAAGTGACATAAAATGGTTTCTATTATTTTTCACTTCTCAGGACACCTTTCTCCATATGACAGGATCCCAATCTTCTGTCTCTGACTTTTCCTAATTTGATTTCAGGAAAAAGACTTCTTCCTAAAATCTTTAGGTTGCATCAATTAAAGTAAAATGGCCACCCTTGAACCAATAAATGTGACCAGAAATCGTGTACCCCCTCTCCCCAAATCCAAGGACTATGAGTTGGAAAACAATGTTTCTGAAAATAAGTTCACTTGCTATTATTACAGCAAGATGATGGATATTATACAGGAAAAAAAAAGATATCACTGTCATATACAAGTGTATTTTTCCCCCTTGAGATGAACATCCATTGCTTTCATCCGATTCTTAAAGCTCAAAATTCCCTCAAATTGTTAAGAATTGATAGAATCACAAAGTTCTTTATATTCAGTGATGTTGATTATGAGGTATATAGTATAGCATATATTGTATAGATTCTCCCTATAGCATAATCCTTTGAGACTAGAACTTTGGATACAATAATATAACCAAATATACTCTGGAGAAGTCACCTCAATATAACCAAATATACTCTGGAGAAGTCACCTCCTCCCTGGTGAATTTCTTCTTTCAGTATGGATTAATTTGGCTGTGCTTACCTCCCTAAAAAATTTCCTAGCCCTCAATCATGCATTAATGCTAAATTGACTTCCTTGATGTATTACACCTGAATGTAGAATGGAAAGTCATTCTTCAGATGATATACAGGTACTACGGCTTTCACCAGCTTGTTCATTGGTTCAAGTTTATTAATAAAACAATGATGAAGTAAAATATCCTCAGGCATAAACACAAGAAGAGCAAAAATCTAGATGATGGCTTGCACTCGTTTGTAATATATTTTTCTAGCATGTTCTAAAGTTTTTACCCTAAGCAAGAAATTGATGATCTTATAATAGAGTTTTCTTTCTAAATCTTTTCCTTTATGCTTAAAAATATCTGACTTTTACCACAGGCTTTCATACAGTTGGTTGCTAACATACATCTCCAAATTTCAAAGCTTTGTCAATAATGCATGGTTAATTGTATGGCTATTTGGTAGCAAACAGAAAACGCAACTTATTAATTGCACAAAATGTATATTTGAATGTCTCTTCTAAGAAAATTGCCCATTCTTCTAAAAAATGAAAACTCCTCATTGTAAAGTACAAATAATACTTGTCTAATTCTAAATTTTCCTTAAAAAAAAGTCTCTTGCTAATAGTATCTAGCAATTCAGAACAATAAGAACTTTGTTTTTTGTTTTGTTTTGTTTTTACCTACATTGAAACCCTAATGCTACCATGTTTAATGGTAATTAGTGTAAATTACTTAAATTCTTTAAACTTCCTTGGCCTTTTCTCTAAAATACAGTGACAATGTACACAACTCTCAGGATTGTGGTGAAGTTTTGAGCGGTATCTTGAGTTTCTGTAACAAATTTCACAAAGGTTTATAGAGTACTTATGAACAGATCAATATATATTGTTCTTTTAAGTCTATGGAGATTACAACTGAGATGAAAAAATTCAGAAAATGAAGAATGATGTGAAAATAAATAAATAGATAAGTACATAAATAAATAAATATTTTTTTAAATGTAGTATACTTTGAGAGCTAAAACATTTCAGAAATGTCCTATTAAGATTTGGTGATTTAGGGCCCTCCCTGGTGGCTCAAAGGTAAAAGTGCAGCACTATGAAGCTCTCCACAGCCACAACAGCATGAGTTCAATCCCCAGCCAAGGAGCTGATCTACATGGCACAGAAAACCTCTACTGTCTCACCTACGGCTCCCCTAGCAGTGTATTTCAGTATATCTGCCTGTTCTGCTCCCAGCTATGTTTCTGATGAATTCTCTCACCCCCATACTTGTGGCTGCACCCAAGTTCTCATATGCATAAATAAATAAATCTTAAAAAAAAAATAAAAGTTGGTGATTGCTAAGATGTTTGATGTTTAGCTTGGCCTTTCCTTCCTACCTTTTGTCATTCCAGATTGTTGGCTCCTAATGAGCCCCAAGTAAAAAACAAAAGAAATCCTATTGTTTAAGAAGTGAGATAGTCAACTCTCTAGTGGTCCTTCTCCCTGATCATTCAGGCACATAAACACCCTCCCTGTGACTGTGGTCTCTTCTCACGCCTACAGCCAACAAGGCATTGCATTTGCTGTCTAACCACCTTCTTCCATGTCTGCTGCTTAACGGTTCTCCCTGGTCTTCGATTCTCCCTGGTCTTCTCTCCTTTCTTTTCATGGTTCAATCAAATACAATCTCTGTGGTCTTTACACATTTTCCTGAACCCTAAGTAACACTGTATTTAAAAGTGTCTCGTATAAAACACCAAATGAAAAGTGGAAATCTGGAAGCCAATGAAACCAAGTTTTAGTCTATTTTCTGTCTAAGGTTAGAGATAACCTGCATATAAAATGAACTGTACATCACTGTAATCAAAATAAGAAAATTGGCATTCATAGCCTAGTGAGAAAAACTTGGATTGGATGTACTAGAACTCAAATAATTTTGGTGTAATAGTAGTTACACTTGTACTAAGCATAACTAGTTCCAATTTCTAGTTATAATAAACCAAACCCTTTTCCTAAGTCAAAGAGATCAAGACACAGAATGTTAGATTCTGCACTCTGACCTCTTCGGAGCTGTGTTTAGCTTAAATGTCAGGTGATGCATTTTTCTGTTTGTGTCCTAAATAAATGAATCAGTAGTTTGTAGGGGCTAAGATATTGGACAAGCTGGAAATGGAAATGGACAAGCTGAAGAAACAGGCTTCTTGGCTTCTGGTTAGAGGAGAATTTGAAGATCTCTTTCCAAGTTTTCCCTTCACCCAGGGGAGATTCCTTCCTACACAAAGCAGCCTAGATTATTTATCTCTGAGAATGTGATGAAAGTAGTGAAATGACCAGTAGTTGGTATTAAAAAAAAAGAAGATAATAAGTCAGAGAGTCAAAGTAATACAACAGAAAACAAGAAAGCAGAAGCAAACCTGTATCCGCTGATTTCACCTTCTCTCTCCTCTTTAATCATGAAAGCTCATTTCTAAGAAGAGTTAATTAGGATAACATCAATTTCAAAACCATTTTAAATGCTACTTTAAAAAACAGAGAAGATGGTTCTTCATTTGAATTGGCCTCAATGAGCTTTAATGTGAGCGATGTGAGCCCTGAAAAGAGCTAATTAGAAAACACATCCTTGTTTAGGTACATTCCCATAAATGTGCTTTCATAAATGGTTTTGATCTGAAAAGAGATCATTTTTTAAATTCTAAATAAGAACTTTATCTTTGTAACTAAGGAGTGAACAAAAACAGTGGTGTTAAGCAAGAAAGAAATGAAAGTAAATGTTGTATTGAGGCTTTAAAAAATACAAATTAAATGCTTGTCTGTGTCAATTGAGCCCATTGATCGAAACTTCTCTGAGCTCTGGAACAGCTGAAAGATGATCTTCTGTCTGACTCCAACTGGGAGATGTTTACAAGCTCTTCAATTTTCATTTAACAGGAAGGAATTGATTTAGTATTGAAGCTCTAAGAGTAGCAAAGGGCTTGTACCAGATCATATTAACTTTTGGATGAGGAGTTGAAACAAGGGAAATTTTCTCTACCCCTCTAAATTAATCTTGGACTGGTCAAGTAAAACAACATCAAACAGATTAGCAGGAGAAAAGACCAAGTTCAAGTGCATATATATGGAGAATCTACATAGATTTAAATTTTGGAGTAAATAGAACAAAACAGGGGTTTATAGCCTAGGTAAGGAATGGGATAGGGGCGTTGGACTTCAAGAAGAACTTTTATTTCTGGAGTATCTCTAAATTTGCCTTTAAATTTAAAGTTTAGTCTGAAATGAAAGTTTAGAGTTTAGCCTTTAGACTATCCCTAATCTTTATTTTTCTAGGTAGTTAAGGCATCTGAGGTGGGGGAGAATCAAGAAGAATCAGAGGCCCAGGGTGAAAGAATTCACCAGACACAGAATGTAGAACAGAAAAGGAGGCTTTATTGAAATACACTGCTAGGAGAAGCAGCAGGCAGACAGGAAGAGTCTATGTGGGAAAAACTGTTTGGGGTTGCCTTTCATAACCTGTTTTAATAAGCCTTTCATGCCAGGGAAGTCAGTTTGGGTGAGATAATGCTGGGAAGTCTGGTCTTGGGCCTTGACCTTTGACATAGGTGTCCTGGCCCTGCTTCCACATTCATGGCCAAAGTGATCAGCCTTATGAACTGTTACCTGGGCAACCTACTCAATTCCCTTTACCTATACAGGCCTCCCATACCTTCCTGCTGGGCAATGAGTGGGTGCTGAGATTTTAGCCTTTTTAAATGATATTAGATAGTAATAAATTAAGGTTGCTGGGTTGTGATTGACTTTAGCTGGAAATAATCCACTTCTTGGAGGTCACATTTCATGGAGGTCTTGCTAGATATCTTGGGGAGGTCTAGTTGATCTTCGGGAGGCTTAGGTTTCCATATGTATAGGAATTTAAGCTCTCTTTTACTTAAATCCATTAAATCCATTTAATGCCACAGCGCATTTTTTATTTTTATTATTTTTTTAAAGATTTATTTATTTATACAGAACTGGGGTGCTGCAGAGGGTGAAAGGATTCACCAGAGACAGAGTGGGGAGCAGAACAGGCAGATCAACGAAGTACCCTGCTGAGGGGAGCAGCGGGCGGGTCAGGAGAGGTCTGCCGCGCCATGTGGATCTCCTCCGGGGCAGGCGGGAATTGAACTCATGTGGAAGTGGCTTAAGCTTCTTAGTGCAGTGCTTTAACCCGCTGTGCCACCAGGGAGGGTCCGCCACAGCACATTTTTAAAGGAAAACTTTCTCTATTCTTGGTGATTTTATTGCTGCATTATATCAAACTCATCACCTTGGAGTTTGGTTTTATTTTTCACCCCAAATACCACGGATATTCTGATGGGGTAAGACTGGCCTATTATGATATTCAAATCAAGTAACAAATTACAAATGATAAAAATAATACTTGCCTACATCTACTGAACAAAATTTGTATGACTCTGTACTTTGGATTGTAAGCAGAATTATTGAATCATTTCAAGTATCCTATGATCATGCATTAATTTTATCTCTAACAACATCTTTACTTTTACCAAAGAGTCCCAACTTCCTAAGCTCATTCTTCAAACTAAGTACTAAAAGCTCTGAAAAATTTCCCATGTGAAAACTAGAAAGTTAAGTCCTCACAATATCAGAACCTACAATTTCTTCCAAAATTACACACAAAAATCATCAACTTATTACACTATTTCTCTGAATCTGCAATATAGGACATATTGAAACAGATTTCTTTAAGTCCAAATTGAAACAGATTTCTTTAAGTCCAAGGCAGTGAGACAAGGGCAGATTTTAGAATACTAATCCCTGATGATAACATTTTGCAAAACTACAGCATAATATCACAGATACAGTTTTAACTTTGATACAACATACCTTTTTAATTATACTTGCTACAATTATACTGAGTACAATTTGTGTGTGTATTACTCTCTACGCAATTTTATCCTATGAGAAGATTTATGTATCCACCACAACATACAGAGCAGTCACATAACCCAAGGACCCTCATGTGGGTTTTTAGAATTACACTGACCTCCCTGAGGTATAATCCCAGTAGCCTCTGAACCACACACTAAGAGTTCAGTAAATGTCTAGCATATGATTTCTGTGGTTTAAAACTTTCAGGAATCCTAAACTATGAAGACTACTAGTAAGTCTATTATTTTTTAAAGATTTATTTATTTATGCATATAAGAACTGGGGTGCAGGCCAGAGGTATGTGAGAGAATTCACCAGAGACAGAGAGAATGGGAAAAAGAATAGGCAAATTGACTGAAATACACTGCTGAGTGGAGTGGCAGGCAGATTAGAAGAGGTCTACTGTACCATGTGGGTCACCACCCTGACCAGGGATCGAACTTATGCTGCAATACCTGCAGAGAGCTTCATAGTACTATGTTTTAACCTGTTGCACCAGCAGGGAGGGCCCTTAAGTTTGTTTTTAAATGGGACAACAGAGGAAAGGGTAAGGTAAGCTATGTATACATGGCCACATAATCAGTAAGTCAACAGCCTGATCCTAGAACCTGAATACTCAACCACAAGACAGTATCACACTCTTTTCTATTTTCTGGGCCACAGAGCATAAACCAAACCACTAGCCCTAATGCCGGAAACACCAATGACATTATCCACTATATCAAATCAGGACATATCTTTGCTACTGAGTCTTATAGTAACAGATACTATAATACCCTTTGAGGACTAGAACATTTCATAAAAGTCCTACAAAGATTTGGTGATTTCTAAGATGTTTGAATTCAGTCAGGATCTCAGGTAAAACAAAAGAAGCTTTCAAATCAACCAATATATGCAAGCATCTTTATTTCTTCTTCATCTTACCTAAGGAGAAATATATAGGAGGAATGACAAGTAGTATCAAATGGTTCTTTTAAAACATTTTAAGATAATTATAGATGCACAAGCAATTATAAGTAATAATACAGAGATGTCCCATGTGTTCTTAATTAAATTTCCTCAATGGTTCAACCATTTTTAAGACTTACATTTATAAATAGAAATATTATCTAATGGTGTATATTATATTCATTTTGAAATACATTCAGAACCACTGAGCAATTGGAATTACCAGAATGGCTTTTATGTTATCACAGGGAGCTGTAATTACATTTCATTCGATGCATTAGTCTCAGGACAGATAGTTTTAGTTAATTATGAGTTGTTTTTGAATTATATTTCAAATAAATGAGAATGTTATAAATTATTAGCAATGGCTAGCTCATAAATCTAGCACTCTCTTTACAAAAAGCTAATTTACTCAAGTGTGCATATGTTTGACAAATAGCCCCACCTCAGTGACTACTTAGTGTAAGATGGTCTTCCACTTGCCAGACGCTAGTCCTGCTTCACCTATGGATCTTTCACTGAATTATATCTTCTGAGAGAAGGCAGAAAGTATAAGTTTTTTTCTCAAGAGGTTAAGCTAAAAAAGAAGTATTTATGTTAAGTGAATGTTAAGTGCATGTTAAATATGTATAGAGTGCACCTAAGACAATAGAAAAACTATTTTTTAAATAATAAAGATGTGCAAATTATTTGGATCAGAAATTATGTAAAAATTATACATTGCCTCTGGAAAGCAAAAAAAAAAGCACCATTAATATTATATAAGTTTATTGAGCTGTAAACCCCCAAATTACTAATTACTACTATTAGTTATTAGGGTCATTATAAAAGAAAAGGGATCAATTACCCAGCCACCCACAAACATTTCATAATGTGTAGGCCTAGTTTCTAAATAGGGAGTTTTTTTAAATAGCCACAAGTGATTTTAATGTGCACCCAAATTTGAGAAAGACTAGTGGCTTGTTACATTCTTTGATTGAAACCTCAATTTATTCATTCACTCTGCAGCATTAATAAGTATGTGTGGTAATATCAATTTATGGCAACTGATTTATATATACATATACATGATAATAGCATTATAATTCATTCTCCTATGGGCTCTATTACCATTACTCTACTTAAGCAATTGATTTAACATGAGTAGCATTGGTTTACTTGTGAAAAACAATTAATCCAAATGATTTCTAAAATCCCTTCTGGCTCTAAAGCCCTAACCTAAAATTATCAGTTAATCTTCAGAGCAGACAGGTGTCATTTTCACTTAGGCAGGTGAGTTCAAGGCATTTATCCATGGCTCGGGAGATAATGACTCACCTCCTTCACCCCACCACCACTTACTAACCACAGACTGAGAAAAGAAAATTCCATTTCTATTTGTTTTCTTCTATTTGTTTTCATTCTTCCATAATATCTCATGCAAGACTGCCATGAATATATGTTCAAGGGATGCATTTTCAGATAAGACAAACTATTTCAACTATCAGCTGCTACATCATAAGAAACTACCCCCATACCTAACTACCGTTACATGGCAACTCATGAATTTGTTAAGCACCCAGCTAGATGATTTTTCTGCTCTGTAACACATTGACTGAGGTCATTCAATAGTACCCATGAGTTTTTCTCTAGTCCAAATAGATTCACTAAATGCCTGGTGCCTTGGACAAGGAGTAGGCAGGGCTCAACTGGGAACTTTTTCCTCTCTGTAATCTCAGGCTCTCATCAGGTAGTCTTTTCAACAGAGTATTACAATTTTTACATAGCATCAAGAACTCTACCAGAATGGTTGAAGAGTCAATAAGAGAACAATTCTGATTTCTTAAGACTAGAACCCATACATTGGCATGTACTCCTTAAGTCAAAGTAATCACCTGGTCTCCAGGAAGGAGACAAAAAAATGTAACCTAAAAATGGAAGAAATGCAAAATCTTGCAGCAACACTGAGTCCATGTCATAGTATATCATTGCATTCATCCAGCATAGGGAGGTATTTGATTGTACTGCATTCACAGGTAGATAAAAGTTTTAATCCTAGCTCTGCCACTCTGAATAAGTGATTTGAGGCACATTATTTTCTGAACAGAACTTTAGATTCTGGATTTGTAGAATGAGGTTAGTGATAATACTGCATACCTCATAGGATATTGGTGAAAATTAAAGAGAATTTGTGAAATGAAGATTGCACAGCATCTGGAACAGAAGAGATCATTATAATGTGATTAGTAGGTATAAGAGATTATGCTGCATGTTTTGGAATGCTACAAAGATGTTTCAGAACCTAGGAGCAGAATGCGTATATACAATAAATGTGAGCATTCTGGAGTTGTGCAGTAAGAAGATTTACTTTCTGACTTGCATGCTCAGAGAAAGCTTTGTAAAGCAAAGTTCTGAAGGCTTATTAGGGTGTAGCACAGGGAAATGGAAGAGATGGACACATGGTGTTACCCTTTGTTGCAAAATGTACTGAATTCCCCAATAGGGAAAATACTTATTCTGGGTTAAAATTTTATTTCATCTTTATCTTTTAATGGAAATACAAACAAAATTTCCATGTGCAAGGCATAACCATAAGGTGATAACTAATACCAACTAATACTCTCCCTCATCCACACACCACTGCTCATTCCTTTCTTCAAAGAGCTTATTCATTAATACATCATTTGCAAACAATACTCTGGGTCTCTCAGGAAGAATGTGTCCCTCCACCATAGTCCCATAATTTTCAGTGGCTTTTATTGTACAGGTCATGTAACATTACAATGAATTGTTCAGATACTTATATACCTCTCTACTTTCTGAGGTGACGGAAAACTGAATTGGATCAGTTTATCATCAACAGATGATCATCACCTACCACAGCTTCCAGGTATTCCAGTTTCAATAATTATCAAATGAATAACTGAATGAATATAATAATGAACAGACTTGACCCAGAAGACAGATATAAAAGTCTATAAGAAGGAATTGTGGAAAGGCCTTTCTTTGCCAAAATACTAGACAATGTCCTTAGACGTTGTTTAAGTTGCTTCAGAGATTTTTGCACAGGTTAAACAAACATCAAAAGACTTATAATAAAAAATGGCTAAGAATCACAAAGAAAAAAAGTAATTCTGAAATTTAGTCCTTTTATATCCCATGATGAACAAACCAGCAAAGACATTTTTTATAATTTTCTTTAAAGTGCCACAGAGCTGGAAAAAAAGGTATCAGAAATCCATGTCTCTGGATAGCAGCCACCAATTTTCTAGCAATCAGAAAGGAGGAGATGCAGAATTAACTCCATAATATGTGCTATTAAACAACATCAGCTGAATACTACTAAGTAGGTCCGTGTGAGGCACAAAGACTCTGTTCATCTGACATATTTCACGGATACACTGACCTAGCCAGTGCTTCGCAAATCAGAACACAGGTTGACGTGACACACACCTGGAGATTGAATAAAAATAAATTTATGTGACTGGAAATTATCTGTAGCCTTCCAAGAAAAATAGCATTTCTCAAGTTTCAAATTTAATGTGATTTACATGATGCAAAGCTCATTCACCAGAGCAGCCAGAACTTTCATGCCTTTGATTTGGCGTAATTAGCTTTACACTAAAAATCCATCCTCCTATTACCTTCGCCTATAAGCTTACCAATTATTCTCCTCTGTCGCCTCTCTGTTTAAAAGACAGCAAGTTGTCAAAAAGTTATCTTCACTCAAAGGTAGAGGATGAACACTCAAAGGTAGATCAGGATTGGGGGTGTTGTTACTGCAGCCTGGGGCCCACCCCCATGTCTGGAAGAGCCTTACTCAGTGACTGAGGCAGGAAGAGTCACAGGACATCTGAGTCCTACATAAATCACCTCCTCTGGGACTGGGCCAATTCCCTAAGACCATTACTGCAGATCACTTTAGTCACACAGCTTCCTCTCTCTGTTCTCGTTAACCTCTTCTCTACACAATACCCAGAGTGAGGCTACTAAGCATAAGTCAGATCCTGTCACTTCTCTGCTTAAACTGCCTCAGTGACTTCCCCTGAAAACATAAGCATGCCACATCCTCAGTAGACTCATGATCTGACTGTAGCTTTTCATCCAGTATAAATTCATCAAAATTTTGAGAGACCAGTAAGAAAGTAAGTGAAGTTGATATCTGTCTGTATGGTTATAATCTAAGAGATTTGCTCAGAAAAGTGACCAGCAGGTCTACCAGCTCTCCCTCACCCATCTCCCATGATCTCCTTTCTCTCTGTCCATATAACAGGTGAAGGCAAAGACCTATTCACCTATCGGACCCAAACAAGACTTGCATGTGTGTTCCCTTGCTTAAATCTGCAACTGATAGTCTGGAGTGGTCCTGTCCTTCTCCTTGACCTTTTCAGGATTGAACCTTCACTGAAGCAGCTGTGTACAAGCTTCAAAGTGCTGCGCTTTAACCCATGCACCCCCAGGGAGGGCCCAGTACACATTTTTTAATTGGACTTCTTTGTTTCTATTGATCTGAATTTTTTACAAAGCTCAGATATTAGTCCCTTATCAGGAATGTGATTTGTAATTACTTCCGCCCATTCATTAGGTTGCCTGTTAAAGTTGTGCTTGACCATACTGTCAAATCCAGTGCATCTATTGAGGAATATTGAAACCTAAGTCTTAAAATGAACACAGATTCTTTCTATACAAAGTGCCCTTTGAAAACCGGACACAGACTCTCTCTCTGATTTTACCCCTGACTCAAATTCCCCACTATACTGACTCTTCTGCCAATACAAAGTTGCAGAACCCTCCTCTGGCTCCTTTAGCCAGAGGCCTTTTGAGCTGAAGCCAAATTTTATACAGCTTTGCATTTCCATAGTCATGCAAGATGATTTCTATATTATTGCAAACATATCCATTCAAGATCATCCTGAGACAGATGAGTCATTCATTAAATTACAGAGATATGCATACAAATTTGAGTCTCTTTTTCTTCAGCAGTTCTTATTTTTAAATTTGAAATTTACTTTGACTCTGGTTAAATGACCTTGTATCCTTGCTGGAGGTTTCTGGTAGCAAAGCATGTATTCATACTCAGAAATGCTCCTGTAGAGTCAGCCTATAGATCACTCTGTACTTACGTGTTTGCCTTGTATATTCTGTAATAGCCTGTGGCAAAGGATGTGCAACACATGACACTGGGTGTTAATTTCAGAAAGATGGCAAAGAATAATGTGTCACTGAGTTAAAAAAGAAAAAGAGTAAATGTCACTAAGACATAAAAGAAAAAACAACTAAAGGGGATGTGTAGTGGTGGCAGGTATAGCCTTGGGCTATAAAAGTAGGCAAGGGAAAGATTGAATCACAGGCAGAATGTTCTCTAAACCTAATGAGTTTTTACAGACGGCAAAATTGAGGGCTGTAGAAAAGAGAGTGAGGAAGGAGAAGAGCTACTTGGGAGCAACATTTATATTATTCTAGAAGAGTTGAGAATCTTTTAACATAGAAAAAACAAGATTCAAAATTCCAAGCTTATCTACTTCCCTTTCAAAATTTCGTCTAACTTTCACCTTTTACACCAAGTCACAAAATAAATTTGGAGCAGGAAAATAACTTGCAGCCTGACACGATTAATTGTATTAATAACTGCCTATACTCTGATGAATACTTTCGCTTCTATGATTCATCTTTCCTGCCAATTCCAATCTCTAATAATTGAAAGAGCCACTGGGTGACAGTGTCTAAACCAGGTGGGAGGCATTAATGCAACGTGTTGTGAATGAAGTATTCTAATCTGAAGCCCACCCCTTCCATGGGTTTTTCTAGTCTATATAATATTCAGCCATGTAAAGACCCAAAACCCCAGGTCTAGAAGGAATGCTATTATGGTAGTTAAAATGATGCCTATGATCTTAAAGGATTGAATTTCACACAGACTTCTACCCCTCCTCTGCATCCTGGGAGTGGATGCAGAAAAGTATATTTTTCCATTCATACAAAGAGATGTGTACACATTAAAAGTGGGTCTAGGCAGTAGGTAGAAATATATTTTTGTTGAATGAGTGATGAAGCAAATAAAATGTGAGTAACTAGGAAGTCAAATTCATATGTGGAACCACCTGTAAAGGATCTTCATTAGCTGGATTCAATTACTATTTCATGAAAGTCACATTTACAGCATGAGACCAAACCATAATTTTCTTAGTTCAGATTCCCCAGGAAGCAGGCACAAAAACTAGAATGTGTGTGTGATTTATTAAGGAGGTGCAGTTTGAAGCATCACACTAGCCTTCCTTCTGATGCTGCAGGCAACACTGGAACATATTTGTCCCATTTCAAGGCAAGAGAGCTGGGCTTTTATATTCCCAACTCTCTAATTGGAAATAAACTCTTCAGCATTTCTGAGATATCAAAAGCAACTTCACCTGACCTTCATAACCCCTCACATGAAATAAACCTCTTGCCAGAAAGACCTATTTGAGGATGACAGATTTCTGCTCCTCTATAGTTCCTCCTCCTCCTCTACATCTGTCTTATCTCCATGTTCCTCCTGACCTTGACTTTGGAGGCAGCCAATTAATTTATTTTTCAGTCAATAGCAGGCCAATCTAGAGAAGATCCAAAACTAATGGATATTGTCAGTTATCACATTCTGAAATTAATGGGATTCTCGCCAGCTCCTTAGAAGGCCTGCCAGAAAGCTAAAGTGACAAAGACTTGGCAGTAGTGATACTGGGACAATCAGGCTTTCTTAAAAGGTGACAATGGGGAGATGACAACAGAATTATGAAGGCTCAGATCTGCTGAGGGTCTCAACCACAGAACCCCTGAGGCATGATTCCAAGTCCCTTAATTGATGGCTTAATTTTTTATCTAAGTAAGGAGGGGTGAGAAGAGCAGTGTTTTTCCAGTAGAATCTTTCTGGACTACTTCTAGTCCAGAGTAAACTGGAAACTGGAAGAACTCAAATGTTTAAGGTTCCCAGAGACTTGTTCAGCTCCTCATTAACCCCACCCACCTTGCCGTTAACTGTACTGTCAAGAATGTCCCCATCTAATGCCTTAAAAGCTTTGGTTGAGTTTTCTCTTTTTTAAGATTTATTTATTTGTGCATACAGAACTGGGGTACAGACCAGAGGCTCAGAGGTAGCGAGAGGCTTCACCAGAGACAGAGCGGGGAGCAGAACAGGCAGATCGATGAAGTACACTGCTGAGGGAAGCAGCGGGCGGGTCAGGAGAGGCCTGCCGCGCCATGCGGTCACCTCCGGGGCAGGCAGGAATAGAACTCATGTGGAAGCGGCTTTAGATTCTCAGTGCTGTGCTTTAACCAGCTGCTCTACCCATGGCCCTGCTCATAGAAGGAGCCTACCCTTTCACATAGAATGCTATGCCTCACTGATGGAAATACATGGCAATTCAGTAAATTACTAGAATGTGTCCCCAGGACACAAGAAGACGACTCCAGTGAGGCACCTGGGTGGCTGCATGTATCAGACATTGCCCGTTGGTCTTTATCTGTTGTTATCCCCGCGGCTAATGACACTGCACTAATCACTCAGACAGCTAGGTCTCTTCAAGGTGTACAGAAGATGCACACGTTATCATTGAAGCAGCCAAGAGTCACTTTGTCCTGCATGCCCTGGCCCAATGGGTGGGTGGCCTGCCCCCTGGACAGGGCACAAACTTCATGCCAGGATGAAAGGCTGACTTCTAGATACTGCCCAAGCCAGAGCGTCCGCCACCTATGCAGTCCCATGCTCTGGGCCTCACAGCTAACAGCCTCAGCCAGGGGGCCTGTAGGGCAGGGGTGAAGAGGGGAAGCCATTCTGGGAGGTGTTTTGCTGATGGGGATGTGAAAATATTGTAGCCACTGTGGAAAACAGATCTGCAGTATTTTGTAAAGTTTAATATGTACTTTCCAACTTGCCCAGCCATTCCATTCCTAAGTATTTATCTGAAAAATAAAAAATATATATATTCACACAAGCACTTGGGCATTGATATTTATCACAGCTATATTCATAGTCACCAAAATATCAGCTGGTGTGTGGATAAAAGAACTCTGGCACACACTTACAATTGACTCCTAAATAAAAAGGAACCGATAAAAAGGAACACATTAGTGATACAAGTAATGTTATGGGTGAATCAAATGTATTATGCTAAAATGTAGAAGTCAGATTCAAAGGGCTCTATTCGGTATGATTACATTTACATGACATTCTGGAAAAAAGCAAAAATAGAAGGAATAAAACACCAGCGTGGGGAATATTTGGTTATCATGGGAATTCCTTAGTGAGGTGGAAATTGCGATTATCGTGATGGTCATACAGAGCTATGTATTTATTAGGGTTCAAAGAACTGTATTTTAATAATAAATTTCTACATATGATATTAAGCTAAATAGAAGGCTACGTAGGTTACAGAATATGCATAAGTGAGGAAATCTGGGGCTTTGTTATACAAGTCCCTTTATTTTACATGTTTGAAAAACAAAAAGCAATAGATATCAAGAAGATGAACATCCACTGCTGGCAGAAATTTGGGTAAAAGAATGCTCACGCAGTACTGATGAACATGTAAACTGCCACTGAATTTTTTTGGAAAGCAATCTTGTAACAGCTGTTAAGATTGGAAACCACATAAGCTCTTTATCCCAGAAGGTCCGCCATTTGAATCTCTCATAACAAAAAAAAAAAAAAAAAAAGCATTCCAGGTTTTTAAAGAGCACGTTCAAGGCTGTATAAAACAGCATTGTACTCAGGACAAACACGGAACGTGAAATGTGCTTGTCCACAGAGAGAGCACTGCAAAGCCCTCCCTTGGGATGTTTCTTGAGTCACTCACTTGCCCCTGTGACACAATGACTTACTTAACTCCGTAACTGCTGCACTTCAAGGACAGTGTATGGGACCCCCCAGGATGGCGATGATGGAGAACACCCAGGGTGAGGGACTCCTGAGACCTCCAAGAAAGCCAACCACAGGCAACACTGTGTTCAGACACAGACAAGCAGCACCTGGAGTGGTTCGTGCCGAGGGAATAGCTGTAGCTTCATTTTGTGTTCAACATGCACAGGTGTCACTGAACGAAGATGTTAGCACTATCTTGGAAGTTCACTGCATGCAGTCACGTGGACAGATGCTCAGCAGGAACAAATCACAGATGAACTTGCTGTCCTGATATGAGACTCTGACATGAATCCCCAAGACAATCTCAGATTCACAGTTCAAGAGTGCCTTAAGACAAGTGATCAAACCTCTATATGAGATAGACAGTTGGAGAGTGGCCGTAAAGGGATAGAACAGACCTGGTTCCAGGCTAGAAGCAGCATTCTGCCTCCCTGGTTGTTTCTAGGTACCGAAGAGGATTCCATAGTTCAGGGCCCCTGAGTCACAAGTCATGTTAGTCTAAACTTAGGGGTGGTACTGAACACTAGGGCTGAGATTCCAAACAAGATCATACTCACTGTAGAAGTCTTGGTTCCCAAAGGAAATTAAAGAGATGTTTCCAAAGTGAGAAGAAAGGAATGCTTGAATGTATAGACCACAGATAGTGATGCAGTTGTAATAGCTAATGGTGCTCAAATGGAAGACAACATTTATAGTCACTCAGTAACACACTGTTCTAGACACTTGTCATATGTGAACTCATTTAAATTTCAAATTGATAAGGGAAATAGTGATATCCATATTTATAGCAAAATAAACAAAAGCACAGAGAAGTTTATTACTTATTCAAGGTCATCGAGTAACCAAAGGACAAAGCTGGGATTTGAACCCAGGCACCAGGCACCACGCTCTGTACCCTTGAATTATACCCTGTGGTGCTTTTCTAATGCATAATCCATGATCAACGGAGAAGTAGGTCACACCATTTAAAGCATCAGGAAGAAAGACCTCATGACACTTAAATTCCCTTTATGCCTTTTTATTCTATTTAATGAGATAATTTCTAAATCATCATTTGATAGGTAAGAAGCAAATTCATGGTATTACTTTCACTAAAAGCTGGAAGATTAACCCCCTCCCCTACATTCATACAGAGAAATATAGATTTTTTTTTAAGGATTCAACACACGAAACTGGGATTTTGCATGTCAGTTTTAGTTCTAAAAATCCATTATCTTCTCTAAAATTCAGAGGCTTGTGTGCTGGGTTTATCAAAAGATTTCTTCTTTTTTTATCAAAAATTAGACCTTCTTCTTGAAAGTGGGTAAGATCACTAACATAGTGTCAGCTGAAGTTCTTCATGAAAATATTGAATAAAGTCACAGAATTGGAAATTTAGTGAAACCAAGTAGGCATTAGACAGTGATAATAAAACCAGATACTCCCATTAGCTTGGTGCCTACAAACACAGGCATTTCACTCTGGAAATGATTTACCATTTTCAGAAGGGACAAAGAAAAAGAATCCTCGGATAACTTGTTTACAAACGCTTAATACCCTTGAGAAGGTACTGTGATAATCAGGGCTTGATCCACCTAAAGCAGGTGCTACGGACACACACAAAACAATGTCAAGTAAGAAACTCTGCTTGGATTGACTATTAAGAAATTCAGTGTCCAGTAGCAGAGCTGACATGAAGATAGAACCCACCTTTCTAGCAATAAAGATTTGTTATGGTCGTAACTTTAATTTTGTTCAGGTTACCCTAAATAAAAAGTATATTTATGCATGGACAGCATTAATACTCTTACCTTGGTTCCAAAGTTAATAACAATTTTAAACTTTTCTTTTTTTCTTTAAAAGTGATTCAGGGTCTCTATAATGCTAATAATCTGAAGCAAGTTTTCGTTCACAATTCAAGACCAATACATAGAACTACAATGTGAAATTAGTGGGCACAAGGGGAGAAGCATGCATTACGGTAATATAAGCACACAATTAAGGTGTAGCAGAAAGGAAGGAAGGTAGGAAATCTCCTAGTAAAACGCTGACGGAGAGTGCGACAGGTCCAGATGCATCTGGATTCCATCCACCTGCAAGCGAGGAGGTGTCATTTCCCAGGCAAGAATCCCTGGCAGCTCTCACCTAATTCTGGAAAAGACTTCAAGATCCAGAGTCATGAGCATGTCAACTTGCCTCCCCTCTGGCGCCTCTGTTCACTACACTTTTCAGTCCTCTTAACATGACGACCTGTTAATTTCGGTTTGGGCAGGACGGTCCATACAGCCAGCTCCTATCTTTCCTTTCCTTTAGCAGTTGAAAGTGTGCCTTGGTTGCAGCTCTTAACTTATCTTTGTTCATTCCAGCCCAAGCTTACTGGCTGGAATATGCTGTACTGTCACCTCTCCCTCTGTCTAGAATGTTCCTCAGGCTGCAATCCCTACCCTCCTCCCTCACCTTCCTCAGGTCATGACATTTCCTGACAAAATCATTCTTGACCAGTACTTATGATCCCTCTTCCTTATTTCTCCCTGTATCAGGATCTGCTCACACATATTTTTGGTATTCCCACCATTGTTTTTCTGTCTCACGTAACCCACATGAGAGCAGAGGGCTTTTTACGCTTGTTCTGGTTTCTGTTTTATTTTGTCATTCTCCTATCTATAGCACTTAGAACACTTACTAAAACAGACTATGCATTTAATAAACATTTGTTAAAATAATGAATGACTTTTAAAATAAATATGTATGAAAACTCCCTTTAGGGCACTTCATGTTGAGAAACCAATTAAAGATTTGTATATTAAGTAAAGACCATTTGTAAAAATTAAGTGAAACTCCATTTCTAGAAATCCCCAGAGCCAAGAAAACTAACTACTGAGTGATATACATGGGGATTTGTCTACCAAAAAGCATGAAGAGAATTTTCCAGGCTCTTTTCATTTGTTCTTCTATGTTAAGAGAAAGGACAATTAGAGACAACATGTATTTTGATTATGTTAATCATGTAACATTTGAACAGTGTAATTTTGTGCAACTAAGTTGACTTTATATAAAAAGATTATTGGTGATTATTTTATTTATATGTCCATCCTTCCCAATGCTGTATTGCCATCTTGAATTATTTTAGTTTTCCAACTCTATTGATGGCATATTTTTTTTATTTCTTGTCCATATATATATATATATTTTTTTTTTTACATTGGTCTTCATTTTGTACATTTTTTCATCTTAACTGTAATCCCCATGGACTTCCTACCACCACTTCACCCATGTGCCATCCCCATAGTCCTGAGCACTCTTCCCACCCCTGCTTTGATCCTATTCCCTTCTCCTCCCCCATACAATATCTCTGGCTTATAGTTATTAGTTGATTTTAGTTTTTACTTTATTACAATTACTTTTTTTCCCTGAACGTTGCATTCCTGCTGTGAGTGAACCCATCTGGTATTTTTCTTTTTCTTTCTGGCTTATTTCGCTAAGCATAATCCCTTCTAGCTCCATTCATGTTTCCACAAATGGCATGAGTTTATCTTTTTTATTGCTAAGTAATATTTCATTGCATATATGTAACACATCTTCTTGATCTAATCATCTATGTTTGGGCATTTGGATTGATGGAATATTTTAATTAGAAAACAGGCATGATTGGAATTATTTTTATTACATTACAAACTGTATTTTTCTTTCTTTGAAGTGGAGAGAGTTGCTACTTTAGTCTCTCTTCAGATTAAATAAATCTTCCGTCTTTTACAAAATATATGGGGATTGGTAATAACTACTACTTTCTGTACAAGAATTAAATAAACTAATCTTTATAAACATGGTATTTGGAACAGAAGCACTTTAGAATATTAATAATATAGTAGGTTCTTGAATATGGAATTATGCTTAATGATATTGCCTTATAATATTGATAAGTACAAACAGTGCAGGATGATACTGAACAAAATGGAATTTTTCAAGTACCACCATACCACCTTCCATTATAAACCTTCCCCTAACGTAGTGGATTTTGAAGAACCTACCCACAAGATTAAGTGAGGACTTACTGGAGCTATAATTTAAACAGCCTGCTTCACTGAAAGCTCTCTGGCGAACTCCTTCTCCTAGAGGGTTATTAGCTCTCCTAGAAAACTATTTTTTTAATAGTTTATTTTTACATCATTTTGTGCCTTTCCCCATCTCAGTTGTTATTCTCATAGGTTTCCTATCACCAAATCACCCGTGTGCCATCAACATAGTCCATTGCACTTCCCCTCCCACTTTTTGATCCCATTCCCCACTCCACCCCCACAAAATGTCTCTGGTATATAGTTGTTCAGAATTAGTAGTATTTTCTCCCCTGGTCCTTTATACTCCTGCTATGTGTGAAACTGTCTGGTATTTTTCCTTTTCTTCTGGCTTATTTCACTAAGCATGATCCCTTCCATCTCCATCCATGTTGCTACAAAAGGCATGAGTTTATCCTTTTTGATTGCTGAGTAGTATTCCATTGTGTATATATGTACCACATCTTTTTAATCCAGTCATCTACTTTTGGGCATTTGGATTGATTCCATGTCTTTCCTATTATAAATAAAGCAGCAATAAACATGGGGGTGCAGGTACCCTACATATTTTTAGGGATCTGTAACAATTAAAGCACCTCTACAATCCAAGCACCTCCTGAATTATCTCTTTCCCTCACATCTTACTATCAAACCTATTACAGGCCCCATCTCACAAATGAGAAAATCAGCAATTGCTAGGATAAACTTACCCATAGGTTACACTCTGGCAGAAAATAACAGAGCTGGGGACATTGAACATTTATCTCTCTGAGTCCAAAAGCAAAAGATATAAATCTTTACTGTGCTCTAAACACTAGAATGCTAACTCCCTCAGCCTTGGACTCAAGAAGAACTTGCACCGTTGGATTTTGCTCTAAAACAGGCATCAAGTCTCCAGTGTATTGCCTATTGCCTAACCTGCCACAGCACTGTCAACTTCCTCCTGCTCCAGTAAAACATTCCTCTCTGCTCTTTAATATCTTTTTTAAGGAGGGGGGAGAAGCTAGGGGGAGGGGAGTTTCCAAGCACAGGAATGCTGTGAGAAATGCCGTGTTCCCTGGAGAGACCCTTCAGTCTTCCATTTCTACCTGTGGGGAATCACTTTTGATTTCTATATCAGCCAACCTCCCAGTGTTTTCTGAAATAGGAACAAAATATTCTAAAATCCAGTTTGGTAGTTATAGTGATGATCACAGAAATAGCCTTGCTCGAAATCCAAACAGAGGGGGATAAGGAGAGGGCCTGGGGCTTTTTCAGATGAGAAGGAGAAAACACACACCAGAAAGTGTAGCTACTTAACCACACCATCTACTCATCTGTGTGAGACACACTTGAATGACGATGGCTGGGTGGAAAATACACATACACGTGCACACACATACCCACACACATGCACACACACATATATACACATGCACATACCATATCCACATATCACATATGTGTATACACACATACATCACATAAATCAAGAAAGCTGAAAATACTCCGCACAGTCTGCTGAGCGGTCAAAAGAGACACCAGATGAAAATGAAGCTGGAAGATTACCCCACTACAGAGGGTAAATGCTGTTTTATTGAAAGAGCTGCATGTATTCCTCAAAGCTACACAAGAGCCAAGAAATGTAATAGCAAAGCCAAGACAGAAAAGGCAAAAGTAAGGGAGAAAATGGGGTGAAAGGAAGCTGCAACCCCAGCTGATTAAGCCCCAAATAGGTGACTCATTAAGGTCCCACTTGGTGTCAAGTTTCTACTCTCTTTACTGTCTCAAAAAACTCTATAAGGGGGCCCTCCCTGGTGGCGCAGCGGGTTAAAGCACTGAACTGAGAAGCTAAAGCCACTGCTGCATAAGCTCGATTCCTGCCTGCCCCAGGAGATCCACATAGCATGCAGACCCCTCCTGACCCGCCCGCTGCTCCCCTCAGCAGTGTACTGCGTCGATCTGCCTGTTCTGCTCCCCACTCTGTCTCTGGTGAATCCTCTCACCCTTC
>NW_004567112.1:12566825-12604198 GCF_000260355.1 Condylura cristata | reverse complement strand
TAAAATCCAGTTTGGTAGTTATAGTGATGATCACAGAAATAGCCTTGCTCGAAATCCAAACAGAGGGGGATAAGGAGAGGGCCTGGGACCCCACTCTGTCTCTGGTGAATCCTCTCACCCTTCACATCTCTGGCCTGTACCCCAGTTCCATATGAATAAATAAATCTTAAAAAAAAAAACCTCTATAAGGTCAATTATTACCTTCTTCTTCTTCATAGGGGTTAGGAGACTGATGTACAAACTAAGAAATTATTCCTAATCGTGGGGTTCAAACTCAGATCAACATAACTTCAAGGACTTTTTGTCTTTAGCAACATCTGCTGTACTCCTAACAAGGAGCTTAGCAAACACTGTTTGTTGGCATTACTACCCAAGAACCTCCCCAGCTCAATTCTTCTGGGAAGAAATAAGGGCTCCTGCTCCAGAGAAAGGCAGTCATGAAGGCACAAAATGTCCAGTGCTCTCTTCAGCCACCTTTCTCTTAATAATCACATAATGTCTAGCTACCACGATCTGTTAAAGTCTTTCTGAGCCATTTGAATATGCAATTCAGCTTTATTTTTATCTTATTTCTGCCTGACCCGTCAACACTCCCTGTATTGTAAGACAGTAAGGCAAATATGATATTTAGTAGGCTTCTGAGTATATGAAAATGCCTGTGCTGGCAGACGATGCTAACCACAGCAAGCAGGAAAAGAGATACTTTCTGTTATGACTCCAAGTTTCTTGGAATGTGCTAGAGAAACACGACTGTTTGGTGCTTTTGAATTGCTGGGGAATGTTATACAATTCATCCACACTTGAACCTTTCTGATAGAAAAAAGGGCTGCTAATTGAACAGGATATTGGGTCAAACAGTTATAAATTTGGAATGTCTTGGATAAACTGAGAGTGTTGGTCATACTAGTTATTTGTAAGTTTGCCTCTAAGGAAAAGTGAAGAACTTCCAGCCAAATGAAAAAAATTTAGATCCCACCTGAACAAAGCAGTATACAACCAGGGAGACACTTGATTTTTCCAGTAAAAGATAACCTGCTTATTATATTTGGAGCAAAATCAACTCTATAGCTCTGTATTAATTGGATAAATAAACAAATATCCATGTAGTTGACTCAAATCCTTTATATTCTATACAAGTAACAAAAATATATCCTTTTTTCTACTGGCTATCCATTCTGAAAAGCAAGAAATTAACAAGTTTTTTTTTTAATTAAAATGTACGATTCAAATTTTATTTAAAAAACACATAACTTATTCCTTTAATTCCACTTTTACATGCATGTGTTTTTGTAAATGCAGTATTATGTGGGGTAAAAATATAACTACCAGTTAGCTACCATGATCTGTTAAAGTTCGGTAATATCAATGTCTAATATAGTGTGAATTGCTTAAGACCAAAGGGATCTTGTCCATGTTTCAATTATATTACCTATATCCCCAGTGCCCTACATAGTGATGAACACGTGATCAGCAATCCACTCACATTATTAAGTAGAATAATGAATCAATGATTGAGAACAGTATTGGCAAACCAAAAGAGACGAGCATACACATACTTTCTGCAAAAGATCACACAGAAAGTTCACAGATGGATTTCTTTCATCATATTTTGATTTTATCCACACTTTTTTTTTTTAAGATTTATTTATGCATACAGAACTGGAGTATAGGCCAGAGGTGCAAGAGTAGTGAGAGGATTCACCATAGTCAGAGTGGGGAACAGAACAGGCAGATCGATGAAGTACACTGCTGAGGGGAGCAGTGGGCAAGACAGGAGAAGTCTGCTGCACCATGTGGGTCACCTCTAGGGCGGGGGATCAAATGCACACTGAAGTGGCTGCCGCCAGCTTTGCAGTGTTGTGCTTTAACTCACTGCACCACCAGAGAAGGCCCCATCCACACTCTTTTTAAGTGGCTAGAAAATTTTAGGTGTAAAATGTCTGTTATTGTACATTTCTTGAAGACATAACCAAGTCTTCTGGGACCCTACTAGCTAATTTATTTGAAGGCAGAAACTGTAATAATTTTCAGTGGCCATATTTAATTCTCATACATGACTTTCCTCTCTAGTAGGGTGACAGTGGCATCTATGAACGTAGCAAAGAGCCCACTGTGAGGTGGCAGGCTGGCAGAAGTGTGGCATGGGTAGGAGTTGAAGGGTTGGGGAGGAGAACTATAGGAACCTACTGCTACAATCTACCAAGCCACACCAGATTACTCCAGTTCAGCAGCCTGAATCCTGAAGTCTTTGCTTTTGTTTCTAGCTCACGGACAAACAAAAATGGGGGCAGGAAAAGCAGCCAAAGCCAGGATGTAGCATCGATAAGGCAAGTCAAAGAGTTGTTCAGTTGGGAGAACAAACTGAAAAAAGACATAAAATAGGTCAGGATTTCTGGGTATAGAAGATGGCACAAACTCATTCTGCAGTGGAGAAAACAGATCCAAGGAAATAGAGAGTTTGGACCACTTCTGATAGAACTGCTCTGTGCCAGCACCCTCACGACCTCTTCCATCTTCACACAGACCATAGAGACAGAGCTCAACTACAGGCCAACCAAGACCTGGCAGAGTGCTGTGCCTGCCTTGCCGAGAGGAAGATAGGTGGCCTCGTGAAGAACCCATTTTCCACTTGCCTCCTATGAGATGGAAGTTGTCAGCCTCATCTGTCTTCCTCATGTTGGGGTGAGATGAGCTCCCCACCTTAGTGGAGGTTAACTGCTGAGCTTCTACATGGACTCCTGCAGCAGTGAGAATCCCCACTATTATTGTCTGTCACTTGGTCCTTTCTATTTCTTTGTCAGACAGTGGGAGGAGAGTCTTGAGAGCTAATGCTATTGTTGGATCTTCACTGCTGTCTACGCAAGTGATAAACTCTGCATCTACCTGGGCTCATTGTTTGCTTCCCAGCTGACTCCATCAGTCTGTTTGATATTTCTGACTCAGATGATATACCCAGGCGAGGGCTCTTCCCTCAAATCCACTAGCATCTTGATTTCTTTATCTTCTCTAGATGACCATTTCAAGAAAGGTAGAGTGAGCTCTCTTCAACTGTCAGCTAGAAGGCACTCAATAAGCTTTTGGCTTTGGCTGTTGGAAGCTAGTACAGCACAGTACTTAAGAATGTTGAACCAGACAGAAACCAGACTAATACCAGCTCCCATTTATTATATGAACTGCCATAGGTAAGTCATTGAACTTCGCTAGTCCTGGCATGAAATATCAAGTGAAAATATCAAGTAGGTAAAGCACTTCACATGATTTGACACTTAAAAGGCACTCTAATGTTAAATGCAAATAGGTTTTCTCATCATCCCGCGTGACCTCTTTGTGGCAGATCATGTTAGAATTTCTGAGGTTTAGTTTCTCCTATGACCTTATTAGTCCTATTTGGTGAATCTCAAAACCAAAGTTCAATAAGGTGATCAATCCATCACTTAGACTGTTAACGAGTTAAGGAAGAGAGTCCATTGAGTGTCTGAAAAAAAAAATAATAACTTTTAAAATATTTTTGTATTAAGACTTTTTAATATGATGGAAAATATTTGTGTGAAAATGAGATTCGAAATGTTATAATTAGGGATGTTTTGCTGAGATATAATTGCTATATAGCATATTAGTTTTAGCTGTACAACTATATATAATATAGTAATTGTATATGTTGCAAAATGATGTAAATCTAATTAACCACCATCACAACACAGTTAAAATGTTTTCTTGTGATGAGAGATTTTAAGACTTATTCTCTTAACAATTTCTAAGTATACTATACGGTATTTGAACTGTGGTTATCACACTGCATTTGACATCCCCATGACCTGTCTATTTTATAACTGGAAATTTGTGCCCTTTCATTCTAAATATCTGAGAAGATGAAAGGAGAGAGTAAGAGTTTGCATCATGTATACATCGAATCTGAAGCATAATAAAGATTAAGCAAGACAAATACTCTTATGACCATTCATTAAAGGAGATTGTCCATTCAAAGAAGAAAGAACAGCCTCACCAGAACAGCAAAACGTTCCAAATTAGGAACCCAGCTTGAGACTAAAAAGGAGGCAAAAATTCAAAACTCTCCCCAGATACAGAGCTATTTTCGGTCGCTGAAGCACCATAATGTAGACACATATGATCTATGCACTCTTATAAATGAAAGACAAAGGGAAGCACAATCACTGCACCGGCAATAAACTAAAAGAGAGGGAAATCGGGAGACTCCTAAACAACTCAAAAAAAACAGGGTGAAGTAACAGAGAAGGTCTCGAATAGTCTAGCAATGCAAGGTCTAGGAAGTAAAAGCTAATGGGAACCACGCAAAGTGGGTAGAAGATAATTCCCCTCTCTTTACACACAGACATCATACGTTAACTTCTTTCTAAAGAGTACAGCAGGGGGAGAAGGAGAAAAAAAGTCCTCTGCCAATGGAGAAAATGATCAGTGTAACTCCCTAAGTAATCATGGTTAACATCAGAGTGACGACCTATACTGATAGAATATATCCTTTCTCTGATAGAATGAGAATGGCATTTTGCATTTGTGGCTTCCTGCCAAAACCCACATCCACAAACTTAAACATAACAAAAACATCAGACAAATTCAACTGACCCTCATTCCTACAAAAAATAAATGACCTCAAACCTTTCAAAGTCATTTAAAAAAAAAAAAAAAGGAAGGTCGAAATAACTGGTGTGGGCAGCAGGAGGTCACGTGAGGAATAAATGCAATGTGGTATCTGGGATGAGATCCTGGAACAAACAAGAACACTGATTAAAAACTAAGTAACTTGGAATAAAGTATGGAATTTCATTAAAGATAATGTAAAAACACTGGTGTGTTAATTGGGACAAATGGACCATATTAAAACCAAATGTTAGTCATCAGGGTAATTGGATCTTGGGTATACTGAGAAGTCTGTACTGTCTTTGTAAATTCTCTGTAAATCTAAAATTAAAAGCTAATAAAAATAAAATGTGTCCTAACAGTGGCATTTTATTCCTAAATATACACACAATGAAAATGTGTTGAAAATTAACATTCACTTTAAAAGACCTCATTCCCTGCTGAGCAGCCTTCAATTGTGCTTGTTTCTTGAGAAACATGATTCCTCCCCAGTCACTCATACATTTAAACAGGCAATCAGTGTCATCACCACTGAGAGAAGTTCCATCAAGAATACAAAACTTAAATTTAACTGAAGGGAGAGTAAACTGCCCAATCTAATCCCCCGTGGTATAACTGTATGCGACAAAATTAAAACAGTGTCCTCTAACCTTGTGTTTATTAACTAAAACAACAGATAAGAAAACTCCAGTGTTGCACTTACTAGGAGCCAAGAGGCAGAACTAACAACTGAGGGCAAACAATCCCAATCAGGAATGCCAGAGACTGCAGATGGAGGCGGAGAATAAGATGCCAGATGGAGTATTCTACAAAAATAGTATGTACAAAGACATGCAGAATCATAATCTGTATCTAAGATGCATTGATTTCACCTTTTTATGATATTTACTCATTTTAAATCATTCCAATCACCAATCAGAATTCCAATCAGAATTCAAAGAAAAATAGAAAACATATAATAGCATAACTTAGTGATAATTTTTGCTAACCCTTTAAATAGCCTTACATTTCTCTCAGAAGCACACATGGTATATTATATGCACACTTTCTTCTGCTTTTTTTGAGGCAATAGTGACCTATGAGCATCTTTCCAGATCAATACATAAAGCTTTGCGTAATCATCTTTATTGGGATGATAATATTTTATAAATGTTTATTTATGAAAAGTTATACAATAATATTTAATTTGTTTGCACTAACTGAAATCTCCTAATCTGGGTTTTGCTTTGTGAGAAGATTTCTATTTGCTAATATTTTTTTCTTGTTATGTCACCTCAGATCTTTTTTCTTGTTTTGATCATCTGTGTCTGCTTAGAGAGTTGTTTATTTCATTTAACTTGTCTAACTTGGGGCACAAGATTGTTCTCAAAGTTTCCTTAGAGTCCTTTTAATTTGTATAGGATTGAAAATGACATCTTCCCTTTCACTGCTTATTCATTACTTATTTTACTACTTTTTATGTTACGGCTATTTTTCTTTGACTACCTAGGTAAGGGTTTATCACATTTGTTGTTTCCTTTTCAAGAACCAGTGCTCTCAAATTTCTTTCCAGACTTCCTCTTCATGTGAAATTAACTGCTCTAATATTGTTAACTGTGCTAACCCAGGGAATATTTTGATTTTTTGCAAGTAGCCTCACATTAATGCATGTGAGGGGGGTCACTTCAAATAACAAAGAATAAAGAACGTATAGTTTAGCATGAATTAGGTTCTAAGATTATTTGTTTGAGTTCCAAATGAGGTTTTTTTCTGCTCCACTTTTAATGTTCCAACAAGTGCTAATAGTAATTATTTTGTCAATTTTTGTATGGTCATTATAGAACTCATATAGCTTTTCTCCTAAATTTGTTAATATAGTTTGATTTCTTTATAGTTACCAACTTTAAGCTTGTCCTGACAACTGGTGAAATATATTTCCTATTTGATCAATATAATCCCTTAGATATTTTTGTTTGGCAGTGAAACAAAATTTTCAATTATTCTTTTTATATGTTACCCATATCTATGAACCAACTTTAATATCTACCTGTGTCACATAAATGATCTGTTGACTAAGGCTTCTAAAGCCTGAAGCCCTCCTAAGAATTTCCAAAATGACCTTGCTAGACCTTTTCCCACATGCTCTCCATCATAACATTCAAGCATTTTTCTACCAGTAACAGTTGCTTTGAGAAAATCTATGAATTGCACATTTTGAAAAATATTGAGGGTGCTGACCAACAATTGATGAACTTGAGGACCTATAATATACTAGAAGGATATCTAGTGGATATACTAGAAGGTCAAGAGACTTTAAATAAAACTACTTAGGATAAACAAAGTGATTAATTTCTAAGACAACTAGGGTTTGAGTTAGAAGTTTCAAGCTAAAGTGAACTTTAAATTCACTCCAAAAATTTTCAATACTAACCAGCATGCCTCCTCCATGAAAATGCCAAAGGCTATCCCACAATAAACTTGAAATTATAATAACACATTTAAATTCATTCTAGTAAAACATCTGTGTAACTCAGAAGTGTCCCCAAATGACAATCTATCACTAGGAACACTCCATCAGTTAGTGAAATTTTGGGTGCCCCTATTTTCTCCCCTGAAGTCAGGGTATGTGGTAATCAACTCTGGTTCAAGGTAGACTACCACTCTTCTAGAACTCAGCCAGGGATCCTGATTACCAGAGACATGGTAATAGTAAACAACCAGGAGAACTAGTACAAAAGCTAGAACACCGAAACTATTCTATCACTGGAAAGCGATATGACCTTGACTTTTCATACCATATCTCTGGTCCTCAGTCAGCTATTTCACAGGAATTAGGGGTAAGAATAACCATACCTGCCTAACCATCTTTTTATTTTCAACTGTAAAATGGGTTTGAAAAAGTATAAAGGATTACAGTTGCATAACTTTTCCAGAAATGAGCCCAATGACAAATGTGATATATTTTCATTGAATTCATTTACAGGGACTCTGTCTTTCAAGAAGCAACAAGATCATCTTCTCATATCAAATGATTAATATGTGGTTTTGAAAACCTCCTAAGTGCTGGGTTTATAGTACACAATGTCTCAGCTGATACACACAGATTATATTTGTTTCCAAACAGAGAATAATCAAGAGGAAAAGGCCACTTTCACTGCTGCCATAATCCATTGTTGGCTTATTTTCTAAATTTCTCTATAACATCTGCAAAAGTAATAAACCAATTATGGAAGCCATCTGGAACAGAGCAGAGAGGAAGATTTATTTCTAAAAGAGTCTACTCTGAATAACTGGTACTGTAATAGATAACATGTGAGAAAAACAAAGATATTAAGAAGTCCATTATCGTTAAGGGAGGGAGAGAAGGGTTTTGCATAAAGAAAATCGTAATTGGTTATTACCAAATATGATAGTCACGTGACAAGCCACCACTCAGAGTCTAAGCATCCATCCCCATTGCTTCCTGAGTCACAAGTCAGGGCTTTTGGCTCATTCATCATGGGAGACTGGTCACCCTAATGGACTGAGGGGAGATGGATAGCTGGTGACTCACTCAGACACCTTGGGCAAATTACTCATGCCCTTGGGACACTGGCATCACTCAAAAAATGGATTGTTTTTATCAACTCACACCACAGGGCCACAAACTATACAAGGAACATGGTAGAAAACAGCTTCAAGGCTAAACCAATAAACCTCTGCCAGCTCTAAGCCAATCTCACCCACACAGGTTGCTCTTCCATTTTGTCTGATTTTGGACAGACAACAAATTCCAAAGCTGAACCTCATTCCCTTGAGGTTGCAAATATAAAGCAAATGTAAAACTCACAATCTAGATGTCATTCCCTTTAGTTCCATGGTCTTCTCTAGTCATCTGTGCTGTTTTGATTCAATCCAGAACACACAGCAGCAAGATGGCCAAGCATGACCATGAAGTCATAGCAGCAAGATGGCCAAGCATGACCTCCCTTGTAGTTATCCCTCGTCAACAACATAATTTGGCATAAATTCACAGGAAAATGTGCCCTTGTGGAAGCTTTGGGATCCAGGTAATAGCTTGTGAACTGGTAATCCAACCTGACAGTAGAGAGCCATTTTGAGAAGACAAGTTTGCACAAAGGCAGCAGCTGGCTTGCCCACCATGATAAAATAAAGTTATGCTTACATGTCATCTCTTTTCAGGAGCATGACAACTAGGAGGAAGATGAAGGTTGGTATTTTACTTACAAATGAGAACGCTGAGTCCTGAAGTCACCCTGTGATAGTTGAAGGCCAGATGATGCCAGGCCACACTGCAGGACTCAGGCCATTGCTCTCCTCTGACTTGGCTGCTCCAGCCTCGTCATAACTTGGTGGTGCCTCTGCAAATTAAAATGGAAGAGCAACAATCCACAGAGGAAGTAATTGAGTAGAGAAGGGGCTAGATACACTAGGACCAATCCCTTCCCCGGGAAGCACTCCTAAAGCCACTATGGGAGATGTGACATTGTCATCCCTACGAATAAAATATTCAGACTTGAAATGCACATCCATTAGCTTTTTGTAAACTGTAGATAAACACATTTTCTCCCAAGCTACTTGCTAAGCACATTAATATGCATTTTCCCCAAATGTAATGAGTGACATACTGAGACCATCAGCAGGTGAAGCCAGCAGTGAAAGGCATTCAAGCAGAGGAAAGCAATGAATTAGCTAGTGACTTTTGACAAATCTGCACTATTTGGTCTAAACTTCCAGCATGTTCTTTCAAAATAAACAAGTTCTGGGAGGCAACTACACAGATTACAGAGCAGAGTAAAAAGTCAAAATAAATGTTTGGCAGTGCTATCGAGTACGAGACACTGGCTGGTAAGCTGGGGGTTCTTGGCCTTAATTCACAGAGAAAAATGATCTTTTGAAATGAGAGATCCTCAGTACTCTCAGTCTGACTGTGGAAACTCTGAGCAGCAGGAAGCAGCCATGTGTGAAGACCAGCACCATCCTGTGTGCACAGCAGAGAAACATTCATCCCTCTTGTTCACGTGTGATTGGTGTCTCCATCTTTCTAAAACTTTCTGGAAAACAGTGATGTAACCCAGGGGCACTCAAGAAAGTCTTATGAATTTGGAAATGTAGACACTAGAAATAAATAATGGGGAAGGGAGAAGAAAATGTTCCTAAATCCTTAAAGTGGCTTTAGTTAACTTTTTTTTTAATGGAGATGATAAAATTCAATGATTCAAATATCCCAAAAATATTATGTAATGTTGAGCTGTATTTATTTTTCACCACAAGATAGGCAGAGCCATGAGAGAGTGGAACAGAGCAGGACACTGTTCCCCTGAGACCATCAGAAATCAATTCTGTCACATAGACGTCTCATTGCCCACTTTGCTGAGTTGGCCTATGTGTTTTTTCCCCTGGGGATGCTCTTGGTTTTGGAGGGGTCAAAAAAAAGGTGATGGGAGAAGAACTGTGGCCAACGTAGTTGGCCCTGGGACGGGCCTATGTTCTGCTAGACCCAGAATAGGATAGGCATCCTCAGCAATGAATTAGCGGGTGACTCTTGACAATTCTCATTTGTGGAATCTCCACACAATGGGAAACCAATAGGTATGAAGACCACACCATTCTGTGTCTTAGACTATGAAGACTGGGCTGGTTACCAAAGGGGACCGGGAAGGCACTTAGGAAGAAAAGGCAGCAGGGTCACTGAGACAATGTGATGTGTGATGGGTGGCGGGTGAATGAGGCATATACTGAGGCACGTCAAGTTGTGAAACTCCCACAATTACATACTTTTGTGAAGAAAATGACAAAACAATAAAATTTGACTTAACAAACAAGTGTTCATATGTTCAGTTCCTAAAGGAAGTATTTACAGATAATGTACAGTGATAGATTTGTATTCCTACAGCTACTTCATAGTTGTGTGTCTGTATCTATGTATTTATATGCATTTCTATCTTTGCATACCTGACACCTGTCATTCACCATACCTTTGTACATGTGTGTGTATATGTATATCAGTACATATATTTTATATTATTCTAAAGTAACAATACACCTGTGAGAAAACAGGAAAGGATACTGGAATCTCTTCCCAAGTAGAGTCAGGAACATCAAGCCATCTTATGCCTCAGTGGAGTTTATGTGGAACTCATGTCTTGAGGGTGGTTTTGTTGGGTTGATACTTAGAGGTGAGCCTTGTTATATTTACCGACCAAAGCACCTGGAAGGGCTAAATGGGCAACTTCAACCCTTACAGGTTTTGCTAGTTCCATGGTTTTACATGACATGTAGGTTGTAGTAGATGCATCAAAATCTTCTCTACATTCATACAATCTATAGTCTTACAGTGATAACTTCTATGTTCACTAATGTGTATGGACTGAGTCATCTGCATTCTTTCTAACAGCTTAGACAGGCACCTATCCATACTGACAATTTATGGTATCAAAATATTTTGACTGATAAAATTTACAAGAGAAACTCTCTTATTGGCAGCTGGGAATGAAGACAAGCTTCCGTTCACAGTGACCAAGTATGACACATAGAATGGCATCTCTCCTGTTTCCTTGCATACACCAGAAAACAAAAAAGATCATTAGAACCTGGGGAAATGACTTTTTAAAGGGCAACTGGACCGCCGTTAACAATTTTCTCTGTGCCAGTTCCTCTGTGGAAATTGGGGGAAGCCTATCTGTCATTGACCATATATACTTTATTTTTTTATAGCCACCTAATTTGCCATATATTTGATGCATTGCTACAAATTCTCTATTTCCCTTTCAACTGAAATATGAGCTTTGTGAGGAGAGTTTTTTGCCTAATGATTCACTACTGAATTTCTGGCGCCTTAAGGAATTTTTGGCACAAAATAGGAGCTCAATAAATACGTTATAAAATACTGGAATGATTTAGCATTATAAAGATGAAATGAGATGAGTAAGCTAAGCAAAGTATTTGTCACTATAGAAGATGAGCAATGAATCGTGGAAATTAATATCCCTCCAGTTAGTAGTTCCAAAATATTTTGCATCCTTACAAAATAACAGAAATAGTAGAATTATGATAACCTATGAGTATAGATTTTCTTACTGAAGATCTACTATAGATCATGCACTGCTCAAAATGTGTTATATGAATTAACTCATTTAATCCCCACCACAGTCTTCTGTGACAGGCAAAATGCTACTTCCATCTCCTAAATGAGGAAATGCTGTCTGCTTAATGTACTGAAAGTCACCCAACTTCTAAGTGGTGCTGCTGGGATTGAAATCAGGCAGTCTGGATCCAAGTCCATGTTGCTTCTCCAAGGCCTCATCTGCTGGAAGTAGATGGGAATTAGAGCATTTTACAGGTATAAAGAGTAGGATTCTGTACCCCAGTGTAACCGCAGCTAAAAGGGAAAACATATCAGAAGTTAGATCAGAGTTCATGTGACAGAAGAAAAAAATAGAAAACACCTGTTGTTACTGATGATTGTCAAAAAAGAAGCCAAGAAGTACGTGTAATAATTTCTTACTGAAACACCAGATTTTCACAAGGTTCTCTGATTCATTTTGAATCAAAAGACACAGAATTCAATTCAAGCTGAGGTCAGTTTTATATTTTTCTTCTGGTTATATTAACTTCCTATATACTTTTTGACTCACTATGTAAATCACTATAATGAAACCTCATGTCCTCATAGATAATGAAAAATAATGAAGATGACTGTGTATTACAATGGGGAAAGGTGGGAGAGTGTGGAAAACTAAAGCATTTACACTCCTGGGGATATTTCAGCTCCATGGGAGCTGGGAAGTTCAAACCCAGTAGTGTCAGATCTCCCATTTGATGTAATGTGTGTTTTTGATGAAACAGTGTTTAAATGAGACCATAATACCAATATTACATAGGCAGATTCTATTTTTAAAAACTATCAATCAAATATATCTAAGTTCTGTTAAGTTTTCTTCAAGGAACTGTAGAGTTGTTGTTGTTTTTTATGATTTATTTATTTATGCTTACAGAAGTTGGGTACAGGTCAGAGGTGTGGGGGTGAGAGGATTCACCAGAGACAGAGCCGGGAGCAGAACAAGCAGATTGTCCAAGTACACTGCAGAGGGGAGCAGCAGGCGGGTCTGAAGAGGTCTACCACACCGTGTGGGTCAGTTCCCTGGCGGGGGATTGAACTCGTGCTGCAGTGGCTTCGGAGAGTTTCATAATGCGGTGCTTTAACCCGTTGCACCACCAGGGAGAGCCCGAAACTATAGACTTTTAAGAATAAGACATTGTCTTCTATTCTGTTATCTATTCCTGCAGTTCGCACTTCCACATGGTCCCACTGGAGGCTACTAGTGGTTAACTAGGAGAAATTCACAGAGGGGCTTCTGCCAGCCAAGGAGGGCAAAGTCACTAGTTATCAAATAAGAACAAACCACTATATACATTCTTTCATTCTGCCAAGTGGCTTCCCAGCTCACGCCCCCTTGTCATCTGTGGGTAGAAAGTTAATTCATTCTCACATTCTACTCACCAGATGACCCTCCACCACTAGACACACATTACTGCTTAATCATTCAAGCTTCTAACTCAGAAGAACATTGCTCTCCCAAGAGAGGTGAAGAGGCAACCTTTTAAAACTGGTAGCCTTTAGGGCCCTCCCTGGTGGTGCAGTGGGTTAAACCATAGCACTAAGAAGCTAAAGCCACTTCATCATGAGTTTGATCCCCACCCCCACTTCAGCATCGGTTTGACCACATGGCGGGGCAGACCTCTCCTGAATGCCTGCTGCTCCCCTGAGCAGTGTACTTTGTCAAGTTGGCCTGTTCTGTGCCCCACTCTGTCTCTGGTGAATCCCCTCACTGCCCCTGCACCTCTGGCTTGTACTCCAGTTCTTTATGCATAAATAAATAAATCTTTTTCTAAAAAAAAAAAAAAGGAAAAGGAAACTGGTAAGATTGATTTCAGCAGTATATTAAAAAAAAAACTGGTAGCCTTTAAATTTGGGTGAAGGGGGAAGTCAGAGGGGAAAGAACCATTGCAAAAACCTAAATATTGATGGAAAGTAAACTAGCTTAGAGCTCTTTGAAATGCTACAAAGAGTGAGCTCCATATTAAAATGCAAAATGCATATATTTGCCACTGCAGGGAAGTAAAACAACTCAGAAAAAGGAGCAAAAGGCTCTGAAAATGACTGACATTCAGACAATATAAAGAAGTGACTCTCTTCTTTCATAAGGCTAGGTTTAGATAGGAATATTAGAAAAGAGCAAACTGGACACTGAGAGCTGGGATGGTTGTAGTAGAGTTAGGAGGGGCTGAAGTGGGAGCCTGGGCAACCATGGTTCAGAGAGCAAATGCAATCCGTGTGGTGCTAGGTTCTGAGCTTTGTGAACTGTCCTCACATTGTTCCAGAATATATTCTCCACAGAAAGGTGGGAGTCCCTGTGTCCAGCCCAATTATTGACATGTGGAGCTGAGCAAGGAGAAGCTGAAAAAGACTCATATGGAGACTTGCAAGAAGACGCAGAGATGGGTGAGCAGAGAGACACGAGGAAGGTCATGCCTACTTCTTAGCCTTGGACTTGCACCATGGACTTGGGGGACACAGAAAAAACACAGGTGAGAGACACATGAGGAGGCTGACAATGGCAGCATTTATCTCGGTATGTACTTCTGCCTTTGTTCCTTTCATTCCCTTTGACCCTTTCCTGTGGTTCCCCACGAGGAGGGGGCTGAGACTGGTGGTGAGCTGCCCTGCTCTGGGCCAACCGACCCTTCCTCGCTGTACATGTACCCACACGGGGCTGGGCCATTTGTGTGGTTCCACAAATGAGGAAACTGCGCTCAGAAAGAAAGTTTATGACTCTCAATTGTTTTTCTGGAACAAGTCTCACAAAGTGTTTAAAAATGCACACACCAGAAAGGGTGAATTGCTAGGAGTGTGTTTTTATGGGGGTAGGTGGGTGTTAGACAAACTGCCTTCAAGTGATCATAGGATATCAAGGTTGTAGTGGAATCAAGACCCCCAGATATTCAAAAGAGCACCCCGCCTTTCCACCAATGTGAATACCTAAGTATTATTTGGCTTTAACCCTGACCATTTCGATACTGCTGTCAGTTTTCTTTATATCACAAAAAGTAGACATAGGAGTCAGAAAATAGTTGCCTGAACTTATGAAAACCCTGTATTTAGTTTAATAGTGCAGAGATTTATCCATCTTCATTAGTAAGTCCAATCAGCATAGGCAAGAAAGATAAACACACGTATAATTTATCACCTGTCAAGTTCAACAAACACCATATTGATGTACTAACAGTCTCTAATGAAGACATAAAATATCATAAATTATTAGATTCAAAAATACATGCTCTGAAGGTTTCTGAATACATTTATGGGCTCGTTTGTTGCAAGTGCAAAATCAAAAATCCACAATGCAGCAGTGGTCGATGGGACTCCAGTGGTGAAAGAATTGTGTTAAAATATATGGAAAAATGGGAAACATAAGCAAACACTTCAATCATAGTTAGTGGCTTGGAACTAATAAGAAGATTATATTATTAGCCAAGGGAAAGATTTTATTTCACACTTGCTTTGTGGAGTTGGCCCTGTGCCAAAAGCTGTTTGCTAAACTGTCTACTTACTTGTGAGGTCTTCCACTGCCGTGGGATTGGAGGATTATAGACCTAAACGCTTTTGTCGGCCTTTTTCAAATGTCTATTTTTTAATTATTCCAAGTCTAGTTGTAAAGAAGGTCTTGAAGTGGTTTAAAGCATGTTGACTTGTATGCCCATCGGTCTTTTAATTCCACCCCACTGCAGCTGTGGGACTAGGACGGGACAGTGGGGAAGACAGGTTGATGGCAATTAAATATTGAGTCTTTTGCTTCTTATCAATCATTTCAACCTCCTCTAAACCTAAGTACATACTCAACCAGGAATTCCCAGAATCACCTGTGAATCTTATTAAAATAGCAAATTCCCAGGTCCTACCTCCAAGAGGCAACAGTTCAGGGTGAAGTTTAGGAGTCTGAGAGAACCTCAGTAAACTGGATTAACATTTTAAGTATTAGCATAATAGGGACCTCCCTGGTGGCATAGGTGTTAAGTCTCAGCACTATCAAGCTATAACCAGCAGCTGCAGCCTGAGTTTCAGCCTCCATCAGGGAGCTGACCCACACAGCGCGGCAGACCTCTCCTGACCTGCCTACAATGTATTTCAGTACATCTGCCTGTTCTGCTCCCCACTCTGACTCTGGTGAATCCTCTCACTGCCCCTGCACCTCTGGCCTGTATCCCAATTCTTATCTTTTTTAAAAAAAAAAGTATAATATAGAATCTTTCCCAATTGATTGATTAATATTCTGTTCTAAATATGATAAAGCAATTATCATCTGTTCCTCTTCTCCACTGACATCTACTCTTTTCCTGTTTTTAATCACCTCTGAATCACTCCATTAGTGAGGGAGAGATTCCCATCCAAGGATTTGTAACACCTAACACTGGAACAAAAGATCTAGCAATTTAGTAATCATATAACACAATCACAGCCTTAAAGAGGAGGCCACACACAGTATTCAGGACACAGGGGTCAACCTGAGGGACAGAGTGAACAGTGAAGTCTGTTGTGGAGGCAACTTTGTAGGGTCAAGAGGGTGGGGTGATTCCTGGTTCCTGCAGGAGGATGTGATTGATTAATCTGAGAAATCCTACAGGCTGTCAGGGGAATTGCTACTAAGATCAGAAGCACCTGAGCCTCCTGATCAGGAGACAGTTTGGTTAGAATAGAACTGAGAACTGAGTTGTAAGCAGAACTTAACAACTGAGTCTCTCAAAACCTTCCCAATGTCCCTTGCTGTTAAAGGCAACACATAATATCTTGCCTTAATTGTAGGCGTAACTCCACACTCAGCCTCCTAAAATATGACCTTGGCCAAGACTAAAGTTTAAAGTAATTCTTTATGAGAGTGTTGTTACAGGGGGAACAGGGCACCCAGAACCCCCAAGCCTGCCCACTCTAAATAGGTTCTGCTGTCTACCACACCAAGACAAAACATACCTAGTATGTAAGACCTTTAATGGAAGGGAACTTTATTACAACTGGTGTGAAACAAAGAAAAGGGAAATAATATAGTTTCCAAATAAATCACCCATAGTTATCCATCCCCTCATGGGTAAATGCCCAGTCTAATAGGGTCAGCCCAAAGCAGAGCCACTGAGGCTGGAAAGCCACCACAAGTCGAGCCCCCTCCTTGTGGAGACTGATAGGATAGGGTCAGAAGGACCCAGCACATTGGGACAGAAGGGGCAAAATGAAGATAAATGCTGCCACGGTCAACCTCCTTGCTCTCATCTACATCTACTTCAACCAGGCTAAGATCAAGAAGGAAGGGCAGCTTCTCACTGTTCCCTGCTCCATGTGTCTCTCCAGGTCTCCTTCTTGCCCCCATCTTGCTTCCTTACTTTTCCAATTCCCTGCCCAGCTTTCTCTCCCCACTCAATTCCACCCCTCCTTGGATAGGGTAGAGAACCGGGAACCTCCCCTTTTCCTGGGGACCACCCTGTCATAATTACCTTTTGCATAATAGTGTTTTCCAGAGAAACCGAACAAACATGATTATATAAAACATATATATATGATATTCTAGAAGAAGATTCATACTCAGAGATTTTTTTAAAAGAATGATAACCTCTTTTTTAAAGGATGATAAATGTGTTAATTACACAGCATTTATTCAACTACTGATAATACAACCCATCTCTTAAGAGTTGAAGAAATGAATGTATTTAAAATTAAATTGACTGGACCAAGACAGTTATGAGAAAATGAACAGTGAATAAAAGGTGTAGAAGAGGAAGGAGAATCAACAGTAGAAAGGGAGAATTATTTTTAATTATGTTTGCCAATTATACTAGAAAGTGGTACATTAAAGAAGTTTAATTTTGTCATCAAAATGAAAGATGTAAAAGATAGGCAATACAAAATAATAGGACATGGATTTTAAGCATGTGTCTGAACTAGAGGCGTTAAACATTAAACACACATTGACTGTGTTGTTACACATTACGTGTGTAAAACCCAAATTGCTGGGCTAAACTCCACTTTTTTTTTTTTAATTTAAGTCTCACAGTACTGTGTGTTCATTACTTCTAGCAAGTTCACAAATGAGGCTAATTCTTCTGTCCCATGGCTCTTAAAAGCTTCTGCTTTAAAGTGACAAGGAAAGATTATGAGGATTGGATTCAACCTCAAATCTACACATAGACTGTGGGATAGCCTGGTCTGAGCTGTGCACTCCTGTGCAATAAACTTCCAGAAAAGACAAATCTTTCTGTAAGATCAACATGAGTTCATGCTAATCAAAGGTTGGTGCCAAATATGAGCCCTGGATAATTACATTCCCCCTCCCCCATCCATTGAATTTTCTTTTTGAGAGGAGACAAGAGGATAGAATTAGCAAGAGTTCTCAAGTCCCCAAAAGCCAACTGTACTTAATTCTGATTCATACTCCTCAGCTTTTCTCCAACACTCATATTAACCACCCATGAGGTCTGCGCAGGACTGCAGCTCTCACATCTCTAGGTAGATAGCAAAGTATCAGGCACTTAGTGGAAACTACAATCATAAAAACGAGTAGTGTTAAGTCATCAGAATGGAGGAAAATATTTCCTACATTTCAAATGCAATCTATATGTAAATTTAGCCAACCTGCTTTAAAAATGATTATTTTGTGAATATTTCTGTTTATACCATTAATCTGTGAAATGGTCAGTTCTTTAATTAATAGTTTAGAAGCAACTTGGATGGAGCTGGAAAAGATCATGCTTAGTGAGATAAGCCAGAAAGAGAAAGAAAAATACCGGATGGTTTCACTCATAGCAGGAGTATAATGGACCAGGCGAGAAAATAACAAAAATAATGAACAACCATAGACCAGAGACATTATGTGGGGGTGGAGTGGGGAATGGGATCAAAAACAGGGGGGGGGGGAAGGGAGGGAAATGCACGGGACTATGGTGGTGGCACAGGGGTGATTTGGTGATGGGAAACCCGTGAGGATTACAATTGAGATGAAAAAAAAAATGTGAAAAAATGATGTAAAAATAAACTTTTTAATAAAAAAAAATAGTTTAGAAGCAGCATTCTTGTCTTTTATAAAGCTAAGTGATCATACAAGGAGATACAGAAGATAGACTGCTTTTTATTAAAGATAAAAATGATTAAACCACATATGAGCTATAAAGAGTGATTTGAAAGTTGCTGATTTCCAGTAATTTGTTTTCAAAGGGTATATGGAGATCTTAAAAAACACCTCCCAGAGGCCCTCCCTGGTGACACAGCAATTAAAGCACAGCACTAAGAAGCTAAAGCCACTTTCCGCATGAGTTCGATCCCCAGCCCCGGAGGTGACCCACATGGTGTGGCAGATCTCCCCTGACCTGCCCACCACTCCCCTCAGCAGTGTACTACTCCCCACTCTTCTACTCCCCACTCTGTCTCTGGTGAATACTCTCACTGCCTCTGCACCTCTGGCCTGTACCCCAATCTGTATGTATAAATAAATAAATCTAAAAAAAAAAAAAAGCCTTCCAGATGCAAAATTCTCTAATAGCTTAGTAGTCAATCAGCATAAAATATAAAAGATAACAACCGAATGTTACCATCATTAAGACATGAGTTTGTGTTATAAGAACTGAATGTAGATAACAGATGGTGTGATGTATTTCCTCAGTATGCTTCCTATATTGTTTCCCTAGAGGAGACATATAAAGAGCAGTTAGATTAACAATACAGTGTAACACAGGACCTCCAAATTCTGCTATTTAGTGCCTTAGAGATTTACTTCTTGTTCATGACATAGGCTCAAGGCAGAACTTTGGCTGAGTTCACATCCCTTTACCCAAAACCAGAGAGTCACATGTGCACCTAAATGATATGAGTTCACAAGATAGACAATACAAAAGATCTGCCTGAAAGGGAACACACATTGTGGTGGATAGTTAGCTCTAGATAGATATTAAAAATAATAATAATAATAACACATGATCTAATGTAGTGTTTTCAGAGCTGACTTGGTACATCTGTGCTGTCTCATAAAAGGATTCAGTCTGTCCCTGTCATTTGTCCTTCTTGTGTTTCCATCTCAATGATTGGTTCCACTTTCCACTATGTCATGCAAGCCCAAAATCTGGGATTCATGTTCAACACTTCGTTTTCTCTTACTGTCTTCATCACAATCCATTTGATGATGTGTCCTATAGATCTCGCCTATCTGATGTCTTTCCAACAGAGTGAAGTGATGTCCTTCACTCTAGACCTCCCTGATAACATGCTTACAGCAATGATCTCCTTAAAGCTTTGGCGAGTAGTCCTTCCAACCTAGTGCTCACACTGCATTAAAAGTGGCCTTTCGGCCCTCCCTGGTGGCGCAGAAGGTTAAAGCACAGCACTGAGAATCTAAAGCCGCTTCCGCATGAGTTCCATTCCCGCCTGCCCTGGAAGTGACCACAGACCTCTCCTGACCTGCCCGCTGTTCCCCTCAGCAGTGTACTTAGTGGATCTGCCTGTTCTGCTCCCCGCTCTGTCTCTGGTAAAGCCTCTCGCCGCCCCTGAGCCTCTGGTCTGGACCCCAGTTCTGTATGCACAAATAAATAAATCTTTAAAAAAAAAACAACTGGTCTTTCATAAGCTCAGTGGGTGGAATCCAGCTCCTTACCTTGTCCCATGCAACCTTGCATGTACCTGCCTTTCTGCTTCATGGAACTCAGTTTATACCAATGTCTCCACACCCACACTCCAGCTACCTGGTGTTCCTTCAATTTTTGATCACCATCTTTGGACTTACACTTTTCATATGCCCTGTTCACCCAAAACTCAACCTGCCCTGATAAGTTGATTAATTAAGTCTCAGGACTTTCATCTATAAGCAAGGAATAAAAGACATCACAGATAATGACTATTCAACAATGGAACAAATTAAAATCAAAAGTGCCTATTTCAAGTAGATGTTCAAGATTTTTGTTTCCTCAATATAATCCAACATTTTAAAGTTCCATTAATCTCCCTATCAAAATAGTATTTCCATTCCTATCATTTTATAGTTATTTTTCAAAGAATCTCAACTTAAAATGAATCTGTAAAAGAATAGTTTGTCTCTCTTCATAAGTTCGTGAATATCATAACACTTCTTACTGTGACCCAGTTTGTTTAATTAATGTCAAATTAGTAATATCCCTGAGAAGGTAACATCTTTCAGGTATTGAACTGTTATAACTGTCAAACTGCTGTTTTTTCCTATAAACCATTTAATAAATGAGTAGAAAGATAAGGAAAAGTACATATATTACAAGCTAACATGAAGAAATGACAACAGCCAAATAAATGCATATAGAATTAACCTTGTTAAAAATTAAAATTTGTTAAATTTTTTAATTCATATAATTAACATCATTAAAATTACTGATCAAGAGAAATTGTCAAACATGGCAATTATCTCAAAATAAAATAACAAAAGATATAGCTTGAAAATATTATTGATGAATTCATTTCATGAAATTCATGAAGGTAAAATATACTATTGGGAAATAAAATATTTGAACTTAAGACCATATTGAATTTTTCTTTTGTTTCTTTTTATGACAACTTAAGTCCCAACATTTGACATGTTAGCAAATATCTAATATTTTTAAGCATTTTGAGGACCAAATCAAACATACCTATCTACTGACTAAAGACAAATATTTATCCTCAAATCTGTCATCTCTAAAACATTTACATCTAAATATACAATTATTTTTATTTCTATGTTTTTCTCAATTAAATATATCTCTCAAGTATAGGACCATATTATAACCTATGGATATATGGCAGGAGGGAAACTTAAGACACTAAGGCTAACAAGAAGTAGTTCATTACACCAGGGTTGACCCAGCAGATTGCCATCCAAAGGTTGAGTCCATTTGTAAGAAGTCAGGGATTCATATACACTTTCACCTTCTACAAGTTCCAGGGTGGGTTTGCCTTGGCACTGAACATGGTCATCCTATACCTACCTTGGTTCTTTGAGATTGGCAAATTCAAACAAACATCAGAACGACTGATAAAAGAAAAAAATAAAAAAGGAATTTAATATCTACAAGAATACCTCTTGTGTACAGGGTGTGGGGAAGCAAAATTCTGTTACCCCATAATATATATTTGGGTAAAAGACTAATTTAATGGGAGAGTGGAGGTTGGGTGGAGTTTAGTTTTTGAAGGAGACATTTATATATATGAAAAAGAAGCTTTTTCTCTTAAGGTTGTCTCCCTTACTACACCTAATCTGATTTCTTTTTAACAGAAAAGACAGAACTTAAATCTGCAAACCTTTGATTTCTCTCCTATAAAAATTAATACCCATATCATGGGTAGTTCTGAGGATTCTCATGAGATCACACCTGTAAAATATTGGAAAAGTAAAAATCCTATCAACAAATACAAATCTTATCACATCGATATAGAAATAAAGAAACCAAGATGTATTTCTGAATAAGCATAATAGAGTACATGCATATATGTAGCCCACAAGAGACTACAAAGACAGAATAAAACTTCACACAATTTACACAGCAAAACAGGTACAAAATTCACTTGGGATTAGAAGTAGCTATTTGTTTAGTTAATTGACCTCCTCTGTAAGAATAATAGCACTTCTCTTATCTACTGGAAAACAAATTGTTACAACTCGAGATGGGTTCCAGGAGATATGGTTTCACATTTCAAGGGGAAATGAGGCTGATGACCTTGAACAAAACTCTGTACTGCAAAAGTGAAGACTGGACTTTTCTGGTTCCTGGAGAGACTGTCAAACATTTCAAAGTGAAACTGCTTGAAGATGATGTGATTCTATATAGAGAAAAATATTCTACCTAAAAACTATTAGAAATAATGGATGAACACAATAAAGTGGGAGGGTACATAATCAGACACAAAAATCTGTGGCGTTTCCATATGCAAACAATGAATTATGGGAAAGAAAAACTAAGAAATGAATTGCACCGAATATGATAAAATATTGAGGAGTGAATTAAACAAAGGAAGTGAAGAACCTGTGCACTGAGAAATTAAAACACTGCCAAAGGGAGTAAAAGAAAGCACAACAGAGTCTAAAGATGTCTTGTCCTCATAGTTTGGAAGAATAAATGTGGTAAAAATGTCCATATTACCTAAGGTAACTTACAGATTCAACACAATACCGATCAAAACCTCAATAACATTTTTCAAGAAACAGAAGAAATAATATAAAATTTGTATAGGTTCATAATAGACCCAAAGAGCCAAAATAATCCTGAGAATAAAGAAAACAATGGGAAATAAAGTAGCATGCTATTAAACCAAAAACCAAAACACGGACTAGTGGGATATTTGAGTCCAAAGAGCAACCCATACATATGGAAAATTAATCTTTGACAAACCACGCCTTTATCCTTAAGGAACACTCCTTTAACCCTTGGTGTTAAGAAACGAGGACAACTACATGCAAAAAAATGAAATGTACTTAATGCTTAACTCCATACATAAAAACTAATTCAAAAAATTAAAGACTTGGCTATAAAATCTGAAAGCAGAAAATACCAGTGATAAACTCCTAGACGTCAACTACAGAAATGTATTTGGGAACAGACGCTCATGACAAAGGAAACATTTGCCCAGAAAAGAATGTGTAACTTTGGGTGTTTCACTGGAAAACTATTATCCTTTCTCCTCATCTACGCACATTACCCAATTAAGTTTCTTTTCTATTAAAGGTATTAAGCACTAAGAATGCATTATTATTACATAGCAGGATGGTAGAAACTCTTTGGAGTGCAGAAGTTTAGGGGACACAGAGTACCCTGTAGTTTGCACACTGACAGACTACTGTATTTGCGTATCAGTCACTGAAATCAAAAGGACATTCACTGTCTACTACTTGAGGCTCTGAGGCAGAGTGCCAGCATCAGGATGATGGCTAAACAATGTCTTCAGAAAAATCAAGCTTTTGGTGTTTTTCTTCCATCGTATTCATTTTCATTTGTAGACCCATCTCACCACCACCCCCCACCCCCCCATAACAGGGGGGGGGATGCCGGTCCCTACAAATTTAAGACTAAAAGATTTATTCTTAAACAGAAATATAAACTCTAACCATCACTACAACAAACCTCTGAACCAAAGCACTCACTTCTAGGATTAACACCAAAAATAAAATGAAGAACCAGCCCTTCATTTCTTTATCAGGTAACTTCAGAATCCCACCTCCTTATGCCAGTAGATTTCCTTTTTTTTTTTTTTTTTTTTTGCCTTGCTCAAAATTGGGTTACTGAGCCACCTCTAGGTGAAAGAAAAGATGGGAAAACTTAATATCTGGCAAAGTTGATAATAATTTTTATTGCTGCTCTACCAATCCTGTCTTCCAAAACATGGTGTGTTAGCAACAAAGAGTCAGATCTAAGCATGCCCAGGGGTGGGAAAAGAACTGTGTCTGTCATAAGATATTCATCTTGGGTCAGTCCTTTGATGACAACAAATAGCAATGATTGCAATATCATGATGGTCTCTACACCACTCTCAAAAGGAGAAGCTGCTATTCCCACCTGCCTTGTTCATTTAATAGCTCATGAAAATAGCGTTGCCCCATTAGGCATCTCAAAAGAATGGTACTCTGGGATAGCTCAGTAAAGTTGTAAATGCCATCAAATGCATATATGTCTGTGTGTGTACACATACATTAGAATTTCTCAGTGCAAGTGAGCATATTGAAAGTTTTGATAGTCCATGGGAAAAAAAAAAAGTTAAATATCTTCAATAACAAGCCAACCAATAAAAAAACACCTAAAAATAACAAATTGTCTTATGTAACGCTACTAGTCACTGGCCGCAGATTCAGCAAGCTTGGTGAATAGCTTTCTCTTGAGAAATAGATAAGATTCAAGGTATTTCACACGTATCTAAGAGAGATCTGAAGATATTCCTGACAGCCCAGTGCACAGCTCATGTGCAATGTACTGCACATCACCGAAGCTGTGTGTGTGTGTGTTTTGTTTTTTTTTTCCTTTCCTTTCAACAAGACCAAGCAAGGTATAAACTAGGCTGGAATGAGTACATTTTGTCAGTTAAGAAGGCTCTGACAGAAACTGATGAGTGTAACCAAGCAGAGACAAAACAAAATGCAACAGCTGGCATCTTGAATTACAATAAGGAAAAAAATGGTAAGATTTTGAGAGATTATGAAAAGTGGATGCAGCCAATTTGAGTTGTGTTATTGCAATGGGTGTTTTCATTTAAGTGTCTTAGTCACAGATTTCTAGTTCTCAGTTCTGCAAATAGCTCTTACAAGGAGCAAAAGTAGTCATCAAGTTAGAAGGGCGCTGAGACTACATCCTTTCAGCCTATCTCTTCTCTCTTGACTCTCCCTGTCTATGTTGTTTTGTAAAAACATCCCTAGCTGATTTTCTTTTCTTTTTTTTTTTTTTAAGATTTACTTGTTTATGCATACAGAACTGGGGTACAGGCCAGAGGTGCAGGGATGGTGAGAGGATTCACCACAGACATAGTGGGGAGCAGACCAGGCCGACTGATGAAGTACACTGCTGAGGCGAGACAGGAGAGGTCTGCTGTGCCATGTGGGTCACCTCCGGGGATGTGGATCGAACTGGCACTGAAGCGGCTGCAGCTAGCTTGCAGTGCTGTGTCCTAACCCGTTGTGCCACCAGGGAGGACCCCCTAGCTGACTTTCTACCATCCATCCTTCCTCTTCCTAGAGTGCTCAGCCTCCAGCTAAGTCAGCCTCCTGCTTTCTGGGGGCTCAGTGCCCTCCCTCTACACCTCATGACATCCATGGTAGCACAAAGAAAATGTGATATCTGAATTTTTTATCACTTATCAAAGACAATCCTCATTGATCAAAATAAGCACAGAACCATCAAGTATATGATGGCATTATAGGAATCCCAGGGTCCTGTGTGTTTCCCAAAGAAGCCCCATGAATAGAAACATTTAAACAGAGACAATTCAGTGCACACTGAAATAGTATAACCTTCAAAGGCTCCTAAGACTTGTTCTATAGCTGAACCTCAGGTCTCCAGACTTTGGATGTCATGAGCCATCAGGCGAGTGGATCAGTTTTAGAGTCCAGACTCCACACGTGGAAATCCACAAATCCACTGAATTTCTCTAAAGACTAAGAATTCTAAGCATTTGTCAAAAGTGTTTTTCTTCCCTCCATTCCTCCTATGAGATACTTGAGTTGGGCTCTGAGGAGGTCTAGTGAACACATGCCATACATGGAAATATTAGGAGTTTAGCTTTTATGAGCAATGTGACCAAATTTCCCATACAATAGGCACTGTCTCAGAATATCAAGCAACCAAACGCATGACTGATCTCTAAACATGGATACCTAACTCTTAAGTGGTAGAGTTCAGCTTAGACACAGGCCTATGTGCCTGACTCCAAAGCCCTCTTATTCCCACCATTACCACCAATAAAAAAATAAGCATGTAGCTCACTCTGTAAGAGGTGATTCGGGTCTTTAAATTCAGGATGTGATGTGTGAGCTCAGAATCCAGGCATGTGTGAGATACTGATAGAGAAAGCACATCATCCACTAAAATAACATCTCCCTTTTTTCAGAATTAAAGCACTACGATGTTTTTGGGCTGATAGAAGGGTCACTAGAGAAGAGAATTGGGACACCCAAGAAAGGCCAACTAGTAGTTTCATTGGCCTTGAGACATCTCCAGGCAAGGTATTACTACACAAATTTATTCAAAACCCAGCTATATCAATGACTATAGTCCTCTCCCCTCCAGAATGGAATGTCTCATCTTCACAGCAATAACAGATTCTCTCACTTTACATCCTGGAATAAAAGAGACTTCATAGGAGCTGGCTACTTTCTAGGAGACACCAGATTGTAGAAATTCCCTCCCCAAGAGAAATTCAAATCCTTTCCTGAGAAGGGTACCAAAGGCATTCCAAACAAACTTTGGGCAACAGACACCACACTGTAAATCACGCATTTCCTTCTGTCACTGTCTAGGGGTACTAAATTCTGTATCTATGCATTAAAAATAGCTGGCAAGAGAAAATAAACATCTGCCTGAGAAATGTCATCAGGGATTTGGATTTGCCAAATCCCATGGACTGTCAGTTATATAATGTAGCAGTCCCACGGGACATGAGCTAGGAGGGTGTTCTTTGCAACGTACTAAACTCCTTGTCATCACTATAGCACCAGCTCATTTCATCTTTACAACCCTTTGAAACTATCACGCATCTATAAATTAATTCTTGTAAATTACCCTGAGTTCATTTTTAATGACAATCTAGTTCAAACCTAATTTTTTAAATTATATTGATCATCCTGCATGGGTTCTCAGGTTCACAATTGTACCCTTACCTTCTCTCCTTACTCTGAGTTCTCTAAGCCATAAAGGCACAGTTAAAAGGTTTTTTCTTTTCTGACACCAGAAAATGTTCTTTCCTGTTTATCCTTGTTCTATATCACGTATAATCTACCTAATCTTAGAGTTCCTTATTTATATGTCATTTCCTGCTTAAGCCATAAACCCTTCAAAACATCTGTGAGACTTTTATCTATGTCTAGACCAAAATCCTGTAGCTGCAACTAAATGAACCCAATTTTTTCCTAAATAATAATGTGATTAAAAAATAAATAAGTAAATGATTCAGTCATAGAGAATGAGAGAAAATCAACATGGTATGGATATTAAAAGGACAAACTTTATTGTCAGACAACTTTGTGAAACTTGTTAACTGTGAAAACTTGTTAAATATGGCTCTTAGTTTCTTATAAAATGAAGTTATTGCTGGGACATGCATCCTAAAGTTTTTGTCAAGTTATAAAAAGATGAAGAGGTCAGCGTAGAGGAGTTCTAAAGGTCTGATAAATGTTAAACATTGCTATTATTTTTTTCAGCGGAAAAAGGAAGTACCAACATATAGAAGACATAGTCATCCAATCTATATGTATCATTCTCTCTGTATTTCTCTCAAAAAGCATATACACATGAGTCATTTTATAGGTTATAACAATAAAATAATGTAGAGTCACAAAAGGATTATCACTTAAACCATCATTGCCTGCCTCTTAAATGCCTGCCAGAAGTTCCAAAAACAAATTCAGATTTAATTGAGGAGAACCAGTTCAAAAAGTGTGTGTGTGTGTGTGTGTGTGTGTGTGTGTGTGTGTGTGTGTGTGTGTGTAAAGAAAGCTAAGAGCTAAAACATCTTTTTGTTATCATTTTATCGTTTTATATTTCTGGGGCTTTTTTGTTTGGCTTGGTTTTTGGTCTCTACGCCTGGTATTTCTTATGGTCATTTTTGCAGTCTATTTGCTGCTTGCATTAGACCCAAGAAGCAAAAAGATCTCGTAGCCTGAAAAAGAATTTTTAAGTATTTCCTCTGGGAAAATATATTAGAGTTTTCAGAAGTAAACTGCAGAGACATTGGGCATAAGTGATGTGGGAAAAGCCCATCGATCAAAGCTCAACTGCTGATTTCTCAAAGAATTTTGAAACAATATAGTTGGAATTTTCTTTTTCCGCCAAAGTCTATACCACTAAGCATCTTGAAAGAGGCTTTATGGGCAGTTTCCCTGTAGATTTATTGTTTGCATGCAAGAACATCAATCTCTTTAACTGCTGGACAGAGAGAACATAGGCTGTGAGTTAGGTATACCTCCTGTCCACAAACATGGCAAGGATAAAGAATCAAACAGCAAACACTATCCTTGAAAGCCCATTTTGTAATAACGTGTTTTATGTTATCATGCGAGCTTTGAATCTTCAATCTGTGGTTCTTAGGGAAAAAAAATAAGTTAATTTCTCTTCACACTTCTAAATTAATTATGAAAGATAATTTTAATTGAATTGTTCATGGAGTTAATCATCAAGAAACCTAAACAAACTCCAGTTCCACAAGTGAATCATTCAATTCCCCACCATTTATTCATTCATTACTCTGGAGACGATCCTCTCTCTCACATGGTCGGCAGTGTAGTGAGGAAGAGGCAGGCGTGAAGAGGTGCCCTGCTGGTGATGGTGCCAAGTATTTGAAGGGAGAACACTGACCAGTGTAATGAGGAAAAATAATTGGAAGCCACTATGCACCACTGACACCTGTTCTCAGGTGACCATGGTGAACGGAGGTGTTTTAGGTGTCTTGTTGAAGCTGAGCCCTGGAACGTTTTACAAGGAGGTCTTGGCCCTGCAGGATGATTGGGCCCCATCTTCTTCACATGCTTTAAAGATAGAAGAGCTTGTGAGAAGAAATAATTCCCCTCAAAATACCCTGTGCCTATTAGCTGATATTAACTGACATCCTGTGGAAGAATTGGATTTCCTCAGGACATGGAATTAAGAGGTTTAATTCCGTTTTACCAATCTATCAAAGAGCAAGAAGATACTCAGGTGACTTTGATACCATTCAAGAAGGTGATAACTAAAAGCAGAGCTAGAACCAAAATCGAGAAGGGTTCTCTGGGAGCACAGAAGTTGGTATCTAATGCAGTCTGTGGAGTGGGGGGCGCAGGTGGTGGTGAGGTCCGGAGACTTTATACAGAAGTTGGCATTGACCTTGAGGCTGAAAATATGGGGAGGAAAAAACAAGAGGAAGAAAGATGAGATTTTGGCATGTTTACATTTTCATGTAAAAGAGCTGAGAGGAGTTTGGAATGCCGTGTTTTATGTTAGAATGTGAGCTTTGAATCTTCAATCTGTAGTTATTTAGAAAAAAAATTAATGGATAATTAGTTGATGGATAAATGTAATGGACAAATTGAAAAGCGATCTACCCCATCCCCTTCGGCGTGACCCAAGAAATCTAAGGGTAGAAGTCAGATTTCTACTGAGTAGTTCTGTGTTCAAGAGAATTAATCAGGATCGAAGTTGTTCAAATTCTTCTCAAGAATGTCAACTATGTGCCTAATACTTCCCTACAAGTCCATGATTTGACCACTTCTCTGAGTCAGGAAAATGCCAATTTTGGGGGCAGTTGGGGAAGACGAACTAAACCTTGGAGTAGACTTTCCACATAAGCAAATTTCATTAAAAACTGATAATGACTTCTTTACAGAAGAAAACTGTCAAATTAGAAAAGTTGGTTCTTGAATACTAACCCCAACCACCAGACACAATTTATCCATCAAGATTCTGAGAAGTGCACTAGAGCCCCCAATTTGTGGTTTCTATCAAAACTCCTGTTGCTCCTATAATTTATTCTCAACAGTTGGAGACTATAAAAGATCTGAAAATTGTATTCCTGTTGAGTTTTTAATAGCGGATCAAAATATCGTACCTCACCTCTCTCTATGCACCTTTAATGGAGAAGAGTTACAGCCACTGTTATAAAGTAATTAACAGAGAGTATTCGGGCCAGAAACACAGCTATTCCCAATCTCACCATGCAAATGCAAAATGAGGCCACTTTTCACACACTTTCCTCCGGCATTAAGCACACTTACCCTTATGTACATACAAACGCACACACACATACACAGAGGCACATTCACGCTTCACAGCAAACAAATGTCTAGTCAGGACATCAATCAATCCCGCCTCATTTCATTAATCTACCTGAATTTTTAGATGTATAGTTTCTGAAGATATACACTAGAGCTTTTCAGAGTTGACTCTCTCCCCCAACTCTTAAATAATTATTTAAGAGGAAATTAAGTTATACGTTGAGTAAAATCATTTCTTTCCCAGACAGATCTTAGACTTCAGGCATTTATAAGAGAATACCGCATAATAAAGTAATTGTGTAATTAGGAATACATTTGTCAAGTAGATAATTATTATGCTTAGAACATGTAAAAATGGCTTTTTAAAGAGGAAGATAAAAAGTTGGTATTAAGAATTTTAATGGATCAAATGAAAGCTTCAAGTTTTAATGTTAGAAAGGAATAAATGACCCTATCCAGAATTAGTTTTATGAGTCTGTAGCCCATCTTAAAAGAGGTCAGATTATGAGTTTGGGACAAGTCTGATTTACCCAACTCTCATAAACACCCCTTTTGCAGCAGTAAACTGGCCAACAAGATCCAAGCCTGTGTGTCAGTGTCTGTCCTTCTCCTCCTCTTGTGACATCACCCCAGCTTCTGTTCATCATTCCTTTTCCCTACCTGCATCTCCACACTAGTGAAGCCATGCTACTCTCTACCTGAACTAGTCCAACAGCCTTTTCTCCAGTTTTCACACACTCTCATTTTGCTTGTTTCATTTGCTTTTTAGAAGATAAAATTTACATAGCATAAAATTAACTGTCTTAAAGTGTATCATTCCAAAACACTAGGACATTTACGATGCTAGGCAGCCACCCACTGTATGAACTTCCAAAACCCCTTCATCATTCCCAGAGAAACCCCTTAGCCCTTAAGTAGTGGCCCTTTGTTCTCTCCTGCCGCCACACCTGGCGACTGTGTCTTCTGTCTCCGTGTATAGTGAATATAAATGGACCCATACAGTATATGGTGTTTGTGTTTGGCTTCTTTCATTGAACAATATTTTTTTAAAGATTTATTTATTTATTCATACAGAACCGTACCCCAGTTCAGGCCAGAATTGCGGAGGGTGAGAGGATTCACCAGGAACAGACTGGGGAGCAGAACAGGCAGATCGACGAAGTACACTGCTGAGGGGAGCAGCGGGCGGGACAGGAGAGGTCTGCCACGCCATGTGGTCACCTCCGGGACAGGCAGAGATCGAACTCATGCGGAATTGGCTTTAGATTCTCAGTGCTGTGCTTTAACCCGCTGCGCCACCAGGGAGGGCCCTGAACAATATTTTTTAATTTGCATAAGTATTACATTTCTTTTTATGGATGAAAGATAGTCTATCATACATATATTACAATTTGTTTATTGTGTATCTATGAATGGATGTTTGGCTTCCACCTTTATGCCATAATGAATAGTGCTGCTTAGACTATTCATCCAGGTATTATTTTTAGCACCTGTTTTCTAGTATTTGGGGGTATTATACATAGCCCTGAAACTGCTGGACCACATAGTACAATGATGCCATGTTTAACTTTTTGAAGAATTACCAAATGATGTTGGAAAACCACCACATCATTTTACATTCACATCAGCAAAGGGTGATGGTTAGGTTGTTTTTACATCCTCACCATCACATGCAATTTTCTGTGTAATAATGTCACTAATATCATTAATAATAATACATATTGCCTTGGGTGGTACCCCATTGTAATTTTGACTCACATATACCAAATGACTAATGATACAACATTGTTCATAAATATATTGGTTGTGTGTATATATATATATATATATATATATATATATATATATATATATATATATATATATCTTCTTGGGAAAATGTCTACTCTAGCCCTTCGTCCACTTCTAAAGTAAATAATTGGTGTTTTGTTGTTGAATTGTAAGAGTTCTTTATTTATTGTGCATACTATCTATAGCAGTTTGGAACCTGCAATTTTACATTATCCCTTCTTTTACTGTCCTCCTCCTCACCTCAATGAAGAATTCCATCAGAGCAAACTCCACTTCTGTGTCTGTTCATCATTCTCCCTTCCACATAATATGTGTCTTGGCACAACAGCCACATTCGCAATTGACCAATCAATCTATAAATTAATGAGATCATTGTTTATTATGATATTCAGGCCTTGCCTTCCTACAACACATTCCTGCCTGTAAAAGTTTAAGCATAAGGTGGGAAACCAGCAACCATAACCTTTAAAAGTTAGCCTGCCTTATTCTTCTACTTTCTAGTTGTTGTCTATTATATCCATTTCTCCTGAGACTCTCCTATACCCTGTGCAACATACCAGGCACAGCAGGGGCAAATATGAATAAAGCACAGTTCTTCTCACAACAGATATTTGTTAATCTATGAACTCTTGGAGAGTCCCCATTTCAGTATCAACCACGTCAAACGAAAATCTTGGATAGTGCCATTCCCATTTTTCATTACAGTAGCACAGAAGCATATGTCCTATACTGAAAATCATGGGCACCTACAGCGGACTTAGAGTTCCCCACTGATAAGACCAAGAACATGTACCAAATGACCAATGATACAATATTGTTCATAAACATATTGATTTGTTCTATCCTCGCAAAGATAACAGGAACAGTTGTAGCAATAGCCACACCCACATCCAGAGGCATCTGGGGTCCCAGCTCCGGCAGTAGTTGTGGCTAACTGTGTGCAGAGGATCTTGTCTGAAACACGACCAGAGAGTTTCCTTGGCTCTGGCATCTAATTCAGATTCTCTAACCTCTTAGACATTTTTCAAGTTGCTGAATTCTTCAATAAAAGCATTTTCAGTTCAAATTAGTACTGTTGCTTATAAGTGAGAAATTTGACACTCTAAACTCACACTCTAAAACAAGGACCGACAAAGTACTTCCTATGAGTCCACAGTCTTAATGTTTGATTAGAATACAGTCATATTCTTTCAGCCTTTCATTTTTCAAAGTATCTACAGCAGCCTTGAAGTGATACCAGTAAAAATGAATAGTTGATACAGAAACCACCCACAAATCCTAAATACCTATTCACACATGCAGTACAGAAAGGGTTCACATACCCCTGTGGTACACAGGAGACTTGCAAGTAAAATGCAATTGCAATCTATCTTTCAAGCTTTTATTAAAACCTGTTCTGAAATGATCCATACTTTTCACTATGCCATCTCTGTAGGTGACATACTATACAGATAAGTTAAAGGCCTTCCAAAAATATGTATCATGGTGCCTTGGGCAATACATTTGTTTATGAAATGAGATTGTCTTTCATTTGTTACAAATTTGCATTGAGGAGGGAGGTCCTTGAATTAAGGAAAATCTGGTGGGGAAATTTCTTTTCTCCTACAATTGACTTTTTTGTTTTTATCATTGTAGAACCTGAAGATTATAAGTAACCTTATAGTTTGCCTAAACTAATGTTGATCTAACGCTTGAAACACCTATGTGTTATCCAAGCAACCACAATGTCTTTGAATATCTCCAGTGACAGAAAATTCACACATTCTCAAACAAAACTGTGCCCTTATGGTCTACTCTGATTTACAAGAGTCTTATCGTTAATTCAAATTTTGTTTCTGTATACCAACACCCTAAAAGAATATTTAATTTCTCTCCCATATTTGTGCATTTAAATATTTGCCCACCACTACCCTGCCCTACTGACTTGGGCTTGCATATTGTTATTATTTTAATTGGAACAAAGTAACAGTATAAAATCTTTATCAAAGGCTCCTGTGAATTTTATCCACATTGTCTCATTAACATCTACAGGAGGATAGTATTATCTCTTCTAGACAACTTGTCCAATCCAAGTTCACAGCTGGTTAGTAATGGAGCTAAGTGTCACATGATTTTCCATTATAGCAAACAATTTTTTTATTTAAATCCTATGGGCTTTCCATATGGCAAAAACTACTCTATACCTGGAAAAGCTCTCCTTTGTTGTGGTTCATGTTCTCCAAGCATTTTTTCCTAAGTTAGAGGGACCCTCTCTCTTTCCCTTTTTCCACACACACATGTGTGTGCAAACATGTGTATGCATATACACAGACGTGCACACACATACCTGTTTGTATTTTATTGTTCTCTCATATGAGAACTCAAAACCCCTCAATGTTCTACCCACTGCTTCTACTTCTAGCACATATTTTGGTTCTTTGAGTTGCCCCTCCCATGTCATTTTGAATTTAAAGATGGAATTGCTGTGTCCACTCACAGTACCCATGATGGAGCCAATGGTGCCACGCCTACTGACTGTGTGACCTTTGGCAATGTAGTCCAGACCCTCTGGCCTCCAGTTGCTTCTCACTTCCTGTATCTAATACAGTGGATACAGTGTAGGTTAATTAAAAGACTTATATAAAGTGATAAAGCATGAGAGCCAAGCACATTATTATTACTATAAATACACTTTAAAAATGCAACCAAATCTTTCCTATAGACATCTTGGCTAAAAGAAATGTTTCCAATTCTACAGTGATTAAGATGAGGCATTAACATAAGTAGTCTAGCACTGAAGTTTATTTTTATCTCCTATTGGAACAAAGATCTAAACTTTTGAAAAACAACTTGAAGATGAAACATAAATTATTGCACTTCACATGTCAGTTCTATGCAATTAGATTCAGGACAGGATGCTCTTTTCATTGTGAAGATAAACCGAGCTAGAGACAAGTTCTCTTTTGTATTAGATATATGTCTTTAATCATGAAAGCTGGAAAACTCTCAGCCAGGGCCTATCAACCCTCTCAAGGCTTTGTTCATGGTAAGAAGACTTGGAAATGCAAAGTCACTAAAGACAAGAAAAGTATGACTTCCAAAAATATAACCGAAAGTAAATATTCTTTAACACACTGAGATTTAACTTCGTTGTCAGGTTGAAAATTTCACTAGCAGGATGATTCTGTGCAACTTAGTTAATTAATATAAGCCTCAGTAGAATTACTTATGAAATGATAAAGCCTACCTCATTTGTTATGAGAGTCCAAAAAAAACAACAACTTACATAAGGCCCAAGTGCAATTCCTCAGTAAATGATGGTCATACATTGTAGTGCTTAAAAAAAAGTACTGGTTTCAATGGTTATATGCCATGTTCAGTGTGTGACTTTAATCAGGTTACTTAACTTGATAAATCTGTGCTTCTTTTATATCTATAAAATAAAGATGATGATATTACTCATTTCCTATGGAAATGAAGGGATTACACTGAGCAGTAAGTATAAAGGTACCCAGGACAGTTCTCGTGAGTACTATGTAACTGTCACTTACTGTCATCAAAAAACATTTTTCCCTTACCAGCAAACAATGGCCAAATACTAAAGTCTTTGCAAAACTAAGGTTTTTCATTTAAGTTTCAAAAAGACATTAAAAGTTAAAACTATTGCTGAGAGGAAAATTCTCTGTTGAAAAGTCACTGTGCCCTGGAAAACTGTTTCCAAGGTTGCTGGTCCCCCGTGTTCTGTGCAACACTCTACACGGAGCTGAAGCAATGATACAAATCACTCAGAATGAAAAGGCTATATGGCTATGGCATCTCATGCATTTATTGAAATAGTCATTTAAGCTAATTTTAATATAACAGCTCCTAAATTGTTAATGTTTTCCTAAGTGATATTTGATGGCAAAATTAATATCTGCACGAATTGTAATAAGTGATTTTTGTGCAAAGACGATATAAGTTGACAGAGGATAATAATCATTCTGTCAAAGACCATGAGATTTCATTTTCTCCAAGTCATCTATATCGTCTAGTTTCAGTTGCACCAGCTGTCATCAAGATGGCGAGATTTATTTCTTCTCTCATTGCACCATGAAAGCCAGGTTTGTAGAAAATATAGCTAAGTGTCCACTTTTCAAAAGGGTACAAAATCCATGGCATCGCTCATGTCGGGAATTATATGCAAAATGAAGCAAATGTCTCATGTGCTAATGAAGCCAGAATCCCATCCCCAATGAGGATTTACAGAGCAATGGGGGAAGATTCAAATGTCTAAAATCTATAACAAGCAGTGACTTATTTACTCGAGGGAAGATCCAGAAACAGTTCACTCATAACCTCAATCCTAACCTCAATCCCAGAGGATCTGTCCAACTGAGGGTGCAAGTTTGACCTCCTATACAATTTCCAATGGTTTGCTTTCTCATACAGTAAAACACAAAGAGTGTATTAAAAATCCTTCATCAGAGCCCTCCCTTGTGGCACGGCAGGTTAAAGCACAGCACTGCAAATGAGCCACAGCCGCTTCAGTGCGAACTTGATCCCCAGCCCTGGAGCTGACCCACATGGTGCGGCAGACCTCCCCTGACCCGCCCGCTGCTCCCCTCAGCAGTGTACTCCATCAATCTGCCTGCTCTGCTCCCCACTCTGCATTGCTGAATCGTCTCACTGCCCCTGTACCTTTGGCTTGTACACATAAATAAATACAAACATCATAAATACATCTTCAAAAAAAAATCCTAAAACTTCTCCAACTTCACACATAATTCACTAGCATCAGATAATGCTCTAGAACTCAGGAACAGGAATTAGTGTTGGCTTCTCTGCTGCCACTATTATCACTGAAGGACTGATTGGTTGGTTTCCATGAACTACTTAACTGTTAAAAAACCTTCCAAACAATGTCCTGCAGTGTTTATGGCCATGACACATTCCCACCAGGATTTCAGCTTCTCCACACCCCTCCAATAATTTATGTGGGTGAGCTTTTTCATTTTAACAATTCTTATGCAATTCAATTGTAATTCAAATGCAATCCATCTCTAAGTGTGCAGTTGAGTGTCCTACATTTGGGATAATCACAGGTTTCAGTGCATCTAGAGTGCAACAGATGAACCCCATGACCTGTGGAGTCATGATGTCTTCCTGCCAGGTAAGTAAATTTTATCAATTCTAGTAGACGTATAGAGGTATCTCATTGACTAAAGTGATACCCATCCTTGTAGTGACTTGTCACCTAACAATCTTCTTTGAGGAAGTTTCTATTAAATTATTTTCTCAATTTTTAATAGAACTCTGTTTTTTTACTGTTGAGTTTTACAAGTAGCTTGCCTTCATTATCTTAATAGTGCATTATTTTAAAGTTTATTTATTTATGCATACCTAACTGGGGTGCAGGCCGAAGGTGTAAGGATTCACCAGAGACAGAGTGGGGAATAGAACAGGCAGATGGATGAAGTACACTGCTGAGGGGAGCAGCAGGCGGTCAGGAGAGGTCTGCCACACCATGTGGGTCACCTCCAGGACAGGGAT
>NW_004567112.1:12550312-12566725 GCF_000260355.1 Condylura cristata | reverse complement strand
AACAGGCAGATGGATGAAGTACACTGCTGAGGGGAGCAGCAGGCGGTCAGGAGAGGTCTGCCACACCATGTGGGTCACCTCCAGGACAGGGATCGAACTCATGCTGAAGTGACTTTAACTTCTTAGTGTTGTGTTTTAACCTGCTGCACCATCAGGGAGAGCCCAAACAGTGAATTTTTAATAACACAATTCTTTTGGGGTTTTGGTAAAGTACAGTTGAGCATTTTTTAATGGATAATGCCATTGATACTGGATCTAAGAATCTTTCACTTTGCCAAGGTCAACTTTTATTCCAGATGTTTCATAGTCTTAAATTTTGTATTTCGGTTGATGAACGAATTTTAGTTGATTTTTCAATATGGTAGGAGAAATGGATAAACAATGCTTTTTTGTTTTTTTGTTTTGTTTTGTTTTGGCATGCAGATATCCAATTGCCCTGACTAATCTATTGAAAACAATTTTTCACTTTATCTTTTGAAAGTGGGATGGTTTGTCATCCTGCTAGTTTCTTGAAAACCGTTGTTTTAACCATGTTGCCTGGTATTTTTGATCATTTCAGGTTTAAAACTAGGTGAGTTCTGGTCACTCTATAATCATCAAAAATAGAAATCTGGAATCAGTTTGAAAATTTACTTTTCTCACTTTAACATACTCATCCTCATTATATTCAGATTTATAAAGTGAAGTTCAGGAAAGTTAAGATATCTGCCCAGTTCACAGAGCTGTTGCAGAGATTAAATGAGGTAAGCTCACAAAACACATAAAATAGAATATGACATCATACTCATGAAGCAGTTGATAAATAAGAAGCTTGAATTCATATACAATTTATTTGCTAAATTAATTATACTGCCATAACAAGTCTCTCTCTTGTGAATTCAATACCCATCAGGATTTTCCCCAAGACTTCCTATTTTTATTTCTTTACCCAGGACACATGGAAGAGCACTTTTAGCATCTTTTCAGGGGTGACAGATGCACCCTCAATATCAACTGCTGATTTTCTGCACTTTTCAGCGAGCTGTGAACTTCATTGTTAGATGCTAAATTACTGCTAGCAATAAGTGACAAGTGACCACAGTGTTTCACCAATATAAAGCTTTTGCAATAAAAATCAAAGAAAAAGGTTTGAGGAATTCTAATTAAATTTATATTCTAATGAGCTTATGTTTATCCTCCTGTCTGCATCACTGAGTTAATACTCAAAAAAAAAATAAACAGTTTTAGTTAATGAAACAAGCTATTAGGAAAATAGAACCATTCTCATCACTTGCCATGTAAGGAGGGAATCTATTGCTTTTGAATTCATCTCTATTAACAGAAATATCACTTATTCATATGAAGATATTTCCCAGGGCTGTGTCTTAGCTTATAAAAATAAAGGCATTGTATAGTTTATAGAATATTATCTTTTCATCTTTGAAGGCATCCCAACAGCAGCCTGACTGTGGCACATAAGGAGATTGTAGTTCCCTTCATGAAATGAAATAATTGTCAAGATGAATCATTGAGATAAAATAAATATGATGATGAGATGAATAATTGCTAATGTGGAATTTCACTGGTAAAAACTTTCAAAATGAAAAACACGTCCTGAGCTGAAGTATGAAGCTGAAGACATTGCTGTAGTGGCCTGAAATCTAATCCATGCTTTTTTGTGTGAAGCAGAGAATACAGAGAACTCCATAATTTCAGTGTCAGAAGTCAAGGATGCTTATCATTATAGGAAATTCACACAACTGTCTCCTCTCACACCCTTCTCTTTACAACAGAATTTCAGAAGAGATTTCTCCTTTCCCCACTTTTTCACCATTCGTGGTACCCCTCAAAAACTGTACCACCATTCATGGTACCCCTCTCACTAATGCCACTACTGATCACCACGTCATTAAAATAATGTGTACATTTTAACAATCCTCTAACTTGATCCATTAAAAGAATATTCCACTATACACAGAATTTCATGTTGTACTAATAGATGCTTAAAAAAATCATTTGACAAGATCCAACATCCCTTTATGATAAAAACTCAATAAAATGGGAATTTAAAGAACACTTCAACATAATAAAGGCCATATATGCTAACCCCACAGCTAAAATAATATTCAACACTGAAAAACTGAGGACATTTTCCACTAAAGCCAGGAATAAGACAACTCTCACCATTATTTTTCAACCGGGTTTTAAAAGTCTTAACCAAAACAACTATAAAAGAAAAAGATGTAGGAGTCCCAATTGGGGCTAGGGGAGAGAGAGAGAGTAAAAGACTTTTATCACTATTTTCAGAGTCATGATAATAAAATTCAAAAAGAATACACCAAAATTATCTCAAGGCAGAAAAGCAAACATAAGAAAAGTATTTTTAGGAAAACCATCTCTTCTAATTTACTGGACATAAACATCTAAAATCAAATATAGAAAGCAAATTCCAAATCAGAAAAAAAAATCTGTAATTTTAATTTTAGAATGTTGTTGCCATACAAATAAGCTTTGTGCAAAAGTGGGTCTCATTTTCTGCAGTTCACTCTGAGGGTATTGAGAAGCCCATTATGAAAAGTCTAGGACTCTCTTAGCAAGAGTGTTCCCACCTTCAGCTCATGTGACATGAATTTCCTAAGTTTTAACTTTGTGGAAAGGTTCTGGAGACATTAAGGTTCCCATTAGTCAGTGTAGGCTGAGCAAAGCAGAAAATACTGCCTACTTTCAAAAGCTAATATATGGGCTTATATATATATTCTCTGGCCCAAAGATACAATAAGTCCCTGCCAACGCTAATGCAGAAAAGAAGGTTAGGGAGTTGGAATTGGAGTTGCTGCAGATGAATCACTGGTGGGAGCCTTCCTCCCTCCAGAAATGGTGTGCACCACTGACCGAAAAAAAAAGGAAAAAGGTGAAAAAAAAAAAACTTTTGCAACATTCAAGTGACCAAATTTGTTCCTTTGTAGCTGTTTCCTTAGTAGATAGTGAGCTTCCCCAATCCCTTATCCATTCACTGGGTTTAAAAAAAAAAAACTCATAAAACCAGGAATTTTCCCTTTGTAATATACATTACAGTTCTGAGCACCCATGCAATGTGTAATTGGCTACTTCTAACTCCATCTCTAGGCTATCCTCTCTGGGACTCAAGGACGTATACCTTCCATTTATCTTTACAATGCTCATCAGCCAGGTCTGGAGATGTGAAATCTGATTCTGGAAATAAGCAGTGGCAATGGTCTCTGAATGGTTATTGCTCTTGCTACGCAATGACAGTTTCAGATTCCAGCAAATGGCTTCCTAATAATCCCTAATTGAAGAAACTGGAAATGAAGTTCTTTCTCTACCCCAATAACAACCTGGGACATTACCTTCAAAGATATTTACATGCATGCTAGTAGACAATACAGTATGTGTTTGTTAATGCACGTAGACTGTAAAAGCCCGAGACTGTGTCACATCTTATTTCTTGTGAATATTCCCCTCTGAATTCCTATGACAAACTCACAACATGGCTTAACTATTGAAGGAGAACCCACAGTTCACTTTCTCATGTTGTCATATTGTAAAACAACAAGATCCATTAAACTAATATACAACTGAGCCCTGAAACTAGACAGGAAATATCTACCACCTCTAATCTGACAATCCAGCTAGTGAGAAAATCTCCCTCCCACATCGCCAGCAAGGAATAAAGATCTCCTTATCTATTCATTCCAGCTCATCCCTTGTCTAAATCCTAGACCCACACACTCTGTTCAAAATTTCTATCCATTTGCCAAGCTGTGCTATTTTCATAATAAACATTTCTTCCTAGTTTGTTTAGAAACCACATCCTCTTCTCTCTGAACTCTCTGTTAACCCCTAGATATAACTAACAAATTGGGCTTTATAGCTGGTAAAAATAATAGGTATTCTATACATACACACTGACAAATTGTTTGAATGATTGATTGACTGAATGAATAATCAATCTGTACCCACTACCACCCCTCCTAATGGAGATACAGTTAGAACTGATGAGAGCAAGAGTAGCTGCTTCTTGGGAATAAACACCACTCTCCTCATCTAAATGCTGGGAGCTTTAAAAATCTTTAATTACAGCGCCAGAGACTGCTTGGGTATCTGCTCTTCAGGATCCTGGTATGCTGGGTTGGAAAAAATATCTAAAGTGAGATGCTTTAAACTTACCATCCATCTGCCATCTGGATGGTACCTTGCCTTACACACTTGTGGTTGGAAGCAAGCACCCAGCTTTATGATTAGCAGGAGTCAGGGGGAAAAGGAAAACCAAAACCCAGACAACACTGCTTAAAGACTACTTGATTTTGTTGTGACTGTTCATGATACCCTCAGGCTCCACCCCCCCACGGGTCTTCCCTTCTGTTTCACTGGATTTAATAAATCTTCATAGATTTCTATTTGGGGCTTATGTGTTGTGAGTAACTAACATTGCCATTTTTATATTATTGCCAGCATAATGAAATAATATGCTTACTTATTAAAATAATAAATGTAGCTGCAAACTGAATCATAAAAAAAAAGATGTCATGGAAATATCTTTATTCAAAATGTCTGCTGTAATTGAGAAATAAATTAAATCATCCATCTTCCTCCCATCATTTATTCCTCTACCTTTTTGTGCACCTATGCTATCTAATAATAGTCAGCACTGTTTACACTAACTACAGGAATAACAAACCCATACAGACATTGATTGGCCTGCGATACAGTTTTGACAACACTGAACATTCTGGAGCTGCTTCAACACCTTCGAATGTAATAACTGTACAGAACTATACCGACTTATTAACAGTTTGGCTTTCTCATGTCAGTACTCTAAGAGCCCTCTTTATTAGGGATTCACAAGCAATGATAAAAGCAAGGCATCATTTATTAAGAGAAAATAATCTCTTTTCAAGTGGTGATTCCCAGGTGTTTGAGAACAGCAGAAGAGGGACTATTTATGAAAATTACAACAAAGAACTAATTTCCCCCCACTAATATTACTCAAAGGTGAAGGCTGAAATAGCCAACTGATGTTTGTAGCATTTAAATGTAATTTTACCAATTTATTTCTCTCCAACACATGTTAAAATAATCCTGAAATGATATAGAGTATGTCACTACAGGGGAAAGGCACAATAATTTTATTAGTATTTCCAAATAGTTTAATGTTACTCCTTCTGCTTGGAAGTCTTCTGTTTTGGGGTTTTTTTTTGTTTTTTTGTTTTTTTTTTTTTTGGGTTTTTTTAATCTTTTGACCCACTATCCAAGTATCAGGTCCAAAAAATTTAATATTTGGGCAGTGGCAGGGGTTAGGATTCTACACTTAAATAGTTTCATAGGCAAAATTTAACTTTTTAGATTTACATAATTTTGAGTCACTGTAAAAAAGCATAGAATATAAAATAAACAAAAAGAAAACATCTACACTGTTGTCACTGAGATAATCACTGCTAAGACTTCGTATTGTGTATCTCATATTTCTTTTCAAAACAAAATGACATAGCACTTTGTTTTGTTCCCTTAGGTCTGATACCACCAAATGATTTTCCCTAACTAAACTACCAAAATCAAGTTAATTCACATCCATCATCTCACGTAGCAATGTCTGTGTGTGTGCATGATGAGGACTACTAAAACTTGCACCTTTAGGAAGACTTTCTGTTAGCTTATTAAATTGAAAAATAGAAATGTTCTCTTTTCACTTCTGATATACAAATTGTAAGAATGCAAGTCTAAGAGTTATGGGTGTGATAAATAACTTCTATGGATGAGCTCAGTGTTTTGTTGATGTAGGGTTACAATCTGGATAATCTCTTTCCTGAATGCTGCTTTGGGGAATGATTTGTTGGTGGGAACATTGATGTTAGTTCTTTAAAGTAGTGTGAATCAGGTGAGAACAGTCAAGAAGCACAAACACCCTCGGTGTGAAGACCTCCAGATGTTGGTCCTGGAGGGAGCTGGGGAGGCAGCTGGACCTTCAGCTCTGATGACACCTGCTCATCATCACCTGTTTGGAGTATAGTGTTTGGATGTGGCCTTTTTCCTCAGAGAACATCTTAAGACATAGATGTGCTTGTCTTCATGATGATAAGAGAAATACAACCTCTACATAACCAATAGACTTATTAAGAAGCAATTTAATCCTTGAGGTGGGCACAGTATTCTTTCTCATAAACAGAGCTATGTTAAAATACACCACAGCCAGTAACTGTGTCTTTCTTATCATATGAATGTTATACATTTATCCAAGATAAAGTTCCTCCTCCACTTGAATAAAAACAAGTATCATTAATGTGATAGTTAGCAGATGATTGATATTAAAAAACAGTTGTAGGCCCTCCCTGGTGGTGTAACGGGTTAAAGCACAGCACTGAAAATCTAAAGCCACGTCCACATGAGTTCGATTCCCACCTGCCCCGGAGGTGACCATATGGTGTGGCAGACCTCTCCTGACCCGCCAGCTACTCCCCTCAGCAGTATACTTCGTCAATCTGCCTGTTCTGCTCCCCACTCTGTTTCTGGTGAATCCTCTCTCTGCCCCTGCACCTCTGGCCTAAACCCCATTTCTGTATACATAAATAAATAAAATCTTTGGGGAAAAATTAGTTATCTATGATGTATGCCCAGAGGGTAACTTAGATCTATTGTGAGATCATTCATAATGTATACAAATATTGAATCATATGTTGCACTCCTAAAGCAAACACAATGTTGTATGTCAATTAAACCTCAGTAAAAAGATATCTCCTTCATGTATTATAAATATACAGATTTAATCTACCACTGCAATTACTAGCTAGCCTTTACTGAGAACTTGCTGGGTGCAGAAGCTTTTCTGAGTGCTATAAATATATTGTTTTATCAGCACAATAGCCTTTAAAGTGGGGACTGTTGTATTTCCAAGATAAGAAATCTCAGTTTAAAAGAAGCTCACCACGTGTTTAGCATAACTATTATGCATGTGACAAAAACAACCTATAAATGTGGCACCAACACAGCATCATTCTTGATGCTGCCATCTTTGCAATACAGCCACGTTATTTAAAAAAAAAAGTATCTATTTATTATAAAAGAGACACAGAAGAGCAGAGCAAGGGCATAGTTCGGTAGTACAGGTAGATACTCAAGTTATTTTCATGAAAATTTCACTCATTCCCCTTTTTTAAAAATCCACTGTAGACTGGTAAAAGCTTTGTGAAAAATTATTACTAGAAGCCAGCCTGGACTTGGGAGACCCTGCACCCTCAACAGGAGGGAGGTTTTCAAATCTTATTCTGGGATTATGCTCCAGACACTGTAGATGGAGAGCATTAACTGTTTTAGTCATGCTGCTCATAAATCATTTTGCAAATGACCTTCAAACACCTCTATGGAATACCTGAGTTCAATCCACTTTTTACTCTTTTTTTATATATAGATATTTTTCCCCCTTTATTTTTACATAAAAGAACTGGAACACAGACTACAGACAAGGGGTGGGGGTGAGAAGACTCACCAGAGACAGAGTGGGGAGCAGAATGTGTGGATTCACTGAAATACACTGCTGAGGGGAGCAGCAGGTGAGGTCTTGTCACCTAGTTGCCCAGAGGGTAAATAGACCTATTGGATCACCTTGTGGGTGACCACCCTGCCTGGAGTCAAACTCAGGCCATAGTGGTAATAGCTTTTAGACATAACCCCTCAGCTACCAGGGAGACACACTCCTTTTACTCTCAATAGCACATGGGTGGATTCTGAATCCATCACTCCTAAAATTTAACAAGGATCAAGAGTTTAGAAAAGGACCCTGAGATGGGGAAGAGTCCTTAGCACAGACACCAAGGGCTTCAGGAGTCGTAGAATCCCCTGAAATGAACCAAAAAAAAAAATGCTAGCTTGTGTGATAACTTGGCCATCTTAGATGAAGATGATGATCTATAGCTTTCAAATGGTTTTTAAAGGTTCTATAGCATAAAAGAGCTCAAGGAGCACAGTTCTTGGCACAGTCTTAAGAGTGCCAACATTCTCTGTGCATCAGTTTTTCCAAACCTCAAATTGATTACATGATTCTCATCTGACATTCTTGAAAAGATTGAAAATTAAGAGCTAGGAAATCAATCACACAATATAATTTATATTATAAACTTTTTAAAATAAAATATTTGGTACTATAGGTAACATCTATATGTTAAATAATTAGATATATTTATACTAATATTATAAATATGTTAATAGTTATATAAACTTATTATGAGATATAATCATGAACTGTTCCTTTTATGCTGATCCCATGTGCCTCTGAGAGAGCTTAGGAAAGCTAGTTAACCTGCAGTTTTTTGAGGGCACTTTTGGGCACCCTCCATTTTATTCTGTATTCTAGAGACCCTATTTCAATATTTACCATACACCCACCTCTGCAGATATTTAGCATTCTGTACTTACTCTTTTCTGCAAGTTATTATTTGTGTGCTCTCAAAGTTGATAAAGTTTTGAAACCATGAGTGAAGTATAAACAGCAAATACTTCACTTCAGCCCCTCAACATGTAGATGAGATTGAGCATGAAGAGGGAACTTGTCAAGTGATAAACAATAACTTCTGAGCAGACTCAAGTAGCCCAACAGGCGTTACCTTAAATCAGAACATCTCCTCTGTGAAACACGCAAACCTGGGTGGCAACTCTCCTAATGTCATGTTATGTTTTTCTTATCCAGGAAAAGATATTTGAAATAAGGTGTCTTTGATTCTTTCCCACAGTATCTGAAAAATAATCATTAAAAATAAATCTCGTTTGGAGGTTCCTCAAACTGCTAAACATGGAGCGTCCCTATGATCCAGCAATCCCACTCCTAGGTACCTACCCAAAAGACACAAAAACACTGATTCAGAAAGACACCTGCACCCCCATATTTATTGCTGCTTTATTCACAATTGGAAAGACATTAAACAGCCCAAATGCCCAAAAATGGATAACTTGATTAAAAAGATGTGGTACATATACCAATGGAATATTACTCTGCAACTAAAAAAAAGAAACACATGTCCCTCGCAGCAACATGAATGGAACTGGAAAAGATCATGCTTAGTGAAATAAGTCAGAAAGAAAAGGAAAAATACCGGATGGTTTGTCTCACAGCAGGAATATAACGGAACGGGCGAGAAATGATAATGATGAACAGCTATATACCAGAGACATTTTATGGGGGTAAAGTGGGGAAGGGATCAAAAACAGTGGGGGAAGGGAAATGCACTGGACTATGGTGATGGCACATGGGTGATTTGGTGATGGGAAGCCTAAGGGGATTGCAACTGAGATGGAAAAATGCACAAAATGATGTAAAAATGATGTGCATATGTGTGTGTGTGTTTATATATATATATATATATATATATATCCTGGAATAACAAAATAAATAAATAAATAAATAAATCTCGTGAAACCCGGCAAGCAACGCATACCATGTATCATCATCATTCACTCCCAGCTCCACTTAGATGTTCCCACTCATACAGAGCAATTTAAATTTTTTATTTAAAGATTTATTAAAATACCATGAAAATCGCACAGCTTTAAGGTCAATGGAAGTTCAAATAATAGTGTGTTTCTTCAAGTCTAAACCTCCCCCCAGGAGTCTGACATCACTAAAAACCTCTGCCCCATCTTATCATCTCTCTCTGTGTAAGAATGCCATCAATTAGTGTGGCTAATTGATATCATCAATTAGATGATGATGGCTAATAGCATCAATTAGAAGTAATGAGATGATCTGATGTCCAGTTCAATATGAATTTTAAGTAAGCAGTTAAGAAGTGTTTAATATGAGTATGAATCAACTATTGAATTGGGTCTAACTATGTTTACACTAAAGAACTACGTGCAGTTAATCTTAAATTCCAATTTAACTGGGACACTGTATTCTATCCAGCAATTCCACCAATCACCAATCGTGTGCAAGAATAACATGATTCTTAAAACACTGGGGATCTGTGGCATGACAACTTTTCTGAAAAAAAGATCAATAAATGGAACAAATATAGGAAGCTAATCAATTAAAATCAGAAACAGCACCCTTAAATGTATGCATAGATAGGAAGGCAGAGATGATAAAAAAAGGAAAGGAAATTTCTTGAACATTAAACAAAGTATATTCTTACAGCAAAGGGAGAGAAGTAACCTTCTATATAAACATCTCACCTTCTAAAATCTGGTTGGGGAAGTCCATTCTTTATGCCTCCCCTTAACCATTCAGACATTTATAATAATGGTCATAACCTTGAACAGATTTAATAGGAAACACAAACTGAACAAAGAACCTAAACGAATGAAATGGATCTATTTTTTCACCACACAATGGATTTTGGTTCGCCCCCCAAGGTGTTATTATATTTTATTATTATTAAATATGTTGGTGAAATTTCCCAGGAAGAGCGCAAATTTTGCCTCTTTTTTTCCATCTTACTCAAAACCCCTATTGCATATTTTATGAGTCACAGGAGCTCCTAATTGCTGCTTTTCAGTATTACAAATTCTGAAACCCAAGATAGCATTTTGTTAAATGCTTCTGAAGCATTTACAAACACACACACCTACATGCACAATAAGAAAAAAAAATTCTTGAATTGTTTTTCCCTGTGTGTATACTTCAGTAGAAATAACAGGACTTTACCAAGGGAGCCAGACAAGCTCCTGATCCTGTTAACTTCACAATCTTTCTTCACCCCAAGTGAAGAAACTCCTAAAAACTCCCTCATCATTCTCTGTCCCCCCCCTCTCTATCTCTCTCAGATACCACCTGTGTTTTGAGAAATGCATTAATAAATGTAATGCAGACTTTAGATTGAGTATTTTGCAACCTCAACCTTCTTCCTTGCTTATGTTCTAGAATATCTTATTCAGTTTTCACTGTGTAATCAGTGTGTGAAGGCTGGGGGCAGGGAGGGAGGTGGTGCTATGGAAGGATGGGCGTGACAATGTTTCTCTTTGAATTTTAAAAGAGTTAAGTGCTACCTTGGGTGAAAGGAACAAAATAGTTTCATGGAGTAGTTGAATTTTGAGATCTGGGATTTTGTAAATTGCCTATAAAAGCTGGGTTTTGTACTCTCAGAATGCTTTGAGAAAGGGACAATAGAATTAATGTTGTGAAACCTGTGAATTACTACATATAGGGCCCAGTACTGGAAAAATGTTCATAAATATTAGGTATCATTAAGAGCAAGTCTTTATCCTATATAGCCTTTGAATGACCTGGGGGTTCTTTTTTCATATATTTGTAACAGTTTGTTTATTTTTATATCATTTTGTACATTTTTTTTCCATCTCAATTGTAATCCCCGCGGGGATTACCCCTCTCCCCCCCCCCACCCCCCCGTTTTTGATCCCATTCCCCATTCCACTGACCTGGGGGTTCTTAAGGAAATAAACATGGGCTTTGACTCCCTGTCCTTCAGCCCAACAACATGGAACATCTAAACAGAATGGGTTATGCCATCACAAATTGGCAAATCAACACCCTTCCTTAAAAAAAAAAAAAAAAAATGCAGGCCTAAAGTAAACACATGAGTGGTATAGAGAATTAAGACCCTAACGGACTCCTACTCCCAATGGAATATTTTTAAGACAGATCTTATATGAGGACATAAAACAAGAGTCAGAAAAGACACAATAATGGAAATTATATCAAGCATTTTCACTGACCACAATGCTATAAAACTAGAAATGAAACATCAACATAGCTGCCCAAGGAGAAGGTGATGTCATTCACTGAGAAGATTCATATAGAAGCTGCACTGTTGAGAGAGGAGGGGCCCTCAGGGACACAGTCGGAGGACCCTGCTCGAGATTCACCCAAATGTGCCACCCAGTGAGAAATGACACTTCCTTTTAGAAACCAAGTCACCCACCGCATCCTAGGAAAGAATGACATGTAATTCAAATCAAGAATGAGAACTAAGAGGAGCCTGCCAGGCACAGTGAAGGACAAATCAAGAGGAAGAAAGGAAGGGGACAGAGTGGGGAAAGGAGACATGAGTGACAAATGAAGCAATTAAACTTCTCACTCGCCTTTCTTTGAGCCATCAGGTGGTGAGGTTTTCAAAGACTTATTTGTAAGTGCTCTGCTCTTCCGAGGCAGAATGAGTTATTAACCTCCTCTAATTAGAATCTGATTTTCTCTAGAATTCTCTATTTCACACTAACTGGGTTTTGCAGAAGAATGCACTATGTTGGGGATGACTGTTTTAATGTTGCATAAGTCACTTCCTTAATACTCCCAAGTCCCACTCCCTGCCGCTCCTGCATCTCCACCCTTTCTAAGCCAGAGTCCCACGTCCCAGGCTTGGCTTTGAGCCCCTGCAGTTACCTAGAAAGGCTTTCAAAGCAAAAACTGGTGCTATGAATTTAATATCAGTGCCCCCTCCCCTAAGTCACTGTTGCAGTTGTAACCCAAAATGTGATGATATTTGGAGATGGAGTTAATTAGCATGAGTCCAGAATGGGGTTCTCATAGTTCATTCCCATACTGGAAGACACCTACTCTCTCCTCACACCTGCACAAAAAGAGGTCATGTGAGCACACAGTGAGACGGTGGCCATCTACAGGCCAAGAGGAGAGGCCTCAGTATTGCTGGCTTCTGGCTGGCACCTTGACCTTGGATTTCCCAGCTCTCAAACTGTCAGAAATAAATATAATATTGTTTATATCCAGCCCAACCAAACAAAATAAATCGCAAGACAGATACTAAGAAAACCTAAGAAACTAGAATGTTTGCATCAAGTTTCGTGCATGTCCATGGTCAGCAGCCCACCAACATGAAAATCCAATCACCTTTATCAGGTGACTTATCCTGGTTCCCCACCTCCAAACCTGTATTGAGCCTTCCGTGGGCTCAGGTGTTGGCAGGGGGGCAAGGAGACCTGCCAAAACAGCGATCATGTTGGTCAACAAGCACATCCTCAATGGAGGCTGGCTTCTCTTAGGGCCAAAAAAGACAAGGACACAAGGCCCATAACATAAAATTTAGGAACAGAGAGAAAATGGGAGGTAGAGTCCCCAGTCCTCAGCCACATGTGATTGCTATAAAAACCCTTGTGGGTTTCTCAAAAGGTCTGTAAGGTGCTCCTGACACTTAAATATGTCACCACCAAAAGCTACGTGACAAAATTTCACCCTTGAAGTAGATTTCTCCAAAGTAGACAAGTTTCTCATGTTAGACCCACATTTGTCTGGTGGTGTGTTAGGAGTTACATACCACAGTTCTACAGGGACCAAAAGGGGTAAAAAATGAGAAATTTAATTGAAGGTAACATGAAGCTTTGCTATTTATTTATTACTTTAAAAAAAGGATTCCCTTATTAAGGTTTGTTCATGTTTTACTGACATTGATAAAGATTTTTGATGTCATATTGCATTATGTCATTATACAAGTAAACTATTCTTAATATTCAACCTTACTCCTTAAGGAATTACCATTTTTATTACACACACTCTTGAGAAATGAGCTACAGTTTAATTTCAAGCATCTTCCAGGCAGTACAGTGGAAGGAAAACATTTGTTAGGACATAGTCACCTCAGTATGAACCATGATTTCTTCTCTCCTTGCATTTAAATCCAAACAGCTGAGGGGTGGGAAGGATTCGAATAGGAAGGAATTCCCTAAGATGGCTTGATATCTGCTTGCCAGTGTGGAAGAAAGAGGGAAGACAGGCACCAGCGAGCAGGCAATGAGCCAGCCGTGGTTATTTGAAGTGAGATGCTTGAAGCTATTGAATCTGAACAATCCTATGTGCCAATCAATAGTTCCCCTTCACATCATGAGGGGAGAGGAAAGAGAAGAGGTTACAGAGAAAACAAGCTGGGGGAGAGCACAGTAGACTGTGGTGGGGGACTATGGGTGTTTTGCTGGTGGTGAAACTACGAGGACCACACCTGAGGAGAGAAACCCCACATGGTGTAATAAAAACAAACAAGGATGCTGAAGTCATCATTGTCATCATCATCATCAAAGCCTCAAGCATCAAAAACAGAAAGTCACATGAGCACAATATGGAAAGAGCATGTGAACACCCACTTGCCCACACACATACTTACACACGCCCAACAGCATCCTCCTCCAGTACAGAGACTAAAGGCAAGAGTATGAGACTATGTGCCACAGCAAGAATCCCATGAGTCCCTTAAGTCTGGAGCAGAGTCTGAGCAAATGCATTAGTCACAGTCTAATCAGTCAAAGCCGGTCATTTGATGTCAGTGACATGATCTCATTAATTAAATCTTAAGTGTGCAATATTAACTTTTAAATGTTGATTTCCTCATTTGTCCTTCACCTTCATACACATTTCATCATTTCACAAGGGGAGTCCATGCAGGCTATGTTTCTACAATTAATCTAAAACAAAGAGCAATTAATTATCTTTAACAACATAAGTCAAAGCAAAATCTAATTCATTCATAAATTTGTATCTCCTTCAATTAATTAATTTTCTAAGTGCTGCGTCTTTCTATAGGCAGAATTTCATCTCTAGTTACATTTTGTAAGCACCAGACTAAATTTTGAACATGGTACTTGATTCTTGAATCTTACTTGCTGAAATTAACTCAAGCTTTGGAGTAACTAAATATATTTTCCAAAGGTAAATGCAGTAAACAAGCTTAAATCTCTATCTTTATTATCTTTATTAATTATCATTTCTTTTGGCACTTTGGGCAATCTACACACCCAAACACAGCTGGGGCCTCTCTGTTAATCTTTCTATTTTTTTAAATTAGCTTATTTTAAAATTATGTACTTATTCTCACATTATTGGTAATTTTCGGACAGTATATATTTCTCCTCTCAAATGTGGTCACCATAGTCTTCTACCACCCCCACCCCCAGCACCCCCACCATCCCCATCCTTATGCCCACCACCAGCATCTCCACCCCCACCACCCCCATCCTCACCCTCACCACCAGTACCCCTACCCCCACCACCAGTACATCCACCACCACCACTGCACCCATAATCAATCCATACCCCTGTGCTCTCCTCCCCCAACCCCCTACGATTTTCACCCCTTCCCTTCCCTCTTCCCTTCTGGATACCTCAGAGCCATGGATATTTTTCCAGGTTGGTCTGTCTGAACCTTTGTTTGGTTTCTCTATACTCCACATATAAGTGAGACTATCCAGTAACTGTCTTTGCCCTCTGACGTCATCCCTTCCAGCTCCATCTATGTTGCCGCAAAAAAAGCATGAGTTTATCTTTTTCTAGTATTCCAGTCCATGTTTATCTTCTGGTCTTCGCATATCTTCAAAAGTAAATGTGCCTGTCACCTCAAGGACACTATCTCTTTTGACACATAGTATGTTCACCTTATACTATATATTATAGTTTCTGTCACCGCCACTCTTTCCAGAGATATATTTTTTTCCAGGGACAAAAGAAACAAAGCTCTTCTTCCCTAAGTGAAAACACACTCCGAAAGAGAGAGACAAAGGCAGAAAGTCTGACTCTTGGTAAAGTCTTCCAGGTAAGTTTAAGACTTTTACTTTTCCTAGTACCTACTTCATTTTTACAAGTTTCCAGTTTAGAAAAAAAATAAGTCCAACTCAAAAAATATCACAACACAGACCTTAAACAATTTACCTGAAATCCCAGTCTGTAGACACTGGAGCAGAAGTTAATGAAATACACTGTCAGTAATCTAAGCTAAATGAAAGAAAATTACTCATTACACAGTCTGCCAACCCTCATATCTTGGTAACCAAATGAATAATTGAAAGAAGCATCTAGGATGATGAAAGAAAGGGAGAGACTCCTGGAGAAAAGTCCTGGGAGAGATGATGGGGCATCCCTTCAGTAGTGAGAAATATCAGCAATTAGCCTTTATCAAGGGGTCAATAAAGGGTAGGCATTTGTTAAATAGTTTAAGTTATTATTTAATTCTTCTAGTAAATATATATGATGTCCACTAATATTATTCCCTTTTGACATGTAAACTGTCAACTCAGTAAACAGATGCCTAGAGAGATTAAGTAGCTTCACTAAATAGCAAATGAGGCATAAACTGTACACCCAAACACAGGCAGCAGGACTCAAACCGTTCAACACAGAGCATGTGCTAACCTGGTCTTCACTTTCAAACCACTCTCATCTGAGTAATTTGGGCTACTGACCTCGAACAAAAACAACCAGTTATTCCAATAACAAATAGGGTTTACTCAGAAACAAATGATGGAAGGGTAAGCTGTCAAAGGTAGAGCATATTCATGGAGACACCCTCACTCACTTCTCTCAATCCTAGTCTAAATATCCTCTGAAGGACTTTCCCCTCATATGATGGGGAGAACAGCATCGCCTCATCTGGTGCTACAAAGCATGCTGGGTGCTGATTTGTTGCTTGAGTGTTGTCTTTCTAGCTTCCAGATGCAATCAACTAGAGCTCTGAGTATTAATGTTCAGAGGAAGAG
>NW_004567112.1:12515482-12550212 GCF_000260355.1 Condylura cristata | reverse complement strand
CGCTGGGCAGGGGAGGGGAGGGGAGGGGAAGGGGAGGGAAGGAAGGGGAGGGGAGGGGAGAGGAGAGAAGAGCGAGAAAAAGAAGGAGACTAACCAAACAGTGAGAGGACTGCTCCCTGTGAGTCTGTCCACTGGTCATGTACCCTGGAGGGAGCGGCCAAAAGGACCCGGTCGTGCCATTCCTCACAGAGGAGCACCAAGCAAGTGGCTGTGGGTATTAGCCCTGGGGGAAAGTTGTCATCTTTCATACAGTATGACCCCTAAAATGAAGCTAACTCTTTTATCAGATTCCCAAATAATTAAAGCTATTAGTCACAACCCAGGAAGAGGATCTGGCTGTGTTGAAGTAATCAGAGAAGGAATATTGGTCTCCACTGTGCTTTCTTCCTTCTTCCTAGTGCATTTCACTGGCACCACAGGCCCCACTTGGAGAACCTAAGAGCCCACGGAGAGGCAGTTCCCTTCTGCCACTAGACCCTTCGTTCTCTTCTATCCTGAAGTCATGAGTTTGGGTTCCTCCAGAAATATACCCTGAGAAGACAATGCTATTGACTGTAGTTGTCTGGGAGATGACACAGAAAACACAAGGGGCAGGAAACGGAGCGGGAGAGGGAAGGGTGCCTCTTCAAACAAGTTCCCACTATGGGTTACTGGTGGTTAACTTCATAGAAGAGCTCTGGGCCAAAGTGAAAAGTGTGTAGGAATCAAGTACCCGCACAGGATGAGGAGATTGAGAGGGCACTCATACACTAACGTTTCCAGTGGCCGATGAGTGAGGGGCACCTTAAATCCCTGGAACTTCCAATGCCCTGAGTCCACTTTCCACAGATGGCATGGGGTCAAGGACAAAGGTTAGCAGTTAGTAGTCCAGAAAACTTGTGTCTTTGAGCCATGAGGCTCGAGACCAATGTGTATAGATCAAATTATGACATCAGATATTTTGAGAAAACAGCTTTATGGTAAATTGTTTGGTAAGGAGCCAGGAGATAAACTCAAATCTGCATCCCTGATGAAGAAAGGGCATAAGATTATATAGGTTCTGGAGGACAGGGTTGAAAACAAAGGTGTTACATTTATTGGCTAAGGAACAGTTTAGGTGGCAAAGAAATATGCACTTGGCTGATTTCATTGGCTAGTGACAGGCAGTTCATTGGGGAGAAGTACACAGAGGCTTTTCGTCAAATAAACGAAGGTTTTCGTTTCTCTTGGTGGGGCCTTCACATCTGAATAGGCCCCTTCTCCATATTCATGTCTCCCAATTCCAACTGGTCTTGGAGTTCAACTCAAGTTTAGTTGGTAACTCTTCAAACTCTGCTGTTTATTTAAAAGCAAATCTCAGGAAAAGTTTAGAGAAGCTTTTCTTCCTTGTTCTGTGTTCTCAGGATCTGAAATCAATCCATTCAACCACTAGTCTCAGTTTTACTTGTAGCACATGGTTACACTGGCGGGGTGACAGCAAGGCATGGACAAGCCTGAGCCACATGCACATATGTGTGTGTGTGTGTGTAATATATATACACATGTGCGTATATCTCTATTGTGATAATAGCTTTAAACAAGACAGCCTTTTTGAACCATTATTTAATTATTGCTAAATTAAAGATAAAATAATTTTCCTTTGCAAAGATAAATTTTCCCTCAAAGACATTCTCAAATTTCTTACTAAAATTGAAAATAGCCCAAAGGGTTTTTTACATTCATTGCCCTATATCTATTTACAAGTAGATGGAGAGAGTCCCATACAGGAGAGAGATAATAAAAATCAATACCAATAAAGTCGCAGGATGAGAGACAGAAAACAGGTAAGAAGCAAGAGATTAGACACGGATATAGACATCCAGAGATTCTGATATATTTCCCTTCCCCTTTTACTTTTTAGCTCAGTGCAGTGACATTGGCAATAACTGAGCTGGAATACTCTCTTGGTCACATCTAGTCGGAGATAATCTACTGTTATCGAAGGTCTCAGAGTCTCTTGCTTATCATTTATGCAAGGGGATAATAATAGCTATCTCATAAGGTTAGTATAAGAATAAATAGACGGTACCTATGGCCTTTAGTTTGGCAGACTATACCCTAAGGCATGCGTGCCAGGGGGCTTCTCCTTCAGTGCACTTGGTGGTGATGATGTTGGATTTTCTTTACTCAAACTACAGGACGTACGTGCCTGCCGCTTCACTCTTCACTCCCACGTCTTGTATGGAGGAATTTCTCCCTGGCTTCTCAGCAATATTTACGTTTTGTTGTCAGCATAATTATATCATGATGATAAATAAGGATTTGTTGAGCGAAAAGGTGCATCTTCTTCATGCACAATTGCCCTGAATCGGAGTAAGAAGCAAACGCAGGCAGCCCGCTGGGCTGGTTGACACGCCTGAATCAGCATCTCGCCATGTTCATTTCACACCTGCTCCCACTTTCTTAAAATGTTAAGATCCCTGAGACTGCTGAGCCATTGTCAATTTATTTGACTATAAAATGGTTTTCTTTCTATATGTGCTTTTCAACACACATTATTCTGTCTCTGAAAGTAAATAGATGCTTTTGTTCACCAGCTTTTGACACACACTTTATAGCCTGTAAAAATCTCTCTTTTTAAGAGTACAGGGTGATGAATTTGGCAAGTGCACACACCCAGGCAACTGACAGCACAACAAAGACCAGATAATCCTTTTACCCTCAAAAGTTCTTTTCTTCAGTGAGAAGTTTTCCCCCAGGCCAATCCTAAACAATCACAGATTCACTTCTTATTGGTCTGCTATAAAGGGAGTCATATATCTGTATTCTTTTCTGCCTGGCTTCTTATCCTTGTCAAGTTTTAGGGATTTTTCCATGTCACTGTATAGAGCAGTACACTGCATGCACCTCACTATTTCCCACTCTCACAAGTAATACACGAGGGCTCCATTTACTCTATACCCTCACCATCGCTTGATAAAATACAGCTACAGTGACCACATCTGAGAGGGGAAATCCTGTAGATAGGGGAAGTTATATATAAAATAAAGATGTTTTAAACTAAATATTTATTCTTTGCTAAAAACAAATATATCTTTTAAAGTTTAGTCATTCCAGAGGTTATGTATCTGTCATGTAGATTTTAATTTGCATTTTCCTGATGATTAATAATAGTGACCCTTTCTTTAAAGTGTTTATTTCCCATTTTTATACCTTCTGTAGTAAATTTTACCCATTTTTATTGAGTTGTTTGGTTTCTTGTTATTGAATTTAAAATGTTATCTAGGGCATCTCTGACAGTGCAGGGGTTAAAGACAGAACTATCAAGCTATCAGTAGTCACCGGGCCCAGGAGCTGACCCACATGGAACAGCAGACCTCTCCTGTCTCCCTGCTGCTCCCCTCAGCAGTGTATTTCAGTAAATCTCCCTGCTCTGCTCCCCAATGTCTGGTGAATCCTCTCGACCCAACACCTCTGGCCTAGACCCCAGTTCTTAACATCCATAAATAAATCTTTAATAAAATAAAATGTTCTCTATATTATCCAGAATTGAAGTCTTTTGCAGATATAACTTGCAATTATAAAAAGTTATACATTTTTCTACTTTACTTTTCTAAGTTTGTGTCAGAAAATAAAACTGTTTGCTTTTGATAAATCCTATTTCTCATTTTTAATAGTTCATGCTTTTTTGTCGTATTTATGAAATCTTCCCTATTACAAGGAAAATCACAGAGACTTTCCCTAGGTATTCTTTTTAAAATTTTACAGTCTTAGCCTTCATATTTAAGCCTGTTGCTGCATCTTGATTTTTGACTTCAGGTTGAAGAAAAGGGTTAAATTGCATATTATTGCATGTGAATGTCTAATCATTTTTCTCAGCCACAATTTGTTAAAAAGAATTGCCTAGAGACTGAACAAAGATAGAGGGATATAAAGAACTGATTAATTACTAGTCAACAATCATAAAATTTCAATAAAGTGAAGTAAATAAGTCACAGACCTGCTGTGACACACTGTACATATAATCAACTATAATGAATTTAACACTTAAAATTTGTTACATAAATCAATTTCAGGTTAAGCAATCTTATTACAATGAAATAAAATAAAAATGAATTACCTGAAAAACAGCTGGTAAAAAATTACCATATATGTGAGGTTCTATTTCTGAACTCTGTTTAATCATGAATTGATATATTTATACCTAAACTAGTAACACCATTTAAATTGCTATTGCTTTATAATAAGACTAGAATTTAAGTAAAGTGCTCTGGTTTTCTTATTTTTCAAAATTATCTAGCTATTCGAATTCCTGTGTGTTTCCATATAATTTTTGAAACAGCTTATAAGTTTCAACAAAAACCTGCTGGGATTTTAATTGCAATTGCCCTGAATCATTAGGTCAATTTGGGAAGAATTGCCTCTTAACAATATGGAGTCTTTCAGGTCATGCAAATGGTATATTTGTCCACTTATTTAACTCCTCTTGAATTGTTCTTTCCCCTTCTTTATAATTTCTTATGCCTCTAATCGAATTCTCATGTTTAATCAAATTGGTTAGTGCTTCTAAAACAATGATGTATAGTGCTAATGGACACCCTGCCATGTTCCAAATGTTCTTAATGGGAATACTTCTACTGTCTAAAATACTATAAGTAGGATGCTGTCTTTAGCAGTAAGATATGTATTTTTGTCACATTAATTATTCATTAATTTGCAATTTCTTAAATTTTTAAATCATAAAAGATTACATTCCATTGAAGTTTCCTTCAAGTCCCATGGCACATAGAGACAATCACAGAATTTTTTACTTAGATGTATTTATATATAATATTATATTAAAATATTTCTAATGTTGTACAGATCATGCACTATATTCCCATCAACAGTGTAAAAGTTTCCTTTTTCTCCACACCCGTGTTAGCGCTTGTTTCTGGTCTCACAAGTGTAGGGTAGTCGATATCTCATTGTTGTTTTGATTTTTATTTCCTTGTTGGATAATGAGTATTTTTTCAAGTGCCTGTTGGAGAAGGGTCTATTTAGTTGTTCTGCCCATTTTTTTTTAAAGATTTATTTATTTATACAGAACTGGGGTACAGGCCAGAGATGCGGAGGGTGAGAGTATTCACCAGGGACAGAGTGGGGAGCAGAACAGGCAGATCGACAAAATACACTGCTGAGGGGAGCAGCGGGCGGGTCAGGAGAGGTCTGCCACGCCATGTGGATCTCCTCCAGGGCAGGTGGGGATCAAACTCATGTGGAAAGGGCTTAAGCTTCTTAGTGCAGTGCTTTAACCCGCTGCGCCACCAGGGAAGGCCCTGTTCTGCCCATTTTTTGATTGGGTTATCCATTTTCTTTCCATTGAGTGGTATGAGCCCTCTGTAGATCTTGGACATTGGTCCCTTGTAAAATGTATGGTAGCAAATACTTTCTCCCATTCAGTAGGTTGTCTTTTCATTTTAATTATGGTTCCTTTCACTGTGAAAAAGCTTTTTAGTTTGATGTAGTTCCATCTGTTTATACTCTCTTTTGTTTTTGTCTTCCTTGCTGCTGGAGATGAATTTGCGCAAAATATCATCGAAATTTATGCTCCAAAGTGTTTGCTTATGTATTTTTCTATGTAAATTTTGTTTCATGACTTTCATTCCAGTCTTTTATCTACTTTTAGTTGATTTTTGTGTCTTTCTATAATTTTTATGTATGCTATGAGATTATGGTCTAGTTTCACTTTTTTTTTTTAAAGATTTATTTATTTGTGCATACAGAACTGGGGTACAGCCCAGAGGCTCAGGGGCAGTGAGAGGCTTCACCAGAGACAGAATGGGGAACAGAACAGGCAGATCGATGAAGTACACTGCTGAGGGGAGCAGCTGGTGGGTCAGGAGAGGTCTGCCACGCCATATGGTCACCTCCAGGTCAAGCAGGAATCAAACTCATGTGGCTTTAGCTTCTTAGTGTTGTGCTTTAACCCTCTGCGCCACCAGGGAGGTCCTAGTTCCACTTTTTTATGCAGCTGTCCAGTTTTCCCAACACCATTTATTGAAGAGATTTTCTTGTTCCAGTGTAAATCCTTGGATCCTTTGTTTAGATTACTTATCCAGTATAGGTGTGGATTCTTAGGTCTATTCGATTGTTCTATATATATGGTATTGTTCTAGTACCGTGCTGTTTTAATTAGTATGGTTTTATAGTATAGTTTGAAATCTAGAATTATAAGCACATCGTTCTTCCTCTTTTTTGGTCAGGATTATTTTAATTATTCAGGGTCTTTTATGCTACCATGTTAATTTCAATAATGTTTTCCATTCTTTGAAGAATACCATTGAAATATTTTTGTATTGCATTAAATCTATATATTGTTTTAAGTAGTGTGGTCATTTTAGCAAATCTGAGTCTTCCAATCCATGAACAAGAAATATCTCTTTGTGTCTTCTTCTATTTATTTTAATAATGTCTTAGAGTTTTCTTCACCTCCTTTGTTAGGTTTACTCCTAGGTATTTAATGTGATTATAAATGGGATCACTTTCTTAATTCTGCTCTCTTCTAGTTCATTGTTTGTATATAAGAGGTGACTGAGTTTTATGTATTAATTTTATAACCTGCCACTTTGATGAATTGGTTTATTGTTTCAATTCAATTATTTTTTTCTCTATGTATATATTATGTCATCTGCAAATAGTGATAGCTTTATTTCTTTCCCAATTTGTATTCTTTTCTAGCTTACTCTTGCTTTAGCTAGGTCATACAATACAATGTTGAATAGTAGTGGTGAGAGTGGACATCCTAGACAAGAAAATTTTTTAGGGAACCTACATGACGGAGAGTTGTCAGAGGAAAGAGAATTCATCATCATATGGGAAAATAAAAAATGTCCATATTTCATCATAGGGAACTTTTGCAGAAGAGCTGGGTCCCTTATTGAATGACCATCTCATCATATGCAAGAGTTCAGTGGTTCAAAAGCATCCCCATATATTTGTCATGGATTGAAGAATCTTTTTAGAAACAAGAAAGATAAGGTTGATATTATCATGTCAAATTTACAAAGAAATTAAAAGAAAGAAGGAAAACAATTTACCTACAATCCTAACTGGCATTAGCAGAGTCAGATTCAGCGCCTGTACCTTTTGAATCAAATGCTTTTTCCACTATACTTTAGTGAACAAGGCAGAGACAAAGGACACATTTTGAATACAGTAAGTTAGAAAAAAACTGAGACTGTTCATCCCTTTCTGTCTGAGCCAGTTCCTTCTCACGTTCAGATGTTGAAATGGAAATATTTGGAATTTGCAAGAGTACAAACTGTGGGAGAAGGAGATGAAGCATAGAGATGATGCTCGGGCCTCCTCCCCCCACCCAGGGGTCTTGGCATGTGGTTCTAGAGATAGAGAGGCATCAGGCATTTAGAATGGGGCTCAGCCCCCTTTCCTTTCCCCATGTCATTTATCTTGGCAGTCATGAAACAGAGTGACCTGGCTGAAGGGGGAGAAGATGAATTAAGCAGACAGAAACAAGAAGGAAACTTCATTTGATTCAACCAGTCAGAATTCAAGAAAAACTCTTATGCTTTTTTTTTTAATATATCTATTGAGAAACCTTAATAGGACAGGTTTTGTAATTGGCAAGTGGAAGATGCTTTTTTTTCTTTTTTCTCCCTATCTAGTGCTACTTTGGAGCGAGTGGTAAAGTATGTGAATATAGAAACACAGAGATGCCAGCCAAGTCAATTATATTTTGTATTCTTATCAAATTTCTCAAGCAAATTGATTGCAGAAAAAACCAGTGAACCATATAGTTACATTTTGTTCTTTGTTATAGCAGAACCAATTGCTTCAGAATTTGCTTCATCTATAACGTTGCCCATCATTGTCAGTCAAAATTTAAGGGTCCAGAGTTCAAAAGAAAAACACTAAACTTTTTTTCTTGACAGCTAATTTGGAGGAAAGTGCGGTAAAAAAAAAAAAAAAAAAAAAAAAAAAAAAAAAAAAAAAAAACAAAGATTTTAGTTTGACTTTCATGTGGCTAAGAACCGGAAAACCTGATGGTCCAGACAGAGAATAATATTCAGAGCTGCCTGCATGTTTTCAACTAGGCATGGATCTAAAGAACTCAAGAGATGGCTAACCTGGGCCTAGGTGGGGGACCAATGTTAGCCCTATATTACAAGTGGAGAACTGATCTTTGCTGCAAACAAGTATATTGCAAGGCAAAAATTTCCAGGTGCATATATATTTAGACACAAACGCTTTGAATCCCACTTTAGCCACGTAAGAATTATGCTAGCTTTAGCAGCTTGGTTAACTTTTCGTATACCATCTTTTAAATTTTGCTTTTTTTTTTAAGGTAATGGTGCATTCTGGTTTTATATAAGTTTTACATCTGCATCATCGTAAGTCAATGTATTAATTTCCTTATACTCTATGTCATCATCTGTAATTTAAGGATAATACTACATGTGTGAGAGTTACTGAAAAAGTTCATGCAAAACCAGAGTTTAGCATAGTAACTGATACGTAAAATGCCCTTAATAAAAGCTAGCTAATATTAATAATCAAAATTAAGAATAAAAATATCAGGAAGGATATGGTCATGTAGAACTTAAGGAAGGGTACAAAAATTAGCTACATCAGAGACTGCAAATTTGTCATAAGGAGTCAGTCTGATAGGAAAGCCAGAGCACTATCAGTGAAATCAAGTACAGCTTCCTGGCAGTAATGGAAAACAGTATGCACTCACCTGGATCATTTTTAAACCTAATGCCTCATTCTATCTCACCTTAAACTCTGAATCAGAAGCAGATTGGAGTGAGAGTAAAACACATGCCTATCACCCAGCTTCCAACTCCCAGCTGGGAAGGGGTTGATCTTTCTATACAAGGCAGAGGGCAAAGTTCAAATCAGCAGTATGTGGGGAAAGGTCAGCTAGTGTCCTATAGGTGGGGCTTGCTGGGCTCTGCCCACGCGGAGTCCTGCCACTGGAGCATGCCATTCGCTGCCTTTGAAGGGAATCGGCTCATGCCCAGGCCCCTTCAGTGCTCTTTCCACAGTGCTCAATGCCCCTTAGGTCCCTAAGAAATCTAAGGCATAGCTACAAATCATACCTCTGTAGCTCAGATCTTTAAAAGGGACATAGACTTCTGAAATGGCTTTTTTCCATGGAGGACATCTATCATCAGGTCAGCGCTAGAATGGGGTGCACCCCCCCTTGCCTCTTAGTATTCCACACAACAAGGTCAAAGAGTCACACACCTCCAAGCCACTGTGGCCACACTCAGCCACACTGTGCCCCTTGAAGCTTTCAGGGAGAGTAGAAGCGAATGAACTCAGAACTCTGTATCGCTCCCCTGCAGAACCAGAGACAGTGACACCCAAAGCTTGTCTGGGGGATGCTGAACAACAAAGTCCCAGGGAGAGGGCAGAGTCTACATTGTTGGTCCAGTGTCCCCAGCTCCTGCCATGTGCTTACATGATTTCAACATCCCCCAGCTCATGTAGCTTGGAGCTAACACTTTCACTTGCGTGATGAAATGGCCAAATCAAGTAAGTTCTCTAAGGTTTGCTTTCAGGCTCCTGCTTCCCCAAGAATATCTAGGCACCAAGCCCCTATCATGGAAGAGAGGAAGGCACTTTCATACAAAGCCTGGCACAGAGGGCACATGAAGTAGGCGTTCGATAAACAGGTCTTCCCTCCTGCTTATGTGGGGTGGAAGGGGAAAGGAACCATTCACAGGAGAGCTAGGTCTGAAGTCTCCCAAGGTCACTAAAAGAAACCTGCATCCTCAACAGTAGTAGCCAGGCTTCAGGAATCTCCCTCACCCTCTGTGCACTTCAACCCTCCCCAGGTGGGTGGGAAGTTTCCTCAATCTGGAGGGAGAAGGCGCTCTGGGGAGCAGCAGAGGGTGGGCTCTGTGCCACCCCTATGCCCTCCACCAGTCCCGCCGCAGAGACTTCCAGGACATTACTTGTTCTTAGTCTAAATGCTTTAATGTTGCAGATATATACAAGCTTGACAAATAGGGAGCACCAAATGACCATTAGGATTATAATATGTGTGTGAGGAAGCCATTGGAATAGTCACTGCAAATAAACGGTCGTATAAATGCTAATATTCCCACCTTTTACTAGTAATAATAATGCATCATCTGGCTAAAACAGTTCCTTAAGTACCTTATGTTCTCTGCTGGAATCAAGTCATTAATCCCATTTCTATAGCTAATGGGGAAGCCCTGATTCCAAATTAAGGTCCTGAAGAAAGGAACTGAAATTAATGACAGAGGGGAATAATTTTTTTCTACAGTCAGAAGCTTGCTCTGACAAGCAGTACTTTTTGCCTCTCAATTTACTACTCAGGAAAGAAATGGTTAACACACCTACCTCAATCGTTTTTAATCTGGTCAGCAGAGACATTGTTAGGACTTCACGGAAACCGTGATCTCCGTTCCCTAGAGAATCCATACTCCAGTCAGCCATGGAGACCGAGTGCACTTCACAGCGAGCCACTGGCAGCAGCGCTGCGCATCACGCCTGCCCACATCGCCCTTTTCTGTCTGGGACTCTTCCACGAGAGAAACAGTGGCGCCTGAGAGGTCCATGTTTGAGGATCTCCACAGCTGATGGACCCACATTACTTCCCTGCTCTAGGGGCATCGAAATTTCTGGGTTGATTAGCATAGTTTAAGTCGTTTTCCTTGTCTCTGAAGTGGATAAAGCAGTAAGAAAAACTCACGATTATTCATCTAATTATTCGACTATAACAGTAATAAGTGACCGGAAGGCAGGAGCAAGGGAGGGCAAGCAGAGAGAGCCCCCCCACCCCACCGAAGAGTCTCAGCTTTCCTCAGGGTTCCCTGCAGGACAGAGTTGGGGAAGTCCACCCAGAGCAGAGCCCAGGTCCCTGTCCCAGAGTCGCCCTCGTTCAATGTCACTCAAAGGCCCAGGAGCAGCAGGTCCAAGAGAGCAGCTGCCTCCTCCTAGGAGCCAGACCAGGGATCCTGGCTGCTGCAAGGGCAGCTCTAGGCTTTGATTGTGAGGGGGTTAGGGGGTGTAAAGTGAAACAGGAGGAATTTAAAGAGCACAGAAAGGAAAAGACGCTAAGTGTCTGGTGGCGGTGTTCCCAGCAGAGTCCATGGCTGCTGAACCACTGGTCCCTGCTCACAATTACAGTCCTAACCAAAGGTGGTTACTGCACCAAGCCTTGCGCAGCTGAGTGACCGTCTCCTGCCCAGAGGGGGCGTTTCCCGTTCCCACTCAGCAGCGCTGCTGGGACAGAACAGCCACTGGAATCCTCTAGAGAGGTGCCCACGCAGGGCTTGAGAGTTCATGAACACAGAGTAAGTGGGCTGGGCCCCCTTTTTTCTTTGGGGCGGAGGGTACATTGTTATAAGTAGAGTGATTTAGCAAATTGTTATCCAAACACTTGAAAAGACAGCACTGGTGGTGATGCCAGGCGAATAAAGATAATTAGCACCATCTGGGGTGGTCCTCAACAGACACAGCCATCCTAAAGGAGGGAGTGGTTCTGGCTGGGCTTCCCACCTTGGGGAGCTTGCAGAGGAGCGGGACACTGGCTGCCATGCTGGCTAGCCCTAGCCCTTTCAAACTATCTCAACTGCTCCCCCTCCGGAGAACCAAAAGACACTTTTAAAATAAAATATTTTAAAGCTACTAACATAAATGTATTTTGAGACTCACTGATCTAACAATGGGAGGTGACTGGTGATGGAAGTCTCAGAAAAGGAAAAAAAGAAAGAAACTTGACCCATAAGTTCTTCCCCCACCACTTAAAGATTTATACATCATTGCCTTTAAATAGAATATATTGTCGACTCAATTAAGTGTGTGTTGGATAAACCTAGAGCAAGCTTCTTTCTTGACTTACAAATAAGCATCCCAAGAGGGGATTGCCTTTGAAACCAGCCCTTTCTCATGCCTTTCTTCTTCCAAGATGGATTCATGGGGCAGTATTTATTTTTCTGAAACAAGCCCGTTCCTCAGCTATATCTTCTCTGCCAAGTTGACTTGGTAAAGTAGGATGAATGGAAAATGGAGGGGGGGGGGGAATCTCCAGATCTGCAACTTTATCTCTCTCTCTTTTTAAAATTTAGATCTAGTAAAAGTAAAAGTAAATAGATGTTCCTCTGTAGGTGTTATAGTTCTCAACAACTTATCCATCTTTAACACCATAAAGAGAAAAATGACCATATATTAAATCCCTGGGCATAAACATGGCAAAAGAAGTAAAGGGATGAGGGCTGGCACTCATTTGTAATTTTACAGTATCTGGCATGTTGTAAGTTTTTCAATCATAAGCAAGAGAAATTTGATAACCTTAACAGTTCTCTTTATGAACCTTTTTCTACATTGCTTTTGCAAAACTTTGAGCTTCTTTTAGCCCTCACTCTCTCACTGTTGCTTTGCAACCTGTATCTCTAAGTTCAAAGCCAGGTCCACTTGGAGCAAGGAAGGGTTCTCAAATGCTCCTGTTCCCTGAAGGAACTTTTCACCTAAACATGTAGCCGGCATTGCTGGGCTCCAGCTTCCTAGGAATATACCTAGATAATCACATATCCTCTCTTCAATATATGCTGTACCACCAGGTAAACCATTCCAAAAGCAGAGGCATCCTGTTGTTGGACACAGGGAACCCACAAAACTTCTCATCCATAACCAGCCTCCCCTCCTTCCAGGGACCTCTTCATCTCTACCTCCATCCAGTGAACACCTGAACCAGTTTTCTGACTCGTCTTTCTTTACTTCCATTACTCTGTGACCCCCACGACAAAGGTGTATTTAGAAGGTAAGAGTGTTTCAACATTCTGAACCCTACTGAAAGTGTAGAACTGTACCAAGCAAAGAAATTCTAGAGTCACAAACTGAGGTATCTTTTCTGTTAACAGTGGAGAAAATATCAAGTCTTTTCAAATGGCTAAAAGAGCAAAACTCATAACTTTGAGGGAAAGAAGCAAGGAATTTGTTTGGGTGATAAAGAAATGAGAAGGGATGGTGAATATAAAAATAATTACAGCATATCGATCTGTAGTTCTATAAAAATATAAACATTTACTACCTATGTAATGGTATGCCTCACAGGATCTATAAAATAGTGTCTTTGCATAAAACCTCTGATTTCATTTGGAGAGGGCTGTATTTATTAATTATAATATTGAGTAAATGCTATATTTCTTAAATATAGTGTCATAATAATACTTAATTGTAAAAGTCATTGGAAAGGACTTTCATATGTGAGTTCAGCCAGCCCTCTCTCACCACAGATGACAGGCCACAAACCATTTCAATAATGTCCTTATGAAACTGTGTATGTGACATGGAATAAGTTATGTCTTGAAAGGCAACGTAAAACATACTTGTCAGACTTTAATCACCGACATCAGGATGTTCCATGTTTATTACTTTCTCTGTTTCTGTGACTTGATTCTGACATCAACTCTTCTCCATCTACTAATCATCATTCTACAGGACAATTCAGCCTCTTGTTTATAAAGAAATGTTGCCCATCCTCGCTGTGTTCTTCTTCTTTCCCTAAAGACATTCTTTATCACTTTTTGTTCATTCTGACAAAAAAAAAAAAAAAAAAAAACCTGGGATTTGCATGACACCAAAAAAGAGATTGAATATTTAGTGTATGTGCCTTTCAAAGAGCTCAAAATATAAAACCACTCACATAGGCATTACTTTCTTCTCCTAAATTCATAAACGTCCCACTCTGGTATGATTTTGTGATATTTCAGTATTGATTTTCTTTTAACTTAATTACTTTTCCTCTCGGGTTTTCTTATTCCAAAGGATGTAACCCCCTTTTTTACATCTTACTATCACTTAGATGATGACCTAATATATACATGGCAAAACTTCAAATGTGGGAGAAGAAATTCACTCTCTGGTTGCATTATTCTAAAGGTAACCCAGATCTTTTGTCATTCACAGGATCCCATTTGTGCCAGTCTCATTTCCTCAGAGAATGCTATTTTGGCTGTACTAAGTAACAGGAAATAAAATTGTGTCATTACTGGTCTTTAAAAGTCAAATATAGAGTAGCTACATTAAGAATCAGATAAAGAATATCTTAAAAATTAACCACTGAGGCCCTCCCTGGTGGTGAAGCGGGTTAAGACACAGCACTAAGAAGCTAAAGCCACTTCAGCATGAGTTCCATCCCTGCTCCGGAGGTGACCACATGGTGCAGCAGACCTCTCCTGACCTGCCCACTACTCCCCTCAGCAGTGTACTGAGTCAGTCGGCCTGTTCTGTACATCACTGTCTCTGGTGAATCTTCTTACCGCCCCTATACCTCTGGCCTATACCCCAGTTCTGTATGCATGAATGAATAAATCTTTATTAAAAAAATTAACCACTGAACTCTGAAACCCACTGAAAGTATAGAACTGCACCAAGAAAAGAAATTCTAGAACTGAAGCATCCAGCAGGAGAGGAGGAAGGGGTTAAGAACAAAGAGGGAAGGAAGCACATTGGACTTTGGCAGTGAATGATGGGTGATTTGGCATGGGTGCCTACAGCAGCAATACCTGATGGGGGAATCGAAATATTACCTCAATTAAACATAAAGTTTAAAACATCTAAGCTACCAAAGCAATGCCATCAGCGCTGTCCACAGTCATCATGGCAAAGGAGGCATATCTGAAAATCCAGTTCTGAAGGAGAAACACACAGGAGGGCTGGCTAGAATGATAACATCACACCACCCTCCATCGTCTTCCTGGCCACAATCACTTAAACAAGCCACTACAGGGGACAGGGCTGATGACAGTCACATCAAACAACTACTCCTCCCAACACTGCCTGATGGGACCATGGAGTTCATTGCCTTGGGCATGGTGTTGCCTGATTATTGAGGTATTAAATCAAACTGAAAGGGCTAAGGCTACCAAGTGCTGCTTCTTTTAATACTACACTATTAAAGTCCAGTTTGTGCAGGCACTAGGATGAGGACTCCAGCACAACTTTCATCAAATAGGACCTCCAGCCCACGTTTTCAAAAAATTCCAGTGCATTCCTCCCCCCCATCCTTACCAAGTCACACTTACCTGCCCTATCACCCCCAATGAACATCTATTTAACTGACCCTTATAGGGTTCCCCTGAGGGTGAAGTTGCTGGATACTGGTATTATAAGAATTGTCCACTTAAAAAAAGATAATTGTTATAAAAGAAAGACATTTCTACAATGGAGGGAGAAAAGACCAGATACAAAGACCAAAATTAAACCTGGGAAGGAAAGGAGAAAAATAGTTTTCTAAATTAAAAGAGTAAATCAGGTAAGATAAGTAGGAAATGAATAGTCTTTTCACCAAATGCCGGTTAACAACTGGATTGCCTACTAAAAAGTATGAAGTTGGACCTCTGAAAACTGAAGAGCTTAGACTAAAAAAAGAAAGAAAACAAAGAAAGAAATCACTTCGAAGCAAACAGCAAATCTTCATGACTCTGGTCATGTAATGATGATTGCTTAGCTTCAATGCCAAAAGTACAAGTTCCAAACGAAAAAATAGATATATATTGTCTTATATAAAAATTAAATATTTTCTGCTGCAAGTAATACCATCAAGAAGGTTAAAATACAACCTAAGACATGGAAAAGAAATGCAACTATGTAGTGTGACAGATGTTAACTAAACTTAGTGCATGCCATAATATATATAAACATTGTATACCTGAAATAAATATAATGCTGTATGTCAGCTATACCTTAACAAAGAGAATGGGAGAAAATATTTTCAAATTATATATTGAATAGGAATGTTTTTCCAGACTAATAAGGAATTTTCCTGAACTCAATAATACAAGGGAAAATAAACAATTTAAATATGAGCCAAGTATTTGAATAGATGTTTCTCCCACAAAGATGCGCAAATGGTCACTAAACACCTGTAAAAATGCTCAACATCATCAGTCATCAGGGACACAACCATAATGAAAATCCTCACCACACTATGAGAGAGCCCACCACCATTATGTTACTATGATAAAAGTGGTAACAGCATATGCCAGTGAGAGTATGATAATTAGCACCTTCATGAATTATGGTGGAATATAAAATGGTATCACCATTTTGGAGAAACAGCTTAAGAGTTCCTCTAATGTGAAATATAGAATCAAATATGACCCAGCAATTCTGCTCTACATATACACCCCCAAAAGCAAAAACCCATCACGTACATTCAAATTTCAACAGCATTATTCATAGTGAAAATGAATATTCAAAATGAATATTTATAGCATCGCTATTCATAATTTCTCCAAAGCAGAAAGACCCAAATAATTGTCTGTTGACTGATAAATAAATATGGCATATCCATACAATAGAATACAATTTCACAATAAAAATGAAGTACTAAGCCATGCCACAACACAGATGAACCTTGAAAACTTTATCCAAAATGAAGTAAAAGAATCCTTGAAAAAGATATCCTATAATTCCATTTATATGAAATATGAATAAGTATATTTTAGAGACAAATTATAATAATGGTTGTTATAGGACTTGAAGAGTTGTGGAGAATGAGGAATGATTGCAAATAGGTATGGGGTTTCTTTTAGAAGGAACAAAAATGTTCTAAACTTACAGGTAGAGATGATTTTGCAATTCTATAAATATATCAAAAAGCCTTGAATTGAACATTTTGTGAGTAGATGAATTGTTCCTATGTGAATTATATTCCAATTGACGTGAGGTATATACCTTGGAATGGTTTCTCTCTATGAAAAGGCAGTCATAGTCTTTATTCATTACATGAGTATGCTATTGAAATTATCATTTTCTACACAATCACAGAGCAAATAGTACCATGACAATTGCAGTTTATGATATATGTAGCTTGATTTAATGCACTTTTGAAAGTTCAAATCTATTTGCAAAGATTACTGTCTGGGTTTTTTTCTCACTAAAATAAAAGGGAGAAAAAGAAAAAAACTTCCAATGAACCCAACTTTTCTGAGAAAAATACTGAATCAATCCATTTTATTGTTTTAATGCAAAGGATCTGAATTTATGGGTATTCCCAGATGGCTGTTCTATCTTATATTTTACCCCTCTGTCTCATGTGCTAGAATTCATGTCAGATATTTTGTGTAATATTTTTAAAAGACATTCATTCAAGTTTAATTTTTACAGAAGTTAAAGTGTGTTGTTATCTTGCAAAGAGACACAAAATTTGAGTTTCTTCTTTTCACTTTGGTTCCTTTGCCAAAATATTACCAAAAACCATGTCTGATACAATGTTTGTCAACATGGTGATGTCATACCAGCAGCACTCACTGCAAAAGTAGCAGAGCAGTGTGTGGAAATGAGCAGAGTATAAAATAATCCCCCCCAACTCGAATTGCCAGGGGTACTGTGAACAGTAGGAGCCCACACATACATCTGCTACCAATGCTCAGCTCTACCTGCAGAGAGATGGATTATGGGACCAGAGGTGGCCTATGACGTGAAACAGTACAACTTAACTTCTTGTTCCTTCCTTGGCTAGTAACAAAGGTGGAAAGAATAGATTTATTGACCCAATTCAGGAGTTTTGTTGTTGCTTTTTGTACAAAATGTCTGAGTACAGAAAGCTAATAAAGCTACAATGTCAGATACCTCCAAGAGTCAATGAATCAAAATACCAGGAAATCTTGTGTGAGAAATTATGATGTCTCCTACACTGCACTGATGACTGTGGGATACAGGACTCTATTTTCAAATAATGTGCAATCTAGTTGATATGACAAGACTAATCTCTATGAAAACATCAGGAATCAGAGCTTGCTGTGATAAGAGAGAACAGCCTGAACTTGTCAAAAAACATGCTAACATTGGCAGAGGTATTGGTAACTGACAAAATCCTGCATAACAGTTCAATGAATCATCTTGCTTGAAGGGCAGTCAAAAATAGAAAAAAGCCTGCATCTGATTAAAATTCTCGTGTTCAATATGGTGGGTTCACCTAAAGTGTAGTAGAGGCTTCCCAGACTAAGTGGGATTTGATATCAGCAAGAAGTTAAAGAGGCAGCGAATTCTTCTTCTGACAGCAGGGTCTAGACTAGGGTAGTTACTCAAAACGCTGTTTCCGCATTTCATTTTCACAGCACAAATCCCAGGTCCAATCCTAATTTTACTGGCTTGAATCATGTGACTATCCTTAGATCAATCCCAAAAGGACCAATATGGGAAGACTAGCAACTGCTAGTCTACGATATTAGTGGCTTTTTAAATAAATTACTACGTGGTACTGCCGAATTCCTGGATTATTTACAGTAACAGAACTTCCGTTCCTTTTTCTGACCCCTCCATTCTTTCTCCTATTTTAGTTCCTGGGTTTTTATTTAATTATAATTGAGGTTTTCAAAATGTAGCTCTTCTTCCCATCTGAGAAAATCGATTCCACTGGGTCATTTAACTTCTCCCCAACTTTATCTATCAGTCTATTATCTACCTATCTGAATAGAAAGTATTTCCTAATGACAGTTGTTGTTAGAGGTAATTAATTGTCCTTTAAAGGAAATAAAAAATTATCTCTCGGGGTCCTCCCTGGTAGTGCAGTGTGTTAAAGCGCAGCACTAAAAAGCTAAAGCCACTTTAGCATGAGTTCAATCCCCGCCTGCCGGAGGTGATGGACATGGCACAGCAGACCTCTCCTGACCTGCCCGTTGCTCCCCTCAGCAGTGTACTTCGTTGATCTGCCTGTTCTGCTCCCCACTCGGTCTCTGGTAAATCCTCTCACCGCCCCTGTACCCCAGTTCTGTATGCACAAATAAGTCTTTTTTAAAAAATTATCTCGCAATGACATTTACCCACAAAATTATTTCATCACTTTTCCCATCTTCTCACCCAAATTCAAGACCTGGGTTTCTTTTCAAACCCAGGACTCCTTTTCACATAGAATGAAAGTTAATTTGCTAAGAGTTCCAGTGTGGAGCAAATGCTTGGCTACTTTTAAAACAAATTAGCTTTGCTTAATAAGCATTAAGCCTGCAAATTTTTTAACCTTTAATAACCTTAAGCCCCTTATCCTATAACCCAAGTGCTTTGGCAAAGTTAAGGAAATTCACAATTTGTTTTAATATAGTCTTGATTTAGCAATCCAGTACCCTCACTAATAAATTGCAAGAATAAGTCACTTTTTGGACTACAGCCAAGAGCGTAATTAGCCTGCTACGCCCTTGGACTCTTAATCACCAGTAGTAACCCTCTGGAGGGAGACAATGTTTAGCATTATGAACAAGTGAAGCAGAATTTCTGTTGAAGAAGAGAAGTTTTTCAATGTACTTTGCTTTGACTTTTTTGGGGGGGTGTGGTTGAGAGTAGCGGGGAGAGGATGAAGAGGAGAGGAGGAACCCAAAGTTTTACTTACGCAAGACAGGCGTAGGCTTATACCATCATGTAAGATACCAGCCTTTCCTATTAACTAATTAAATAATAGTACAGTTTACACTTACTACCTAGGTAATGGTAACATGAAGCATAGGGAATTTAACAGACTCCTATTATTCAATATTCTTTAATTTTTTTTAAAGATTTATTTATTTGTACATACAGAACTGGGGTACAGGCCAGAGGCTCAGGGGTGGCGAGAGGCTTCACCAGAGACAGAGTGGGGAGCAGAACAGGCAGATCGACGAAGTACACTGCTGAGGGGAGCAGCGGGCGGGTCAGGAGAGGTCTGCCACGCCATGGGGTCACCTCCGGGGCAGGCGGGAATCGAACTCATTCGAAAGTGGCTTAAGCTTCTTAGTGCTGTGCTTTAACCCGCTGTGCCACCGGGGAGGGCCAATATTCTTTTATATTTTAATAATTTATCCTTACTTACTTTGGAGGACAGTAGGGATCATAGGAATAAAGTTAAAGGAAAATAAATTAAAATGCAAGTAGCCTTTTTTATATCTGCATTAAGTTCAAAGCTCCAGAATGAGAAAGGAAACTACTGGTAAAATGACATATGGCCATCAAACGCAGACAGAGGCTTTGGCCTCTGCAAAATTGTTATCAGACAAGTTTGAAAATTAACTGAGTTTCATCCCAGAAATATTTCAAGGCTTTTTGTATTTACTATTCAACCTCTTTCTTCGCGATCTTAGGAGAAACCCTTTTAAAAGTGCCTATCAGATTTGCCAAAGGTAACCAGTTTATTTCCTCTGGAACAAACACTGATAAACTCTTGACATGTTTAGGCCCTCCCTGATGGCGTAACAGGTTGGAACGCAGCACTGCAAATTGGTGGCAGCCGCTTCAGCGTGAGTCTGATCCCCACCCCAGAAGTGACCACATGGCACAGCAGGCCCCTCCTGTCTCACCTGCTGCTCCCCTCCGCAGTGTATTTTGTCGATCTGCCTGTTCTGCTCCCCACTCTGTCTCTGGTGAATCCCCCCCACCGCCCCTGCACTTTTGGCCTGTACCCCAGTTCTCTATGCATAAATAAATAAATCTTAAAAAAAAACAAACTCTTGACACATTTAATCTCATCGCCTCACAATAACCCTGTTAGACTATACTACTGTTATTCTCATTTGACATACGAGAATGCCAAGATTGACTGTCACAGAGCTGGCTACAAATGAGCATTTTGAATGGGTTTCTAAAACCATGGGTCTGGGTCTGAAGAATAGCACTGGGGATCCTTGCCCTCCTCCGCTCATTGCCCTGTAAAATTCTGACTTATGTGAGAATTTGTATTTAATTACCCCATGGAGAAAAATCTGCACCTATAAGTTCCTTAATATCTGATGCCACATCGTGTTGGGTTTTGTCTCTGCATGAAGCCCCAAATAGAGGCAATCCAGCTGCTCTCTAACTCTGTGTTGAGTCTGAGCCAGCAGAATCAATGGTAGGAGCCTGTGATCAACTGTGAAGTCTGCAATCCAGGTAGCGTCACTGTCTGCAGTCTCTTGAATATCAGACAAATCCTTCACCTATAAGAAGGTTTTGGAGACCTACTAAATTCTGCAGACCAGCCTGGTAAGATTACAGCCTGGGGGAGCAGCCAGTGAGGTGGGGGAGGTGTGCTGTGCCATGTGGGTCACCTTCCTGGTCTGGATCACGCTGGTGTTTCAGTGGCAGCTGATAGCCTCGTGGTGCTGTGTTTTAACCCCTTGCACCACCATAAGTGTTTAAAACCATGAAACTTGTGTGTAAGGAAAAATAAACATGTTTAACCCCCCCCCAAGGGAAAAAAAAAGACTAGCTGCTCAGCTAATCTTTTAATCCCAATACACCAAACTCTTGCAGCTTACCAAGAAGTCATTAAGTTATTTATATTTTAATGTTTATGTTTTGTTTTCTTTAGTTCATGTATTTGCTTGGTTTCTCTGTATATCACAGATGAGTCTTTCACCATCTGTCTTATCTCACTAAACAAACTATCTATGTTTGCAAATGGAAAATTGTGGGAAGTGGCAAGATTTTATCCTTTTTTAGAGCTGGGTAATTTTCCACTTACTGCCATACTCATAAGACCCTATTTTGGTACCAAGAAATACCTTTCAATTTATCCAACTGTCTATCAGCTATTATGTTTAATAGCATTGCTGCAAAATTCAGCCTAAATGGCATTCAAAAAACTAAGGAGATAAATACATAGATACTCCTGCCAAAATGCATTTTTTCAATCCTTGAAATGGTATCCTACATGCCTTTTATTATACTTATTACAAAAAGCCAAAACCAGGCTTTTTGGAAGGAAGGTAAAAAAAAATCTTCATATACTCCCATATTTTATTCCTTTCTGACCCTTCCCACTAATTTTGTCTGTCCAATTAGAGAAACAGTTTTACCTTTGTATTAAGTTCTGACCACTTGTGGAAAAACAAATCATCTGGACAGTATGAAAACTGACTTACAGCAATACTCCACCTGATTACAGAACTAGACACATACAGATAAAATAACTAAGGATAAGCCCAAAGCGATCATCAACAAATGTAAAATAAGATGCTTCCTGTTTCTTAATTATGTATCTCTGCTCTTTGTAGTTTTGTGCTACCATCCTGTTATTCCATTCAGAGTTTACAGAAATTCTTAATGAACATTGCTAAAAATAACCTCCCTCAGAGACACAAATGACTTACCTTGATAATGATGGTTTCATTGCTTCTCTTATTTTATTTGTGCAGCAGGTGATCATTAAAATTAAGCTCTTGATTAAAATTACCCAGGGCAATTTATCTCAGGCTGCCTTCTCACTTAACAAGAGAAGAGATTCATAAATACTGATGGGGCTGAAGTTTTCACCATGTTTAGTCACTCTTTGGGATAGAAGTTGCTATGTTAGCATTAAAAATCAAAATAATTAACTAGAATAATCTAATCCCCTGGTATCGAGATATTCATAGTGTCATTGGCAATATAATGAAGAAATTCATTAGTATGCATATTTGATATAAGGTTTAATTACCAAAGGAGGAGACTTGGCCTTAAAAAATTTTCTTAATGGAGGGTAGGACCTTTTTTAATTTAGTATCATTTATCTAAAATGCTCATTGGCAGTTATTGCTGAGTATAACAAACCTCTTCCATCTATGAAAAGCAGCAGAGATAGTCAAATTACAGTTTCAAGAGCAAACATGATCAATATTTGCTACTATTCCCCTGACTTCTCTATTGTTTTAATAAAATATATGTAACCCAGGGTGGTACTGCCCTCTTCTCATTATTCTGTATAACATTAACCCTTACTTTTTCAAAAGAAAGGCTTTGAGCTTTATCATACTAAGGCTTCTTAGATACAACCAACTCCAAAGGATCATGCCCAGCTAAAGAAAGAGCCAGAGCCAGGTTTATCACCTCAAGGAGCCTAGAGAACTCATTATCTGGCTTAACACAGCTCTAAGCCATTGACATTTTGATACCGGAGCCAGGTGGTCAAAGAAATAAAGCTCCATCCAAAATCAAGATTCTCACAAACCCTTCAGTGGATGTAGCTGCTAGGTGATATCTTAAAAGACACACATATTTTACAGAAATTCCATATATTAAATCCAGGCCAAGAAAAGGAATTTGGTTTTTTGACAATTAAAAGAAAAAGAAATTATCATAAGAGCTGATGACCCTACTTTTCATTTTTCACCAAGCCCAGACACTTTTCTACACAAGTCCTGTCTATCCTTGTTGTGAAATGCATAAGCAACATGTTAGAATTACATCAGTGTAGGACTCCATTCTTCATGGTGAAAGCTTTAAGGACAGCTGCATTGAAGTTTCTCACTACTTGTATTGAAAAGGAAATGAATTGTCACTCTATTAGAGCTATTTTAATGTTCTCTAAGCAAGTTATTTGCACACTTGATTGTAAGCCATCAATAAGTGCTTTCCAGAATGATTTTTCTTAACAGGAAGAAAAGACATATACTTGTCATTATGGAAAAATGCACCATGTATTCTGAACATCCAGAATAGGTATGATTCCATAATGCCAGTGATAAGGGATATATTGGTATAATTATCTCTCTGATTAATAATTGCTCTTTCTTTAAGGAAGATAGGAGAAGAAATTTATCTGAAGGTTATATTTTAAATAGCTATATTAAAAGCAGTTTAGAAATGTCTTTTGAAGCCTGGATGAAATTGAAGTGGATTTGACCAGGTCATTTCCATCACAATAGGGTTTTTGAAGTGAGTTTGAAGAGGAAAAAATGGCCCATTACCAACAGGTCACCTGATCCAGTCCTGGATATAATGTGAAATTGTTCCACAGAGTGATGTCTGTGGGTTTTATCGAGACTAGGCTGAAATAGCTACTCAGAAATATTCAGAGGTCTAATCACCCTCCACCTTTATTTTTAGTCTGAAGCCTTTTTCCTAATGGCCACAATGACTGGTTGTCCACCAAACCATTCATCTTCCATTAATGATGCAAAAGAGAGAGTATTTTGGGGTTCCCAGGTCTGGAGGAGAGTTGTTTATAGGTCCTCAGTGATCAAAAGGTAGGGGTTGAAGTTCTATCATGTGCTTTTTAAGACTCAATTCTTTGGGCTCTTGGTAGAATAAGTTTTCTCCTAGGGAACTGAGAAGAGAGGAGCATAAAGAATTTGCGAAGATCGTTTCAAGGAGACGAAGAGCCCTTGAATGCAGAGATGTATATCTTTTCTTGAGTGTCATCTGTGGAGAAGGCCACAGCTTTGTAGGCAGGACATAGACACCAATGTGCTATGCTGTGCACCATAACACCCAGATGCCAAATTAACTAGTCTGCGATTCAGTGTCATAAATCATATCCTAATTGTTTCACTACTGCATGGGCAATTAAATCACAGGGAACTCTTATTGGCCCTATTTAAAAATATAGCAGCCTGATCCAGGGTCTCCCCAATGGCCCAAACATTCCCTTGACAGTTTTGGCTATGTAATACTTGGTTCTTTTATGTCTAGAGAAGGTCCTCTGGGTTCCTCTGATTTCAAGGACTCCTATTGATTTCACATTCTTACTTTCTCAAAACTCTAGCACCTTCCATACAAGATAAATCACCCTCCACAGCAGTTCACACAAAGTGGAGAGAAACAAATTAGGAAGGAGAACGATATGGGTGGAGATATTAGGTGTCCTTGTACTAAGAAGGATAGATAGCAGCACTCACGGACATCCCTATTTACAATCAATGAGTCTTATACTCTGGGTGCAAATTCAATAAAGCAGAAAGCATTTTCTGAACTAGCGCTCTGGTTGAGTGGAGTAGTTAGAAATGCAAAATCATGCAGATGCACATCTGATAGATCACTTGGATTTCTAAAATTAACTGAGATTTTTAAGACCAGGAGTAAGGACAGAAGGTTTTAAGCAAGTGAGTTCTAGATGTCATTATGATTTCAACATAAAACATGAACATGACCTCATTTGTTTCCAAAGTCTCTTGTAGATGATGATATGTAGCCACTACCTCTCAAACGAGATATAAACATTCACTTTTTTTTTTTTTTTTAATGGTGTAGGAGTATGGGATTCTTGGTGGCTGGTATAAAGTGTGGTGCTATCCCTCTGGATCACATACAGTGTTGTAAATGAATGTTACATCAATTTTAAAATAATTAATTCTGTGATTTTAAGGATTCAACTTTACACTAAACCTAAAACAGTATTTAGCATACAGATGGAATCCATCATTCAATGTCAGATAAGTGAATGAGTATTTAACTATTTAATAGTAATTAAAAATGTACACCTGTCTATCATAGAAACTTGAGTGACAATCTCTACTTACAACTGTATCTTTATTCTTCTAAGGAAAGTGTTACTAGCTAACAATCACCTGTTCCAAATGTTAACTGATCTCAGTCAAGAAAACAGTAAGTCTGCAACAAGAAAAGGAAAATATCCTTGAAATCAAAGGTGACATATTTAAATGTCTTTGGAGAGTAATAATGTGTTCATGCAACATGTGCCATCTTCCCCACCCCCACTTGCATGCCGTTTGGACTACAATTCCCAGCATGGCATGAGCCATATTTCCTGAATAAAGGGCAGCGGAGAGGAAGCTAAAAACAAGGAGGATATATAAATTGAGATGGAACAAAAGAAACAGAAAAAACACAGGGAGAGAGACTTGGGTGGGTGAGAGACTTGTAAGAGGCTGCTTCTGGCAGCTTTAGCATATTTAGGCAGATCTCCACTGGCAGTCATTATCATGATCTCATGGCTGATTATATGATACATACATTTTGAATTTCTGGTCTTCCCTTCTGTCCCTATCTTGTGGTTCCTGTTGGTAAGTTCCTTGGACGTGTTCTGGTCCTTTGGGGTCTCAGCCCCCCACTTTGAGCCAAACTTGTTGGCCTGGGCATTTTCCCAAAATCAGATGGTAATTTATGGAGTTTGTCTAGGACTCTGTTACTTGAAATCCTTTCTTTTGTCTCTTTCTATGCAAACAAAGTAAGGATTTTTGAACATTAATTGAGGTCACTGAGTCCCCTCAGCCCCACAGTTTCAAAACTGTGTGACCTGTAAGACTTACGATGTTTTTTTAAAAAGTAACAATTTGCGGCCCTCCCTGGTGGCGCAGCGGGTTAAAGCACAGCACTGAGAATCTGAAAGCCTCCTCCGCATGAGTTCGATTCCCACCTGCCCCGGAGGTGACCACATGGCGCGGCAGACCTCTCCTGACCTGCCCGCTGTTCCCCTCAGCAGTGTACTTCGTCGATCTGCCTGTTCTGCTCCCCACTCTGTCTCTGGTGAAGCCTCTCACTGCCCCTGAGCCTCTGGCCTGTACCCCAGTTCTGTATGCACAAATAAATAAATCTTAAAAAAAAAAGTAACAATTTGCCTGAAAACAGCAAAACATGTAGTCCTAGCCACAAAGGCAGGTATTTTCCCAGGTACTATTTTCAGCACTTGACATACTAGCTCATTTGATATTTTAAAAGCTCCATGAAAATATCCAGATTTTCTGAAAATGGTCACAGACTAGAGTCACCTAGTGCCTGTACCAAGGTTTCACAGCTGTTTACAGGTAGACATAGGACTTGAGCCCAGGCAACTGGATGGCAGGATTTATAGTCAACCTCTGATTTGTGCTGCCAGGCAAATATGTGACACATCCACCTAGCAGGGGAAGCAGACTAAATAAATTCCATCACTAAAATGATTTCAATTATTTATTCTATAAATCAAAAAAAAAAATCACATGATTCCAATATCACTAAAGCCTGGAAAATTACACATACACTCACACGTGCACATGTCATATGGAGTTTGATATCTGTTATTTCTAAAATCTAGTATCTTCTTTCTGAAAACTCAGACTACAGGGCTTAAGTGCTATCACAATTTTCCTTTTGTTATTATTCCAAGATAAAGACTTCTTGGATACCAGTGAGATAACAAGCAACATGTTATTTCAAATTCTTCATCACTATATTGAATAAAGTCCACGTAATAGGAACTTGGGCTAGAGGCGCAGGTGTTAGCAGGGGATAATATAATCAGATTCCACCCTTATCGCCATGACTTTCTTTCTTCACTAGAAAGGATTTACCCATCTCCTGAGGGACAAAGAAAAGTAAACCTAAGAAGAGAGCGCTCACCATGACTGGGGTAAGCAGGGGTAGGCATCCCTGAGCAACTGCAGCAATAAACAGGGTTTAGTGCACCCAAGGCATATGCTCCTTGACATCAGAAAGTAATATCACATGAGAGATGTTTATTGGATTGGCCTCTAAAACAGACAAAAGCCCAATCACATAGCTGATGAAAAAAATTAACCTGCTCCGAAACATTAAATGGATCAATAATCTATTAACTCTAACCTTGTTAGCAGCATCTCAGTCTGCTACGTGACCTGCCTTTTTACACAAGCTGCCTTGCATATCCATGTTCAACTAAAATAATTTTCTTTTTCCATATTCAGCAATGATAGACTTAATACTGTATATTAGTTCAAAATGACTTTTTCCCTTTATTCAAAGCCTGTTCACCTTCATGGCCTTTCAAGATCATTACATATGTACCATTTTATTCAGCTAATAATAGCATGATTTTTATTTTATGGGCAGAAACCAGAGCAGAGGCTCTGGCAATAGTCAGTAAATCTCCACAGTGATGATGAAATGTTAGGAAACCCTGAGTGACAGATCATTTCGCAAAGTCATTGTCTCATCAGTGTAAATATTCTCATTCGTACTGACTCATAAGGGAGGGCAAAGAGAAAACCAGCAAATGTCCACGAGGATCAGTTCAATGGAGAGCTGCATGGAGAAAGGGTTTGGGTTAGAAGAGTAGGTGACATTAGGGTGAAATCTTCATGTCCAAGCAAGCTAAAAGAAAGTTTATCTTGTAAAATAAAGGTGCATTTATGGGAAAAGAGGGTTCTGCTGAATAAACTTGATGCTTTCTATTCTTGGCTGTTATTTTAACAAATTACTCCAGGATGGAGAGCAGTAACAGGCCCCAAAAATGGCTGAGAGAGCACATAGTCTATGAAAACTCCCTTGATTTTAAATAACACATGGAAGAACATGAGGGTCTGCCATGTGAAATTTTTCAGTAACTATATCAGAAAAATATTTGGAGATTTGGGACAATTTTAAAAACTATCAGAGAAAGCATAGCCTAGAAATACTGAAAAATAAAGGAAAATAGACATGCCCTGGATGCATAAAAATAAGTCCCTAATAGTCCTTTTTATGATTTACTGACATAAAATATACGTAAGTCAAAATATAAAAATTTTACATAAAAGTTAACATAAAAGGTTAAATTCCATCAATACATACACACGCACACTTGCAGACAATGCACTATGTTATTAGTGATATAAAGAAATGTTACCAAAGGTAAAGATGCTGTGTAAAGTTCCAAGTGCATAAAGTTAACTGTAGTGTTTACTATGCTACTGTGGTGATTTTGTAGCCACTTCCTGTTGCTATTGGCAGTGAGCTCAAATGTTGCAAAAGTGAGCATAAAATACCCTACCTGTAGTGTGATGCCAATCCTTTCTGTGCAAGTCATTCCTTTTTCCAAGAAACAAAAGGTACATGCTGATTTTTACCTGGGAGGGGAGTAGAATTTGATGATGTCCCTGCTCCCTGTGTTGTTCAAGGTCAACTGTATCCTAGTCCAGTGCCATCCACGAAGGACCCTACTCAGTGCATACATGGTGGCTAAGCCTCCAGAGAAATAGGTTCATCTCTCTCCTAAGTAAACCTAAGGACTAGATGTGACTCAAAACTACTTTGCAGGTGCAATTCCAACACGTATTATGGTGCATTTGAACAAAACTGATGAGGAAATGCAAAAAATATATATCAAGCCAGTTGTGTTAGGGTCAAAGGAATTTTTTTCCATAAAATCAGGATAAAAAACAATGTTCAAAATATATTTCAAAAAAAACAGTGTTACTTGTTAGTAAGCAAGTGATGGAAATCAATTCAATAAATAGGAACACATCCACTCTGTGGTTATCAGAGTGATTCTTTATGTGTATCTCCAGGACAGACTGTAAACATACGTAGAAGGTAAACTCCTCCCTACTCTCACAGACAGGAGAGCATAGACTTGAAACAGCTATACACACTGATGCCTGCAAGTAAGGAGAGTGGTTTCAACCCTCCTTAATGACCAAGAAAAAGAAATTGTACTATAGCAGTGTATTCTGTAGAAAGCATCCCTTTGCTGACTGAAAGCATCAACATCTTTGGTCAAAACAACTTAGGAATCATGACACTATTTATGTCAGTGACTCACTGCTCCTACTGTATAAACTGAATTGAAACTCTTATTTGTTGGAACAATTCTCTTAATTGAAGGTTCTTATTTCTTGGTATTAAGTTAATGTGGTGTTTTTTTCTTTATTTTGAAAACCATAAAACCCCAACCAGTGAGCACCCAGATTCCCAGCCACTTCACCCTGGTGAGTGACCCCATAAAAAGCAGGACCCCTGATTTCAGGCTGAGCAAGTGGCTGAGAACAGTTGCTACCACTCTGTGTGTAATCCACAATTAATGCTTTAACTGCCTGAACAATTACTGGATGTCTCTCTAAATTACTCTCATCATATCAAGAAGACCAGACAAGAACTGTTTAAACAGTAAAATCTGCTAGACTGCTTCCTGGGTTCAAATCATCCCTTTGAATATTTCATAAACTCTTAGTCTAACTATCTGTGAGATTTTATTTCTAGTTAACAAGACCTAACTATTCAATTATTAACCTAACAAAAGAATTTTTCTGAATCTTATAAAAAGAAAAGACCCTGTACATTATAAATATGTTTCAAGTTGAACTGTTCACAGGTCTGTTCTTTCAGGGAAAACATAAACACACACACACATACACAAATAAAAATTCTGAGTCAAGTTTTTCTCATTCTTGAGATTAGCCTGGCACAAATGTGCACAGTATGTCAGGCATTCTTGACAGAAAGAGACTTCTCTTATAAATTGGGTTCATCATGGAGCTCAGTTGTCTGATGTCTAGGCTTGATTTATTATCTGGCAAAATTTTGGATCCATAATCTTCTTTGACTTCTGATATGAACCACTGGAAAATTCAGGTGGCCCTTCTTGTCTGACACTGACCCACTTTGCCTTAATCCTTCAGAATGACATATGCTTTCTAGCTCTCTAACTTTGCATACCCCAATCATACCTAAGACACATCATTCAAAACTCTTTGGGGGGCCTTTCTGGTGGTACAATGGGTTGAAACACAGGATGAAGCTAGCCGCAGCCGCTTCAGCATGAGATCAATTCTCCGCCAGGGAGGTGACCCACATGGAGCAGCAGACCTCTCCTGTCTCACCCACTGTTCCCCTTAGCGGTGTACCTCATCACTCTGCCTGTTCTGCTCCCCACTCTGTCTCTGGTGAATCCTCTCATTGCCTATGCACCTCTGGCCTGTACCACAGTTCTGTTTACATAAATAAATAAATAAATATATATATATATATATATATATGTATGTATGTATGTATGTATACCTCTTTTGAAGACTTACAGCTAATTATGACTTGAAATACAAAGTCAACTTTTGTTCTTTCTTGGCCTGACATCCCATTACCTTTGGAGGGACAATCTCAAAGGTCTGAAACATGGACCACATAATTAATTTAGAAAGAACAGCTCTAATGTGTGAAAGGGAAAATAACTCAAAAGTTTCAACTAAGAGATTGCAAATATCCATGTTTATAAAGCATGTGAAATCAGCAGGGAAAAGGACAAAGCTCCTGAAATCTTGTTATTTAGACAATCCCATTTATAGTGGTGTTAAAATGAGTAAACTATTTAGGAGAAGTTTATTTGAGTAGATGAAGACTGTATTCTAGAAACTACAAGATGTTGATGAAATGAAAGACACAAAAATTGGAACAAAATCATTAATGTATAGATTGGAAGAATTAGTATTTTTAAATGCATACTGCTGAAGCACTCCATAGATGAATATGATCCTTATCAAAGTCCCATTGGGATTTTTAATATAAATAGGACAAACAGTCCTAAAATTCATATGTAAATCACAGAAAAGCCCAAAAATCAGATAATCTTAAGCAACAACAAAAAGTCAAAGTATCACAGTGAGAGGGGCTGAGACCAAGAGGAACGGGGAACAGAAAGGCTGAGACACAGAACAGTGATATTAAACAATCTACGAATAGAAGGAACAAAACAGTTCCCAGAAAAATAGAAGTGTTTTACTGAAATGTTGCTAAGCTAGTCACCACCTGGAGTAAGAGCTGGTTACAGGATAAGTAGGGAGCACAAAGAAGAACCACCAGAAACTTTCCGACCACCTCGTCAGTGCCTAATCAATACTCTGTCACATTGGGCAACAGGAAGCCTGACAGGATATAGCCATAGACAGGCTGGAATAGACAGGCTTCTTTCCCTCGCAGCCCTCCTGCTGTCAGTTTTTTCCTCTTGCTTCAATAAGTCAACACTTGCTTGCTCTGGTGTTTGGTCTGGTGGCTGTTATTTTTCAGCCAGAATATACACCCAGATCCAAGAGCATTCATTCTTCTAACAACATTGCCTGATTTGAAACTGTATTGCAAAGTTATAGCAAACAAAATAATGCAGACCTGGCATTAGATACAAAAACCAGTGGAACAAAGTAGAGACCAAAAATAAACCTAGCCTGTGCTGTCAACTAATCTTTGGTAAGGGTACCAAGGATACATATTAGGAAAAGAATAGTGACAAAAATAAACAGTGTTGAGTAAACTAGATAGCCACATGCAAAAGAATAAAATTGAACCCTTGTTTTGCACCATATACAAAAATTAACTCAAGATGTATTAAAGAGGGCCTCCCTGGTGGTGTAGGGGTTAAAAACAGTGCTATCAAGCTATCACCAGCCACTGGCTAGGGAGTTGACCCACATGGAGCAGCAGACCTCTCCTGTCTTTCCCACTGCTCCCCTCAGCAGTGTATTTCAGTAGATCTACCTATTCTGCTCCCCCACCCTCTCTAGTGAATCCTCTGACTCCCACATCTCTGGCCCAATTATTATATGCATAAATTAAAAAAATCCTTTTTAAAAAATGTGCTAAGGACTTGAATGTAAGAACTGAAACCATAAAACCTGCTGAGAAAATAGGGTGGACTGAGGAAAATCAATAATACATTTTTAAAAATTATACTATGACAAAGTAGGATTTATCCCAGATATGCAAGAATGACTCAATATACACACATTAGTTAATATAACATACCACATCAAAGAAAGGACAAAACTCATAAAATCATATCAATAGATGAGCAAAGAAGGCACTTGACAAAATTCAGCATTCATTTGTGACATACTGTCAATAAAATGCAAATAGAAGGAACACACCTCAACATAATAAAGACCATAAATTAAAAGTTCAGAGCTAATGTCATATTTAACAATGAAAACTGAAAGCTTTTCCTTTAGTGACACAAGCTATGCAACCTCTGTCGACAGACATGATATGGATGGAGGGGAACTGCTCTGAAAAATCAGGCTTTCCACGCTAACTTATGTTATGACCTCCCTTTTTTGTGTAATCTTAATAGCAAAATATTCTGAGCAACCTTCAGCTTACAATTGGATTGCCTCAGCCTCAGAAGGCCTTACCTGGCCCTGACAAGCAAGTACTGCACCAGGGTAAGAAATTCTTCTTGAAGTCAAAAGTCATTAATAAAAACAAATGGCTATTACTGCAAAGTCTCTCTCACTGCCAGACTGAGGAAAACCCAAATCTTATCACTCTATCTCACATAGCCTTCTATTCAGTTTCTAAATAATCACTCAAGCTTTCTACTATCTAGTCTTTGGATATGGAAATTCACCCAAGACACCTATGCAGAGCTAATCAGATTTTCTACCATCTAGACTTCAAGAAAACTCACTTAAACTTTCAAACAAGTTTTTCAAAGAACCTTACTTTAATTTGATTTACAAAAAATTTTCTCTTCCTGCCCTCACTTTACTTTACTCCCTAGGATGTCTCTATGAGAATAAAAGCTGTTAAGTAATAGATAGTGTTTCAGGGACTTTATTTTGGTTAATCTTCATTGTGGTAAATATAGTAATATTAGTCTTAAACTTTGTGAATCTATGTACTTGTTTTAACCTTGAAAGATTGATTTTAAAAATGTTATAATCTCAACTAAAGATCAAAACGACCCCAGACTATTCTTAGCAAAAAGGTGATTGTGATCTCAGCCCATTTCATATGCTAATGTCATCCCTCTGCCTGCCTGAAGTGTATAAAATAAACCTCTGCTAAAGGCAGAGCAGGAAGACTTGCACCCAACTCCCATTCGGTGTCTTCCCTGTGCCCGCTCCCCTTTTTTTCCCTTTTCCCCCTTTTTCTAGGACTCTCTGCTCGCCGACGCCATTCCCACCTTGAGACCCTGCCTGTTCTGCCCCCCAATAATCAGGGGACAGATTAATGATCGGGGACAAAGTCTCCTACACTTTAAGATCAGCAATAAGACAAGGTTGTCCACTTTCGTTTAATTAGAATTAGCCAGAACAACTAGACAAGAAGAAATAAATGGAATCCAGAGGGGAAAAGAAGTGATATTATCACTATTTTCAGATTGACAGGACAGTATACATAGAAAACCCTCACGATTCCACTAAAAAACATTAGAAACAAAAAGTCAGTACAGTAAAGTGGCGAGCTATAAAATCAATATACAGAAATCTGCTGCATTTCTACGCACAATGAAATAGTCTCCTGAGACCCAGGAGAGATGCCAGCAAGGCTGAATTCTCAGGTGAAAGGATTTCCTGAAGGAGAATTTGCACATTCAGAAGCATTTCTCAGATTTTATATGAGTGGGCTTTTGCTGGCTACTGATGGGGAGAGGGGAGGGTGGAAATAAAGGATCCACCTGGTGAAAACACTATGTGCCTATCACAAAAAAAAAAAATTAAAAAGACAAAATATATTTGTGAACCTCCCTCTATCTTTTGCCTGATTCCGATCTCAGTGAAGATAATGATAGGGGAGCTGATACAATAAGTTCAGTGAAGAGAGAATTCCAGTTCCTCTGCCTGACCTTTCTTGCTTTTCATTTCCACATTCCATTACCAGTGAGCCATGGATCTCTCCTCTGCACATCCAGTCTGCTCTAATTCTACGATCAATTCAGGTTGAGGCAGAAAAGACTTGTACGTGTCCATCCTTTCGCTTTACTCTCAGTGACACTTAACTGAGGCCAGACAGCTCCGCGTTGGAATTTCCAGGAAGATAAGATTCAATGCCTTTATTCTCCACCCTCCTCCCTTGCTGTTCTACTGTTGAGTGACTTCTGGTTCCTCCACAGTGTCCTTTCCATGCCCAAGTACTACTCTCTTGAGGGATACTTTCGACCTTCCTTCCCAGCTTATAAACATTACCCCTGCACTAAACCTTCCAGAAATGACACTTTGCCGCTGTCTTCAAACATTAGCACAGCATTTCTTCTTGCAGTCACTCTTGTATAGCATGGGTGGACGCGGGTCAAGCATACCGATCCTGCAAATGGAATTTCTAAAATGATGAACTCCACAGGCTGATTATTAGAAAAATGTCTCTGGCGCCTAGACATGGTGACAAAGGCTTTAAGGAGCTTATTGAGATCTGCTCTGTGTCTACCCAAGTGCAAGGGGTGGGGGGGGGGGGGGGTGCATTTCACAGAACTGAGTGGATTTTTCATTTCTTTCTTTTTTTTTTTTTTTTTTGGTTTAGATTCCTCCTTGGTTTCTGGATCCCACGTACTAAATTTGCTGGCAGTTTCTTCTAATCCAGGCACTAAGTGCTCGCAAAGATTATCTTAATTAATCCTTCAAACAACTCATTGTTACAGTCGAGGGGAAATGTGG
>NW_004567112.1:12488836-12515382 GCF_000260355.1 Condylura cristata | reverse complement strand
AGGGGTGGGGGGGGGGGTAAGTGCATTTCACAGAACTGAGTGGATTTTTCATTTCTTTCTTTTTTGTCCAAAAAAATCAAAAATGGTTTTGCCTATTTGTAAATGTTGAGCATCACAGTTTATGACCTGAAAGTCTTTACAAACCAGTTCTGGATACACACACACACATACACACACATTTATTGAGGCTCCACAGAGCTAGGCGCTTGCAAAAGTGATTTTGCAGTCTCACAAGAATTCTGAAAGTTCTCACTTAAGTTTTCCTATTTTTTACTATTAGTAGAAGTGGGCAAATGATACCAAAGCTGATGGAATTTCCATTAAAAACAAACCCCCAAATTGCAAAATCTTGGGTTCCTCTTCAGATTCTGATTCAGTTACTACTTAATTGTAGGATGTGGACATGTATTTTGTAATCAGTAAACTATACTAAACTAAAATTAAAATTATTCTATGATCCAAGTGTTAAAGAATATACTTGTTAAGAATGTCCAGTAGGTGGGCCCTCCCTGGTGGCACAGTGGGTTAAAGCACAGCACTAAGAAGCTAAAGCCACTTCAGCATGAGTTCAATCCCTGCCCACCCTGGCCTGACCCACCAGCTGCTCCCCTCAGCAGTGTACCTCCTAGTCGGCCTGTTCTACTTCCCACTCTGTCAAAGTTTTTAGCTGAAAAACTAGAATAAATAATTTTCCCAGTAGATGTCTCCCAGCCAGGAAGATTTTAATCAGCTTGTTCAAAAGTCAAAACAGTGACTTTCTCTGTAAAGAAAAAGCCAATGAACAGATAATATGAACATATAGAGGCTACTCATGATAACTTACATTGTATCTTCAGAAGCATCATTTGAAGAAAAAGGATCAACAAAAAAAAGGAGAGTAAGGAAGGAGGTTATTTCATCAGTTTCTTACTGAGAAAACCAAAGGACAAACCCTGCAAGCCGCCCCACCAACCAGTGACCAAGCTCTGGGTTCATTTTGTGACTTCATTCTGACTTGCCCACACCAGTATCCCTGCAGCTCAGTGACTCTCAGGACTAGCTACCTAAGTGGAGCTAAATGCAAAGTGGAAATCCAGAACTTCCTATTCAGAATTTCAACTGCAGCTACAGAGTATTAAGTCATATGTGGGACCCTTCTAGTAACTTCGCAAGTGGTTGGCCCCTCTGGCACCACAGCCAATTAACTGTGAAATCATCATTTCAAGGAGCTACTAATTGAACAAGGCAAAGGGTGTGGATGAATTCAAAATAATCACTTCTCTGGGAAGCATCGCCAGAGTACCTTGGCAGACTGAGCCAAGCTTTATGATCATAATCACTCTCCTCTAAGTAAATTATTCAGATTAGGAAATGCATGCCCATCAGCTTTTGGTGAAATAAGATAAGCATATTTCTTCCTGAGTCACTTCCCAAACACATTAAAATGTATTTTCCCCCAATGTAATGAACTGATATGCTTCAGACTGTAACAAGGTGAAGGCAACAGAAAGTTCTTTCAAGAAAAGAAAAACCACCAAATTAGCTTCTAGCTTTCAGCAAACCCAGTCTATATGGCCTCTGCTTCCAGCATGTCAGCTCAGAGTAAACAACTTCAGGAAGGCAGCTCTGCAGACGCTTTCACAGCAGAGTGAGGAGCTGAAATAAGTGCCTGACAGGCTATCAATGAACAGCAGATGTTTGCAGGGGAGCAGAGATGCACGATTTGATTTTCCAGAGTAATGTAATCTTCTGAAATGTAGAAAAGTCCACTTTCCATGACCCCTGAACAATGCAGAGCTAGGAAACCTCTGAAAACTGGAATTCTTGTCAAGAAAGAACTCCATAAAGATTTTTGAACCAGGAAATGTGCAATTGTGGAGTAAGAAGGGAAAAATCCAGAATGGGTAAGTTATCTTGTTTTTTTCCAAGAGAGCTAAATGTAATGTAGGGGAAAAAAAGCATGCAAATCCATCAAGCTCTAGTGACGAAAGTTAACAAATATCCATTTTGTTCTTGAAATCAAGAACTTATAGATTATAATGTTAAGATAATGCAAGGTCTTTGTGTAGAACTGATTACTAAAGAAAGTTTCAAGCTAAATATTGTAATTGACTTGTCATCTCATCTCTGGGATAACATGGTCACTGTTATAAATTTTCAATCTACGCATTTGAATCTATATAAGGATAGATGAATAAGTACATAGAAATATATATATATACATATATATATATATATATATATATATACACATATCAGCATTGTGTTTACTTGACATTACATAATAAGCATTATCATGTCTTGGAAGAGTACAAAACACCATAATGAATGTATAATGTATGAATGTTCTATTACTTATCCAGCCATTTTAATCATATGGCGCTTCAGGGGTCATTTTGGTTGAGCTTCCATTTCCTTCTCTTGATAAAGGCTAATAACACTCTCGGGAGAGAAAATTAGAGAATATATATGAAAGAAAACTGGAGCATAGAGTAGAAGGTTGTCAGTTCTCTTCTATTCCTGCATATGGTAACAGCAGTAACTAGGAGCCAGAAAGGTTTTCAGGAAGCTTAACTTGGTTCTTTTTCCTCTGGCCATGGCAGAAATAACAGCCACTGTTCTCAGCCTTTGAAGGACCAAGTACTTTTTCTTGATACTGTACTTTTTCTTGGTAGCATACCCCAAACCAAAGCATCTCAAGAAATGATGTTTTGTGTATATATTTTCCATCAATCATCATGCAAAACTTAGCTGTATCTGCTTACCCAGGGCCATGTTGAAGACCTCATAATGAGGTAGATTGATGGAGCTACTGTAGAAAACAGTATGGAGATTCCTGAAAATTAAAGAGTGATTTCATATCTCATTTCTGGGGACTTATCCAAAAATTATAAAAAAAAAAAAAACTAATTCAAAGAAATGTAGGCACCCATTGTTTAGTGCAGAACCACTTACTATAATTAAACAGTGGAAACAACCTTCATGCCCATCTGCTGATGAATGAATAAAGATGTGAAATAGATACATAATGGAATGCTCTTCAGTTACATATAAAATAATGAAATCCTGCCATTTGCAACATGGTGGACCTAGCTGGAATTATGCTCAATGAAATGAGCCAGGTAGAGAAAGACAAACACTATATGACTTCATTAATGTGTGAAATACAGAGAAAGCAAACAAATAAACTAAGTAAAAATAAAATAAACTTTGGACTATCAGTCTAATTAGCAGTTACCACAGAGCAGAGTATAAGGCAAGAATAAATCAGAAAAAGGGACAGTGATATGATACAGGATAGACTGAGATTTCTAATGGTGAATTTAACCTTGTATCTACATAGGATGATTTTTAATAATGAATACCTTAAACATGTTATCATATAGTACTACTTCAACAATAAATATTTTATTACAAACCTAAAAATTACAGCAAAACTATGTATTATATGAAAGGTCATTGACCCAGATTCACAACAGAATTATTCAACCTACCCTTCATTACACTATATAACTAATTTTTCTGTGACTTAATAATGTACTTTTTGTCATTTTTACTTCATTTGCAGAAGCTAGAATAAATGTAAGCTCTTGCCTCCAATTGTCATTTTCTCTTAGTGTTCTTTCATCCTTCATGTTTTAGAAAATGGATATGTTTCTCATTTTTTGACATTTGGATGTTTCTGGATGTCAATAATTCTTGTTTGAGAATACTAAATAGATGACATTGTGTGTTAATTAAGCTTTCCTGTGATATCCATGAGCCCTACTTCGTTGATATAGTTTGCATTACACAAAGAGTTGCCATATTGTGTAATTATTTTTTGTTTCCTGTTTACAACAAATAAACAGTCTATAGGGAGACATGGAAATATCTTTCTCCTCAACAAAATGTCCCCCTAGGCTTAGCAACCATTGTGAATCTGGTGTCATTTTCCGTTAGCTTGAAGAATTTCTGTAATACTACTTATATTACAGTTATACAGTGATTAATTTTTCTTAGTTTTTTTATCCAATAAGTCTATCATTTTCTTCCTGTTGTCTCATAATATTTTCATAGAACATAGAATTCTAGATGGAAAGTTACTTTTGGATTTTTCTCCTAGCATTTCAAAGTTGTTAATGTATTTTCTTCATACTTATTTAGTTTCAGAAGTCAGTGATGATTATTTATTTGGAAATAATTTATTATTTCCTTTTGGATCTTTCAATCACTATCACTAATTTTTAAAAATCTAAACTATTATATTATTTTTTAAAAAATTAATTGTTAAGCAAAACTCCACCATACAACTCAGATAAGTTCAGTAAAAGTATACTTTTAATTAGTAAAAGTATACTTTATAAATACAAAAAAAATCTACACTTTCTTATATATTTTCTCATTTCTTTGCATCAGAATACTCAATCCCTTTCATTACCACTGAATTCCAACATTAACAAATTCTTATGACTGGGTTGGTCTTCTTGAGATTTATCAATGAATGTAGGTTTTCTTAGTTCCTCAAATTGAGAGGAAAAATCACCCTCATCTTTTCACTTATTTTTTTTTTTTACTTTTCCTTATTTCTGGAACTCAAAATTCACACAAATTAGTATTCCAGATATCATATGAGTTACTTAATCTAGTAATTTTTGTCCTTTTTTACTCTGATTTAGACTGATGGAATTCTATTTCTATGCTTCTAAATTCACTAATCTTTTTTCCTACCTTATATAACCTGTTATTAAGCCCATCTAGTGAAATTTTCATTGAAGATTGTACTTCATGCCTCTAAAATTTCTGTGATTCTTTCCACATCTTTAATTCATTCCTTTATGCTTATACTTTCTTTGAACTCATTGAGCATATTAATGATGCCTACTTAAAGTCTTTATTGGTTCTTTCATTATTGCCACTTTTTCCTGGGTCTTTTTTCTATTGATGCACTTTTCTTCTAGTTTTGAGTAGTGTTTTCTCCTTTTGCCTTTATGTAATCATTTGTAATTGAACTGAATCTTTTGCAGTGGAAACTTTTCTCAGTTTTTGTTATTGAACATTTTTTTAGAATGTTGTCCTTTTCTGTGAGATTGATCATTTACTCTTAGATCCACTTGATCGTTCTAGAAGTTTATGTTTGAGGTTGGATATAGTCATGTTTATTTTATGGCTTATGTACCCCTCCAACTAATTCCTGACCCTTTGGGGTTCTTTACTACTTAAATTAAGAATTCAGGTAGGACACCCCTCCATATTGTTGGCACTCAAGTGTCTCCCAGCCATGGATAAGGAGGTAGACATTTAAATGTCTTTCAGTGTGAAAGGAGGAGCTTGTATAAGACCTCTGAGGAGGTGGTGCTTCTGTTCAGGGGCTAGGAAGTGGGTGCACAGGAGATGGAACACCATTAGGGTCAGTGAAGATGATGCCATTTTCTCTGAGTGGTCCCTGAAAGCCATTCTGGAAGGCAGATAAGAAGCAGGGTAAGGGCTGTTCTTGGGATAATATTCATGGCAATGGCAAGTAAACATGAAAAATAAGTTTCTTCTTCCCTCACTCCATCTTCCATATTAATAGGTTAAGTCCAGATTAACTGGACTTAATGGGTTTTACCAAGCCCCAGACCAATTGTGGTATTAGAGTTTTAATGACTGAATACAAGGTATATTCTCCTCAGGGTTGCTACCAAGTCCCTCTCCTATCAGCAGTGTACTAAAGTGCCAACTTCAACATCTGAAAAACCCCTTGGACTTGTTCATATTTTAAAATTTACATCAAAAGGCTATATATGAAAAGAAAGCTAACAGAGAACAGCCAGAAAATAGACAAGGAGCATCTGTGTCAGAAGTGCTGAGGGGCACAGATTCATTTCACACATGTATTTGAGCCCACCAGCTAAGTGTCCTGGAGAATGTTACTTAAGTAACCTCTCTGTGCCTGAGTTTCTTTACCGATAAATGGGCAGGCTGCTCTGCAGATCAAGTGCTATTATACCCATAAAGCTCACTACAGATGGTTGGTTCATAGGTGGCACAACAACATTGGCACACTGTAAGGAACCATTATTACAAGATCTTTCTTCTACTCTTCAGAGCTGTCAACACCATAAACAAAGTGACAGTTTTATTGTGTTGTTTTGCTCTTCCTTCTCCAAGATTGCAGGGTCGTGTGAAGGAAAACCTCTCAATATGATGACATATGATGGACCTCTGCCATTTGTTGAAATCTAGTAAGTTTCTTCCTTTGAGGCAACACAGTTTTCATGCTGTTGCCTCCTGCCTCCCTGGAATGCACCAGACAAAATCACTTGTATGGAAAGGAAGCAAGTCACTCCTCAGTGATGCTTTAAACTCTTCCACACAAAAGCCCTAAAAGTTACCAAGAGAACAATTTTGAGTTTGTGTCTCTTCCTTGCAGGGGGTCTGGAAGTACCCATCCACATCTCTACAAACAGAGATCTCTATGTGTCAATTTCTCTGAATCTTGTGTGTATCCTGAATTCTATATGCATGTGTAGATGTGTGTTCTTTTATGTGTGCCTCTGTGTGTGATTACATGTCCCTCCATTAAACCATTTCTATGTTGATATGTGTGCATATATCTTTGTCACTACTGTGATTGTGGGGGGGGGTCTTTTTTATGAAGTTCTAGGACTGTGTCTGTGTCTCTATGCTATCACAAGTAAGTCTATGCATTGTATCCTTTTAGTATCCCATCCCAAATGGGCATGTGTTTGTGTGACAAAGGGCAGAACCAAGCAACTTCAATTTGACCCATCAATGCTCCTAATTTACACATTTGTTGACAAACTTTGTCTTGTAAAACACAGGCCAATGGCCCTCAGTCTATTTGCACAATCTAGGATCTGTTTAACCAGATATTTATGTGCAAACCCACTTGCAGAGATTATCACTGACACTCACCATTCTGCAGGGAGTCTAAATGGAAGAACTCCACAAAGCATGCAGGCAATGCTATGCACAGCCATGGTTGAAAATGGCGGCGTCGGTATATGGTGAACCTCTGCATTCTCCCTAAGGTGCTGCAAAACGCTTTCCTTGCCTGTTCCACCAGTAATATCAGCAGTAGAGGAACGGAATTTTGACTATACTCACTGGTATAGAAAATGATTTATCTCTCCCCATTTCTTTGAAGGAGGCACAATGGATCTGCGAATCAACAGTCTCCAAATTAACCTAAGAAAACAACTGAAGAGCACCCCTGCTCCCAGCCCGATCCTTCTCCCACTCCAGTAGACATTTTCTCCCTTAGCATATATGTCTGTCTAATTAAAAAGATGTAGTGTTACCTTAATTTCCCTATAAACTCATCACATTTACTGCAAATGTTTTGCAAACCAAAAGAGGATTTATTAGTATAATAAACCAAGTGCTTCATAAAAATTTAAATGCATTTTAAAAATTCTATACCAAGGAAAAACATTAAAGGAGGAGGAGCCCAAAATGGGACAAAATAGTTCATGTGTGAGAGTGAAGACCTGAAGATGAAGAGGGGAAAGAATCCAGGAAGAAGGAAGACCTAGATGGATGCTTAGACCCTGCGAAGGAGTCGCCACAGCTGACTTGACATAAGCTGCTTGTGGGCAGATTACTCCCTGCCCAGGAGTCAGCTGCAGCCCCCATCAAAACAGGCTGATTCATGATCGACCATCCTGCTTAACTAAGTGGGGGCCTTGAGGAAGGTTCTCTACTGGCAATTCCTGCCTGTAGAGAAAAACCTGAGAATCTGAAGCTCTACGTCCATGACAATGCATTCAGTTTAAGTAGACTGCCTGATTTCAGACTAGCAAAAGGTCCGCTCTCGAATGGTCCTTGGGAAGCATTATTACACCTACGGACACCTGAAACCTTAGTAGGTGCTCACTAAATATTTGTTGAATGAGTGAATGGCTTGTCATCAGTCTAATGACCTGTGCAGGCAACTCATAGGAGTCTCTCTGCCAGTTAAAAGAAAGGCAGAGTCAATGAGAATACTTCACAGACTTTCTCACCAGGGGAACCCTCCTGTGCAGCAAGATGGGAAAAGGATGGAGGTAAGATATGCCGATATTCACCCCAGTGAGAGAAATGTGAAGAAAGTGGATTTTGTAGCTTGCTCCCATTTTAAGGGAAGATAAGCATTTAAAAGTGTATGGGGTTAGGCTGTCAAGAAAAATGACAGCTTCATGGATGTTAGAGCAGGGCCATCCCTGGAGACTCACTAGTCCAGCCCCCTTGGGTAGGTGAAAATATGGTGCTTGGAGATGGGGCAGCTGCCTTGTGGCCTGGGCTGGCAGTGACAGGCTGTGTACTCAACCTGCCTCTGTTCTCCCACGCCCTCGGGCCCTGCCTCCTTCTAGAATGGAGTGGAGCTCCCGAAGACAGACTTGCTGACCCCTCAAATCTGCGGAGACGCATCAGAGCCCTGAACGCTCTGCCTCCCCAGTCACCTGAAAGATTTTAAGAATTGATCCGAATTTTATTTCCTTTGGAAATTAAGAAGCTGCAGGATGCAGTGTCAGAATTCTCCTTATAAACCTCCACAATCTATGTTCTATTACACTATGTTATGGTATAGTGAAACTACATGAGGTCATTCACGAAGACTCACAAAACCATGAGTGGCTCCAGTAGGAAGGTGACACCCTGGGACAGAGAAGATACCAAAGCTGATGTCACCGAGGCCCAAATACCCAGTCTGCAGGCCTAGCAGCCTCAGACCCCAGAACCTGCTAGAACCAATATCACACTGGACTTCATTGTCTCCCATGCCATCCTCGCATCTTTCCATCAGCAGATTGTAGTCTGCTGAAGACCACAAAGGTCTGCTAAGGTCAGAAATGGGTGTGTGCAATTGTTATTGAGCTTTAGGGGAGATTGCTGAAGCGAGGCGCTGACATTTGTAGGGTCAGAAACAAACCAAAACTATACAAAGCCCACAGCCAGTGAAAAATGATTTCGGGAAGGACTAAAAGAGACTGGAGTCACACAAAGAAGCGTGGGGGATTATATATATATTTCTAGTGCTATGCATTCCTTTAGTAAATAGCTTATTAAAAAACAGAATATTTGGATTAGTTTCCTGCCATAACTAATTACTCCAAACAAGGAGGCTTGAAACTACAGAAATTCATTGGCTCACAGGCTAGAGGGCAGAAGTTGAGAGTTAAGCTGTTATCAGAGTCAGCTTCTTTGGAGGGCCCCAGGGAAAAAGTGCCTTGCTGCTTCCTAGATTCTGACGGGAGCTGTCTTGGCATCCCGCAGTTTGCAGCTGGACCACCCAGTTGCTCCCTGTGTGATCACCAGGCCTTGTCCTGTGTCTGAGTCCCAGTTACCCTCTATGCTGTGGTGGGTCCTCATCTGAATGCACTTGCATCTGCAAAGATCACATTCACAGGCTTCAGGAAGATATGAGTTTTAAGGGTACACTATTCAATCAGTGCAATATTTTAGGGGTTTCTTTCTGTGGCTGAGACAGAGATCAAATTTCTGTTTTCAGGGACTGTGTCTTTATGTTTTCAGAATAAAAAAAATGACTATTACATCACCAAGTGTAAGATTAAATACAGATGAGCCTTTAGTGAACATTTGGTGAGTAACAAGATGAGGGCTAGAGGGAAAATGCATACTTCTAAAACTAGAAATAATGAATGACTCATTCTTCATAGAGATCATTTTGAAATCTCCCACAACTACAGAAAACCTCTGGAAGTTGGTACAACTGGCCAGAACATCACATATCTAGAAAGCAAGCATGCCCCAAATTAGAATTCCATTATCACCACCAAAAAGACCAATCTTCCTATTTTTCTCTCTCTCCGAGCATCGAGCATCATTGCAACCAGCCCACCTCAGCTCATCAGCAAGACACTTGAAATTCTATCTCTTGCTGGAATTTCCTCCTCCTCTCTCTGTTCATTCATCAACACCCAGCTCTTTCCCAGGGGTCCCCCTAGTCCTTCTGTCTCTTATATCACAGAATTAAGGGGCTTATCCAGAAAAACACATCTTGTCATTGGTAGATCCTGGGTATAAACACAGGTGTAGCTGGCTGACTCCAAATCCCATCCATGCTCTCGCTGACTTACTTGAGGCTGTTCTAGTGACTGGAAAATTTGGGGTGTTAACCCAAATGGTGGGAGATTTGAGTCTAAGCCCTGGAGGACCCCACAGACCTAACTCAAAACCTACTCAATGTAGTCCTGTACTTCTACTGTTCCCTTCATTCTCCCTGTGAGTCACAAAAAATGTTGGTGAAGAGCAGAAGAGTTGCTGACTGGAAAGAAGAAAACCCTGAAAAATAGCCATCAGTAGGAAGCACCACCTTGGCAGTTTCAAATTCAAATTTCTGACAAGCTTTAAGCAAAAAAAAACATTATCAATCAAAGTTAGGAGGCTTAAGTCTGCCTTCAGTAAACTAATTTCTTCACTAGGACATCTGTGTTGCACAAACTCATCAGGGAAACAGCTCTTCTTCATTTTTCCCTGACACAGGTTAGCTTCCTTACGAAATGTGTTGTTTTCCAGAAGGCACCTGGCTGCAGCCACTTCAGTGCCAGTTTGATCCCGGGCTCCAGGGCTGACCCACATGGCGCTGCAGACCTCTCCTGTCTCACCAGCTGCTCCCCTCAAGAGTGTACTTCTTCAGTCTGTCTGTTCTGCTCCTCACTCTGTCTCTGGTGAATCCTTTCACCGCCCCTGCACCTCTGGCCTATACCCCAGCTCTGTATGCATAAATAAATAAATCCTAAAAAAAAAAAAAAATTACGAAGAAGATGCCTTCCCTTGAGACAACCCAATTCCTTTCCAGAGGAGAGTTCCAAAGTAAGCCCAGAGCCCAGGGAACCCACATCCTCAGCCACAGAGACCATTCTCATCCGTGCGTGCTTTCAACACTGCTCCGTTCTGTATCTAAACATTAAAACTGCTGACATGGAAACCTGCACACCTTCCTCAAAACTATCATCAGGGACTCGTTACTACTGCAATGCATCACCGAAACTCCCGCCATGCGTTTGATTTCGCCCTTTCAGTCCAGGACCACCTGGTCTCATCTTCTCAACATATCTTGTTGCTCTCAACACGTTTCTGGTTAACCTGTGTGATAGCTAAGACGCTGCGTCACCTCCCAGCTCCATGCGCGGCCATGAGGCCAGACCGTGGACCAAAGCCTGGGAGTGGGGGGCTGTCAGCAGAGAATGCGAGGCCCGCTGGTCTCTGCTCCTCAGCTCCAGGAAGATGGCTTTGCCAGGATTGAGCTTCTGAGCTCTTGGCACTGAACGACGCAGTTCGTGTCCTCGCCCGGAGGGACCCCCTCAATCTAGGGAGTTCACAGAGAGCGGCAAGGGAGTGGCAGGCGCCCCTCCGGCATGCTATGAAGAAGGGAACCCCCGAGGGGCCCGGGAACCTCCGCACTGGGTACTGGGCTCGGTCGCCGGCAGCGGAGCCAGGGACGCGAAGGACCGAGAACCCCGCGGGCGCGGGCGCGGAGGCCCACGTCCCGGCTGGGGAGCCTCAGCCTGAGCCATGCCGTGGCAGGATGAAAGAGCGGGTCCTGCACCAGAGGTGGCAGCTCTGGGCTCCCCTCCGCCGGCTGCGGGGGCAGGCGCGCAGGACCCCAGCTCCCTCCAGCTGGGCGAGGCTGTCGCGCGCAGGGTGGCCGCAGATGGGTGCAGCAAGGTGCGCCACGCGGGCTGGAGCAGAAGTCTCTGGACCCTGCGTTGCCACCTGCCCGGCCCGGAAGGAGACACCCTGGCGGCGCCCCAGAACCCGCAGGCACCGGCTGAGGCCTTTGCGCTCAGACTCCCGCGACCCCAGTGACTCCAGGACCTCAAGCTGGCACCATGGCAGGGTGGGCTGGGGGCTTTCTGCTCTCTGCGCTGTGGGACCTTGACCTGAGCCAGAGCACAGGCTAGTCTGGGGCATGGGCAGAACACAGGAGGGACAGCTGGTGGTGTGTGTTTGCCCTTCCTGACGGCCAGGAGCCTCCTCTCTCCTCACACGCATCATCCCATTTTAAAGACCCTTCTGCTTGTTGTGCGGCTATGTATCTAGTTCTTCAAAAACTTGCCAACCTCTTGAGCACAGGAAGACAAAACCAGGAGTTCGGGTTTGTGTTGTGCTGGTCTTTGTAGCCCTGGGCTAGGGTAAGTGTCTGACTCGGTGTATGAGACATTGGCATTCCCCAGAGAGGCACCAGTCAGCATGGGTCTTGTCACCTTCAGATTAGCCCCATGCCGCTGACACATGCTTTGTAGTAATGTCTTGGAAGGAGCCTGAATGAAGTCAGCCAGTTTGCGGTCCAGCATTGGCTACTGTGCCACAAGTCTGTAGAGGGTGGTGGGTGGAGCCTCTAAGGGAACTTCACAGTGAAGAGCTTGGTGGGAGGCAAATCCTCCCGCAAGTGTGTACTGAACACTCTGAGCTGTCTCAGTATAACCAGCTCAGCACCTCTGAGGCTATTTTGCAGAGTTCAGATAAAGATGTTTGGTGGGTGAGTGTTAAAATGTTTTATATTATTATTTTTTTTAATCTTCCTTAATAGTAAGGTAAAAACGCTTCTGATTTCCAAGTACCCACAGTTAGTAACACCGCTCTTTGAACATAGTGATTAGACAATAAATGTTCAGGATAAAATACATGACGACCAGACAAATAATGCCTATTGTTAAATAAAATAGAAGTGATATTTTAGTCTGCATGGCAATATCACTGAAAATTTAACTGCTGTATCTGTGATAGGCCTCAATTTAGAATTAATTCCTCGTCAATGTTTCCAACAGGGATCAAGAGAACATCTACCCGTATTTGCCCAACACAGAATTATAACCAAGTTCTCTGAGTCATCATTCTAAAAACCACTTCAAGATAAGAATAGAAGATCAACCTTTGCAGCCATTGAAGTTGAGAGTAGGAAGGTTGAATGGTGATGTCTGACTTAAAAGGAGCCAGGACTGTCCTTGCAGAAATATTCCTCTGTGGCTTCTGACTAATGGCTTTCTGGGGACCCTAGCTCTGTACCTTCCCATAAAAGTAGCATCTGCTGGCCTGGGGCTTTTAAGGGAGATTCTCCCTTACCCCAGAAGCAAATGCTTCATTTGTGAAATCCAGGGCAACCACTCTCATCTTGAAAGTTTTCAGAGCTTTGCAGGATCATTTGCTTAATGTCTTCATGCCCGGCTACCCTCTTCTCCCACCTAGATAAGTGTACCAGAGTTCCTCCAGGAGAGGAAAAGCAGATTAAAAAAGTTGAAAGTCAAACAGACCCTTATCCAAATGTAGGATTGGAAAAATCAAGTTAAAGGAGATGGGGAAAAGCTGTCAGAAGGTTAAAGGCCAACACTGATCTTGCCTTAATATACTTATATTTCAACCCAGGACTATTACTACCTTAAACTGTTTTTCTAACATCAAACACTTTCCACAGAAACTAAGTACAATTTCCCCATTCTCTGTATGTCTTTGTATTAATGATATGTATTATTTTTCAGCTACGCTCACTATTTGCATAAACTTTTCAGATTTGAAAGAATAGCTTGTATAATCAAACTGAAATGGTGAAAATGGGAAAAAATACTGACAATTGCTTCTTCCAGAAAGGAAGAAATGAATACTGGTAAACTACCCTCCCTATCTTAAAAATCATTGTAGAGGCTCTCCCTGGTGGTACAATAGGTTAAAGCACTGCACTATGAAGCTCTCAGAAGCCTCTACAGCACGAGTTCAATCCCCAGCCAGGGAGCTGACCCACATGGTGTGGCAGACCTCTTCTGGCCCGCCCGCCCGCCCACTACTACCCTCAGTAGCGTATTTCAGTAGATCTGCCTTATCTGTTCCCCACCTTATCTCTGATGAATCCTCTCACCCCTCCCACACACACCTCTGGCCTTTACCCCAGTTTCCTAAGCATAAATACATAAATCTTTAAAAAAGAAAAAATCATTGTAGAACTGTGAGAGCAAACAGGTCTACTTGAATTCAGACCCAGAGAGAGGAGGGTCCTCGATAACATGATCTGAGATCATCTCCAGGTGAAGAAGAGTGGCCTGCTTTGTTTCTTGAAAGTATTTCCAATGCCAAGTATTAACACAGATGGGCAGCAATGAAATATTCATTCATACAGTAATGTCAGGCTTGCAAAACCATATCCATTCCAGAAAAGGGTTTGGCAGTTTCTTATAAATGTATACAAAATTAAAGGTAAATGTACCCTGACACCCACAAATCTCCAGAACTGAACAAATAAAAAAACATTCACACAAAAACCTGCACATTAAATTTTTATAGAGGTTCTGTTCATAAAAGTCCCAAATGGGTAACAACCCAAAAGTTCTTCAGTAGGTGATTGGACTAACAAAAACATGGAATCCAATCCAATGCGTGTCTGCAATTGCAAGAAGCACACTATAGTCACACATGACAATTTGGGTCAGTCTCAAAGGCATTATGCTAAATGAAGAACGCTAATCCCAAATGATTACATGCTGAGTCATTTGTGTCTCAGACAAAATTATAGTAGCGGAGAACAAATTGGTGGTTTCCAGCGATAAAGGAAAGGGACATAATCCACAGATGAGAAGTGGTGGTGTTTGGAGTGATTAGCATACATCCTTGTGGTGCAGGTGAGTCCAGGAGTCTACAGCTGTGTTAGTACTCACAAACCATACACCATTCAATAAAAGTGAATTTTATTTCCTATTAATTTAACAAGTACGAGGACATGAGTCAGTCTCCTTGGATTTGATTCCCACTACTATCCTCTGCCCTTGGATATTTTGCCATCACAACAATCCTGTGAGTTAGATATTATTATCCCCACTTTACAGGTATGAAAACTGAGGCTTATGAGAGCTAAGTGGTCTCCCGATGTTACAGAGAAAGGAGTGAAGTACACAGGCAGTCTGATACCTTGATACACTTTTGTTTTAGTGAAATTTTATAGAAGCTTTATATAGCATGCAGTAAAAGAGTCAGAGAATGCTAGCGTTTCCCCTAAGGATCAGTTTGGAGAAGTGAAGAGGTGAGGGGAGGCTGGAACTCTCATTTTCATGGTTAGTAAAGCAGAACTGGAGGACACAGCTTGACTCAGACCCAAAATAAGTCTTCCTGTATTCTTCGCTGTGGGATTCACAAGTGGAGCAAATCAGCTCCTTTGGCAGCGTGTGAACTGCGCTGTCTCAGGCCCCCCTCAGCCAGCGATGTCAATGTCACAGGCCAAGTGGACTTGCTCCTCCAATTAAAATAAAATCTTCAGGGCCTCCCTGGTGGCGCAGCGGGTTAAAGTGCAGCACAATGGAGCTCTCCACAGCCACGGCAGCACAAGTTCAATCCCCAGCCAGGGAGGTGACCCACATGGTGTAGCAGACCTCTCCTCTCTCACCCGCTGCTCCCCTCAGCAGTTTACTTTAGTACATCTGCTCCCCTCTCTGTCTCTGGTGAAGCCTTTCATCCCCTGACCTCTGGCCTGTACCCCAGTTCTTGTATGCATAAATAAATCTTTAAAAATAATAATAAATACATAAATAAAATAAAATAGTATCTTCAAATAGCCTTTTATTTGGTTTGCAGAAACAGAAAAAGTGTGACTGATTAGTATGTTGGCATTCTTCCAGTTCCCTAAGCAGAGGGAATAATGCATCTAGCCATGTTTATGAATAATAATGGCTAAGATGAGTTTCAACTTATAGGGCACTTTCATCCATATGACTGTGTCCTTAGTCACTCTGGAATCTGTCTTTGTGTACTTCACAGGCGCACTTCTACCACTCCTGACCCAGGGGCTAGTGGCTGATGGTGTCATTCACCTGAATCTGCAGCATGAACACCAGCAATCCCATGGAGGCTGGCGGGTACGCATGCGCGGCTCACTTCCACGGACATTTGTTGGTTTTTGTTTTTTGTTTTTTTTTTTTCTGATGAGTACGACAACTCTTGCTAACACATTTACTAGCTGGAACCTTTAATACTGAACACACAAAAAAATTAGATTAAAGGCTGAGCACTGCATGCAATATCTGATTTCTTTAAGATTGTTTTTCAAATATAGCCATGACACACTCAAAACTTGTTTACTGTTTACTACTTATTCATTCTATCTAGTCATCAAATATTCACTTACACTAAGGGTTTTTGTTTTTTTAAAGATTTTCTTATTTATGCATAAAAGAACTGGAGTGTAGGCCAGAGGTGGGGGGAGTGAAAGGATTCACCAGAGACAGAGTGAGAAGCAGAGCATGCAGACTGAAGTACACTGCTGAGGGGAGCAGTGGGTGAGACAGGAGAGGTCTGCTGCCCAGGTGGGTCACTCGCTGGCCAGGGACTGAACTCAACTCCTGCTGCAGTGGCTGCCAATGGCTTGATAGCACTGAGTAGGGAGGCCCTACTCTGAGTTTTCTAATTATCAAAAATTCTAACTTATCTTAGAATCTCAGTGGAAATTTCTAACACTTTTAACTTAGCATAAACGAACTAAGTTGTTACAGCTCTTTTTCATGTCCAATATATGACTTTATCGCATGTCTTCATTTCACTCACTTGTATAAACTGGACTTTAAATGTCCCCTTTCTGGCTGTACCAAATTGATTCTTTCTTATTCTTAATGTTTCTATATATCTTTGCTATTTAAAAATTTGATTTTCTTGATAGTATTTTTAACAGATTTTAGAGCAGTTTAAGGTTCACAAAAAAAAAAAAGTGAATGGAAAGTACAGAGGTTTCTTCCTATAAGCCCCCAGCACTGTCAGCATGCCCCGCCCCAAGATACATTGGTTACAACTGGCTATAACAGAGAAACCAGTCACTGTCTTCCAAAGCCCACAGTTTACACTGTGGTTCACTTTTGGTGGTGGACAGTGGGTTTATAACGGATCCTCCCTTAGAGCATCAGATGGAGAATTTTCAACGCCTGAAACCCGTCTGTGTTCTATTCACCCCTCACCACCCTCTGCTTCACAATAATTTTTTTAAAGATTTATTTATTTATGCACACAGAATTGGGGTACAGGCCAGAGGTGCAGGGCGGTGTGAGGATTCACCAGAGACAGAGAGGGGAGCAGGACAGGCCGACTGAAGAAGTACACTGCTGAAGGGAGCAGCGGGCGGGTCAGGAGAGGTCTGCAGCACCATGTGGGTCACCTCTGGGGTGGGGACTGAACTCATTGGAGTGGTTTTAGCTTCTTAGTGCTGTGCTTTAACCCACTGTGCCACCAGGGAGGGCCCGATTTTTAAGTCATTTTAAACTCAAGGGAACTGTGTCTGTGTTACCAACCCTAATATTAACATAAAGGTTCAACTCATTTTCAAATTATCAAGGATTACAATCTCTAATTACAAATTGGATGCTAATTTATTTCTCTTATTTGCTCACTTATTTGGAACCCACTTTCATGTCATTAACTCTAAAAGTGTACACATGTCATCAATTATTTTTGCTAACTGTGTAAAAGGGCTGTAGAACAAAGCAGTAATTTTGAAAATTATAGCCATCCAACACCTACATTTAACTAAGATTCCACGCTCTAAGGGATATTATTAACCTAACAGCAATTTAAAACTAGAGTACAATCACTTCACTGCAAGATGCATTGTGGTTTTAATAAATATCTAAAATAAGATCAACAAATCCTTTAAAGGGTGCTTTCTACTTTGAAATTTAACAATCACTATCAGAAAACAAGAGCAAATGGGTTTTCTTTATAGGAATATTATTTTGGGAAAATATAAAGTTCTAGGGTGTATTTAGGGGAAAAAATTGAACACTTATTTTTTTGTGCCAGGAATATCATATGCATATTTTTTAAGATTGATTTATGCGTACAAGAGCTGGTACAGGTCAGAGGTGTGGGGTGAGGAGGTAAGAGGACTCGCCAGAGACAGAGTGGGGAGCAGAACAGGTAAATTAACTGAAATATACTGCTAAGGGGAGCAGCGGGCAGGTCAGGAGAGGTCTGCTGTGCCATGTGGGTCACTGGCCTGGACGGGTATCTAGCTCATGCTGCAGCGGCTGCGAGTAGCTTCACAGTGATGTGCTTTAACCGTTGATCCACAAAGTAGGGTCCTATATTATAGTTTTAACAACTCTGGTCTATGGTACTTTTTACGGTGAATTTTACAGTGAATCCTCTGAGCCTGGACTGCAAAGTAGCTTTCCTAATTTGGGTGGAGGGGAATGCAACATGCAAAGGCACCAGCAGGTGGTATGTGCCAGCAGAACCTGAGAGGGAGAGCTAGCAAGGAAGGCTGCTTGGCCAGAGCATGGGGCAGAGAGAGCATGGCCTGAGTTGAGGCACAGGAGGCAGGCAGTGTGACTCAGGAAGGGTAAGAGTTAAGGTTAAGAACTTGGGTCTCGGGCCCTCCCTGGTGGCGCAGAGGGTTAAAGCACAGCACTAAGAAGCTAAAGCCACTCCAGCATGAGTTCACTCCCCAACCCAGAGGTGACCCACATGGTGCTGCAAACCTCTTCTGACCCGCCCGCTGCTCCCCTCAGCAGTGTACTTCTGCAGTTGGCCTGCTCTGTTCCCCACTCTGTCTCTGGTGAGTTCTCTCACCACCCCTGCACCTCTGGCCTGTACCTCAACTCTGCATGCATAAATAAATAATTTTTTTTTTTTTTTAAAAAAGAACTTGGTTCTCATCCTATCTTCCTCACACTCTCTGTAAGAGGAGAAGATTGGAGATACCACTACAATCGTCCCTAGAAAATGATGGTGGCCAGGCCCTGGGGAAGACAAAGCTTGTGATTTTGTGAGATTCCTATCATGAGTGCGATAGGTATTGCCTGATGGTAACAGGTGAGGGTGTTAAGAGGCCAAGGACACATGGGAGTGAGTCCCAAGTTTTCAGACTTGTGCAGTGGTGAGGAAGGTAAATACTCTCAGTTGCAATGAGGAGTTCCAAAAGATGAGCGCCTGCAGGAGAGTTGTGTGAGTTTGCAGTAGGATGTGGTGAGGTGTGTTTGGAGCATGCAGTGTGAGTTACAGGTTGAAGGGTTATGGAATTGGGTGGAAATGCCAGGCCAGAGCTCTAAGTTTAGGAGTAAATGTCAGCTCATCACAATGCTTAACGAGTTGTACCTTGGACCTTCTGCAACGGAAACCTCTGCAAATCCAACCTGAAACTCAAAGTTTTCAGACCTTTGTGGGCATCAGAATCACATGGGTGTAGGCAAGTGATGAGTTTGAATTCTGCCTCATAAGAAAGTGGTATAAACTTGAGCAATGAATGTCACTTTGCTACTCTGTAAATCCCCCTGTAAAAGGGGGAAATTTTGTAAAATGCACATTCTTACATCCCCAAACCAGAGCTCTGGTATGTAGTTCTTGTTTCATTTCAACTTATGTCCATTTTTTCTACATCATATTGACATTCTTTCTCATTACTTATAGCAAAAAATAAGATTAAGTGAAAATTCATGACAGATTTAAAATAAAAGGCAACCCCCCCAATTCCCCACCTGAAATCCCAATTCAGTGATTTTTGCAACTCTTTAGCATTAAATCCAAGCCACTGAGCCATCACTGATCCCTTTACATATACATACACTTTGTTTTCTATTTCTTGGCATCTCTCCTTTTCAGAATTGTATTAGTGTTATTCTGCCCCAACCTGTACCCAACGTAAAAACACGGCAAGAGGAAAAAGGGGACATTCTCTGTCTCCCCTCTCCAAAGCCAGGGTTCACAGTGTCAGAGTCCTTGGAGAGGACAGTGCCCTGGGGCCCTCAGCCCTCAACAGCACAGGGAAAAACTGGGATCCTCCAATGGGTATTTTTAGAATCATTTGATTCATCACAAGATGAGATTTGGGAAATTCACCATCCAACGCCATTTACAAGATGGAAGGACCTAGAGGCGCCATGCTGAGTGATAGAAGTCAAAGAAAGAAAGACAAACACTGCATGGTTTCATCATTTGTGTTAAAAAGAATTAAATGTGGCCCTCCCTGGTGGCGCAGCAGGTTAAAGCACAGCACTAAGAAGCTAAAGCCACTGCAGCATGAGTTAAATGTGGCCCTCCCTGGTGGCGCAGCAGGTTAAAGCACAGCACTAAGAAGCTAAAGCCACTGCAGCATGAGTTAGATCCCCGCCTGCCCCGGAGGTGACCACATGGCGTGGCAGACCTCTCCTGACCTGCCCGCTGCTCCCCTCAGCAGTGTACTTCGTCGATTTGCCTGTTCTGCTCCCCACTCTGTCTCTGGTGAGGCCTCTCACCCTCCGCATCTCTGGCCTGTGCCCCAGTTCTGTACGAATAAATAAATAAATCTTTAAAAAAAAAAAGAATTAAATGAAGAAAACAGCAAAACAACTCAGGCTATACAAACAGACAAGAGGTTATCATAGAGAAGGGTGAGCAAGTGGGTTTCATGGGGTTTTTGTATGGTGATGGATAGAAACCAGATTTTTCTGGAGGTGAATATAATGTACTAAATAGAGCTATAGATTTATAAAGCTGTACACCTAAACTCTATATACTGTTATAAACCAATTTTACTCCACTTCAAAGGAAAAATTTCTAAAAACACACATAGTAGTTTGGTATCTATATCAGGCAATACGTAATGGTTGAGCTGCAATAGATAAGCCATTCCTGTCTTTCCTCTTTGCCAACATTCTGCCGCAACTTTATTTGCCTATATGAACATGCATAACTGAATTTGTTAAAATAAAAGAAAACCTGCTCTCTACTGTCACATTTGGTGTTTGTTCCTTGCTCCAGTTCATGTCAAAATGCAAAAGTTTGTCTTGTTTTCTACCAGTGAATGACAACTTACTTCAAAATGATGTATTTAGAGTTACTACCAAGAATCCTCGGAGGATGATTTGAAGTGTTTTCAGGCAAGAACTCTGTTTTATAGAAGATTCCGGTGGGATTCTTAAGACTATGAATTAATTATTAGGAAGGACACCTCTGTTTACCAAACACATGTAAACATGTGAAAATGCTTTTCACCTTATTGCAAGTAAAACTTTTTGTTGAGCACAGAATTTATTCTATGATAGTCCTGCTACAGAGAACTGGTTAGCACACAGCACTGGCCATGGAGTTTAAAAGCATCACTGGAGGACAAAAGAGAAAAGCTGTAAATTCGGCTCCTTTGGCTACTTGTTTATAAAATAGCTGTTGTAATATGATCTCACTGTCCCTCTAGTTTCAAAAAGACACTCAGAAAAAAAACCTGCTTATTTTATGCCCAGAAGAAAGCACATAGCAATGATGCAATCTTCTCTTTGGACAGTGATTTTAGCTTTTGAAAACACTTTGGAATTTGCTCTCCTCCTTGAACCTCATGAGACAGCTGTAAACCGACAGGGCAGGTGTCAGTGTCTCCGTTTAGCAGAGAGAGAAAATGAAGGCCAGAGTGTGAATCATGGGTTCAAATTTGCACGAGTCAGAAGCCAAACCAGGTTAGAACCACATGTCCTTACTTCTTCTAGACAAGCTAGAAAAAAAAAGGTTTACCTTTAAACATAATTGAGCAAAGCAGTAGATTCTTCTCCTTTCTGTTTAACCAGTCACATACATTTTTCAGATCTACTCAATTGAGTTTTCATTCCTCGTTGTCACTGGTCTGATTCATCTTCTCCCTCTCTATGTCCCCTACAATATATGCTTATGGAATTTAAGTGGAGTCTGGTTCTCATCAATCTTCTTATAATTGATCCTGTATCAATTAACTAGATTTGTTTATAATAAAAATAATCATTGCAGAGTGAACTACCTCCAAGATAAAAAGTAGAAAGGCCATAGACCACAGTAGTTAGAACACAGGTTTTCCATATATCGAAACTAGAGTCAAGTCCTGTTCTGTTATTGATCTATAGATAAGCATCAGAACTGTTGTTGTAAACTGAGTAATGAGACTTCCAGGTAGTAAACATCTAGGGCTGGTTTGTGTGCTTGCTCATGATGTGTGTCCGGTGGGACTGTCATTATGGGCTTTGGTCCCTTAGACATCAGTTTTGACCAAGCAGAGCTCTTCATTTGGCCCTGGTAACTGGCTAAGGGGTAGACACGTGGCCTTGTCCAGCTCAATCAGTGTTCTGCCATGGAATCCCATGGCAGATGCAACCAGATTTGCTTGCAGCTTATCAATAAAATCGCCAGCACCCAACAGGAAGTTTGTAAAGGGGAGTTTGAGGTCGGTGGGGAGGAGGAAGAGTAAAAATAGGCTAGAACTATTCAGATCTGATCCAGGCAGGCTGAGAGTCCCCCCACTACTTAGAGAAACTATTGTGATTGTTGCTGGCTGCTGCTACTACTATTGCTTAGGCTATTTTATGGTTTCAGGCTTTCCATTTAAATATCTTAACCCAATTTGAGTTCAATGCTATGATTTGTATAAGATAGGGGTCCAGTTTTATTCCTCTATATGTGAATATTCAGTTTTCCAGCACCACTTATTGAGGAGAACATTTCTCCATAGAGTCCAAAGTTAGATTCATCCACCCTGAAATTTTAGGTTTGGTGCAACAAATTAATTTTACTATAAAAAATTGAATTGAGCTGTCACTTGCAAACAAGCATTCTATGGCTAATACACTGTATTAGTCTTTCTTATTGTATTTCAATCCTCATTTCATAAAATGTGAGATGAATTGCCCCTCTGAGTCATTTAACCTAAAATGGATTTCATGCAAGTGAGGAGGGAAGGGTGGTGGGCATCGCAGGTGTATGTTTTCTGAACAATTAATCTTTAATCAGTTAACCTCTGGGTAATCTGACTTATAAAACTTCACTGTTCTGACTCCTCACCATCTGCATTGCCCAAATGAAGGTATAGCTATGTCTCCGTACAATCTGTAAAGGCAAATAACTCAGGTGCACAAAATAAATAACTTTTTTAGAAACCTCAAGAAAAACTCTAAATTACATGAAAAATGACCATTCAAATTTCTAAATACTTTGATCAGCTCATCATCTATGTTCATTTTAACTCATGTTTGTGATCTGAAGCACAAACGCACAAAGTGGTTTGAAACCATCTGTGCAAATGGAGATATAACAGGCTTGGCGTGTCTCATTCTGAGGAGCCTATGACAGAGCCAAAGCAAAGACTGTTGGCCCATTTCTCTGCCCCCACCCTTCCTTTCAGTGAAAGTCCAAGTCAGTTAAGGATAAAGCATTTACTATTAATGGAATGTGGAGTGTGGTTTGGAGGAGGCAAGAGTGTGTGGGTGAGCTGGGAGGGGAGAGTACTTCATGTCCCCATGAGGTGAGGAAATTAGGGCTGAAATAGCTCCCAGGAAAATTCCAGGGAGGATAAGAGGATCACCAAGATGAGATCACCTGTGCTGGGGACCCAGCCTCACCCCAAAGTTTTGCACCCACAGAAAGAACTGGTAAGGAGAGTACCCCCTGCAGGGATGGCCACGGAGTATGTCAGTAGCCAGCATGCAAGAAAAAGAGGGGTTTGCCCCCCTTTTCTGAACATAACTATAGCCCCCAATGCTAGGATAATTCTACAGGTAGAAGAGGTCCCAGAATCTAGTCAGCCAGATGATAATGGCTCTAAATTATTGACTTAAAAGAACAGAAGAAACAGTTCTTGCATTTTTGAGCTAATGCAGAACATTAGGAGCAGTATATAATTTTGACAGCCCCAGTGTTTTGTAATTATCAATCACTGTGCTGATTCTTGTGATACTGGGGTCCTCACGGACATTCACTGAAGACACCGCTGAACAAGCACAGCATTCCCTTCTCAGTCGAGACATCAGGACTTATGGAATTCCATAAATCCCCCAAGTCAGGCATTAAATACACATTTTCTGGCATTTTTCCATCAGAAGTTCAAGGTCATGAATGAAAGACTGAAGTTTAGGTATGCATGACAGAGCCTATTCTTCATTATTCAGGCAACACGTGTTATTTTTATCTATTTAGTAGTTACTGATACGGTATTTGCTGCAGCTAAGTCTACCTCCTTAGGAAAGGCAAGAATTCTCTCCCCCTTACCGTGTGAGTAGAGGCAAGCAGGTAAGGCTGGCAGGCAGGGGAAACCTGGACAGAGGAGCTGGAAGAACCATCTTCTCCTGAGGACACAGATCCCCCATGGAGAGGACAGATGCCAATCAAATCGTTACTGAAGACAGACTCAGCAGCTAGGATCGATTTCTTTCTCTTCGGTAAATGTGATGGCTTTGACCTGTCCCAGACAGGAGGTGCCAGCTGTCCAGCTTCTCAGTCCTTACTGAGACCAGGGCTGTCTGGTATACACTAGTCTAGCTGAATGGTGATTCAGTAAGAAAACTTGTCCCTCTCTACATTTTTAGAGAGGATTTCTGGACTAAGAGAAGCTTTGGTTTTTACTTATCTTTCCCCCAATACGTTTCACATTCAAATCAGTGACTGTCACTTTGAATACATGTGTCAAATGCAGGTAGAAGTGTGTTTTCAGGGACATTTTTCTGTGATTATATGAATAAAGTGAGTTTATGAACCAGACAGGGATAATGATGTGCTCCCAGCATGCTATCTCCTCGTCTTCCCTTGTCCACAATTTGAGAGGGGGGTGGGAGGGCTTCCACTCAAGGTGACAGCACTCTTCAAGGCGGATGATGACTGTGGAGACCAAGATCACAAGCCACATGGCTGCAGGAACACATGACCCCTCAGCCTACCAGCTGCTCTTGAGAACTGAGGACTAAGCAGAGGGCGAGGCTCCCTGGCATCTCATGCTTCTGTCTGAATAAGGCCGTCCAGCTTGCACTCCAGTCACTTCCAATTCCTTAGGAGAAGAGGGACTGTCTTGTCTGTTTTCCAAGGTCTAGTGATCCAGCTCTTTCTGGGCTTTAGTCATTTCCTATTTAATTAAGTGCTGATACTTGAAAGTAAAATCGCATAATGTGTATACTTGAGTGGCTGTTAGAATTTAAACCCAGATCTGGTGACCTCAAGCTGAGAGTGATATTAATGTAAATGATATTAATAATAACTTCTGGAAATACTTGAGTAAGCACTTCTTTATTAATTAAATGTGCATGTGAGTAACTTTTACCTCTTCCTATTGTTTGACTCATATCATTTTTAGTTGTCTATCTTATTACTATTTTATTTAACAGATGATGCCTCTTCATCACTTAAAGCTCTCTTTTCATTCCTTTTTTATTCTTCAATTACCAATCAACAGGTTTCTAGAGAGGTTTAGCTCAGAAGTCTCAGTTCTCCTTAGGTCTTTTAGAATAGTGACCCCCAATGAAGTACTGGACCTTCTCTAGCACTTTGCACAAAATGAATTGTGCCCCCCATTCCAGAAGTTCCATAGTGTGTAGAGATTCCACAGAGGAGACCCATAACACTGGGCCCTTCTCTATTTTAGAAAATCATTTTAGTCTGGGAATTAAAACCATGATCCCAGCTCACTGGCAAACATCTGCTATTCATTGATAGCACCATCTGGTATTTCAGCTCCTTGTTCTATTTTAGAAGCTTCATGTAACTGCATCTCCAAATTAATTATTCTATAACAACTTGTTTTCCAGAATCCCAGGCCAAATAGTGTGGTTTTGTTGAAAACTACTAATTTGATGCTTGGCCCCTGCTTGAATGAGCACCTCCAAAACCTTTCCTGGTCATGGTCTGAAATGTTTCAAGCCATTATATTTGGGGGAGTGAAGGGCATACTACCATCTTGAGAAAAAGACTTGGGACAAAAATGTGCTTCTCAACACTTCACAAACTCATGAACAGGCGTGGCTTAATCTATAGAATTTATTTAGAGAGAAGATTATGATAACACAGGCTGAGCTATAGCTGTCATGGAGTACTTCCTGAAGTAGTGCTTGCTTTAAATATAGCTACACCTTTCACCCCATTCAATTATGAAGTTCCAGTGCTGGGGTATCAGGTGATGCAATGAAATGGATTGGACTGAGTGATGGTCATTTAGTCAGTCTGGGGCTCAGATTTCTCTTTGGTACATACATTACCTGACCCATCAACCCACAGATTGCTGTGATGCTTGAACGAGAGAAGGACCTGAAGACATAGTGCAATCACCAGATGGAGTCACTTCTATGTGAAATGCAGAGAAGCCAAACAAAGGCTCAGATAAAGACAGCCTCTAAAACTGATCCTTAAAAGCTGCCCATAGAGCTGAGTCCTCCAGGCGGGGATCGTGAGGGGGAGAGGAGTTGGAGGGGAGAAAACCAGGGGCAGGAGAGCAACTAAACTATCTACTAACTCTTTGGGGATGGAGACTGTGGTTTACTATTCCTCTGAAGACCTCACAACTCCCAGCACAGCTCTAAGCATAGACTTGTAAGGAAACTGGTGCCCAAGGAAGATGGCACTCCAAGTCAAGGGTTACAAAACAGCAAGTCAAAACTCTGGTCACCTGACCAAGCCAATCTGGGAAGCAAGAGAAAGCATGGGAGCAATTTGGTATGTGTTTGACCTGTGGAGAAGAGCTCAGATTTCAAATATATTTCAAGTTTTTTTTGTTTGTTTTGTTTGAAATTTTTTTTAAAGATTTATTTATTTATTCATATAGAACTGTGGTACAGGCCAGAGATGCGGAGGGTGAGAGGATTCACCAGAGACAGAGTGGGGAGCAGAATAGGCAGATCAACGAAGTACACTGCTGAGGGGAGCAG
>NW_004567112.1:12464797-12487771 GCF_000260355.1 Condylura cristata | reverse complement strand
AATACCGGATGGTTTCACTCATAGCAGGAGTATAATGGACCAGGCGAGAAAATAACAAAAATAATGAACAACCATATACCAGAGACATTCTGTGGGGGTGGAGTGGGGAATGGGATCAAAAACGGGGGCGGGGGTAAGGGAGGGAAGTGCACGGGACTATGGTGATGGCACAGGGGTGATTTGGTGATGGGAAACCCGCGGGGATTACAATCGAGATGAAAAAAAAAAATGTGCAAAATTAAAAAAAAAAAAAAAGAACATTTACTTAAATAAAACCATTCTTTTCTAAACAAAAAAAAAAGGTGTTATCTTCTATTTTCTCTCTGTTCTTATGAAAATAACATTTGCTGGAGCAATTATCAACTAACTAGACCTGATATGGGGGTCACTGTGAAAGAGATGATTCTCTGGGCTGAAGTCTTTCCACTTATTGGATTTCTATTAGTTTGTTATTAGCCTGTAACTGTTTCCTAATGGGTTTTTTAAATTTTTGATTTTTACATGATAAAATCCATGACTGTAACTCCCTCCCTATTTTGTCATTTTTGTCTTTCTTTCCCATTTCTTTCAAATATGCCATATATTTCATTATTACACTTGTGATAGAGTACAGTTCTGTGACTTTTTGTCATAAAATCTGTCATAAACTTTTCTCTTAAAGAAAATAATGTTTTTATATTCATAAAGACAATATATTTCTATGGCAAAGTTAGCTTATATTAGCATTAAAATAGCATTAGCATAATAGTCACAAGCACAGCACAGTATTCATTTACACTAACATAACATTCAATTGCATTTACCGAAGATAAATTACCTAAAACAGACTAAGCACATTAATGCACATTCCAGTTGTTTTCAATTGTTTGTTATCTTTAAAGGCTTCTTACTTCTTTGCAATTGTTTCCTTTAGCATAAATCCCAAGAACTGGATTACTGAATCACTGATTCTGTATCTAAAACAAGATATGTTTAAGTTTACATGAATTTTCTCTTTAACTTAAACAATCTTTTAAAGATTCATTTACTTACACATACAGAACTGGGGTACAGGCCATAGCTGCTGGGGTGGCGAGAGGATTCACTAGAGACAGAGTGGGGAGAAGAAAAGAAAGACTGACTGAAATACACTGCTGAGGGGAGCAACAGAAAAGACAGAAGTCTGCTGCACCATGTGGGTCACCCCCTGGCCAGGGATCGAACTCTTGTTGCAGTGGCTGTGGATAGCTCCCTGGTGCTGCACTGTATCCCATTGCTTCACCAGGGAGAGGGCCCTAAATTAAATATTTTAATACTCAAACTTTTCCAGTAATGTGAGCAAAGCTCCAATTATTTCACCCAATTTTCAGGGCAGAAAAACTAAGTCTAAAAGAGGGTAAGTGACTTCCTAAAGAGAGATGAACCATAAGTGGCAGACCAAGGTCTGAAACAAAGCTTGTTCTAAACTTTTTTGTTGTTGTTTTGGCTTTTTTTTTACTTTTTAATTGCCATTAGAGTTTCCCAAATTGATAATTTCCCACCATTTTTACATTTTGGAGGAGATCAACAGAAGGAAGAAGGCAAACTTTGTTTCATGGATTTCAATGGCATTAACCAAAACAAAATAACAATAAAATGTACAATAATTGTAATAACCGAGTCTTTCAAAAGTCCAATTTGCTGAGTGACTTATACCAGTGGTGTAAAGGTGATAGATTTTTATTTTGCTTTGTTTTCCCAACCTCAAGTATGATGAGGTTCAACTTCTAAAACATTTTATTACCACCTACCAACGCCATTGAAGTTTTTTTTTTAATCCACTTTATTTTTTTTAAAAAAATTACTTATTTATACATACAGAGCTGAGGTACAGGCCAGAGGTACAGAGGTGGTAAGAGGATTCACCAGAGACAGAGAGGGGAGCAGGCCGACTAAAGAAGTACACTGCTGAGGGGAGCAGCAGGCAGGTGAGGAGAGTTCTGCCGTGCCATGTGGGTCACCTCCGGGGCAGGGATCGAACTCATGCTGAAGTGGCTTTAGCTTCTCAGTGTTGTGCTTTAACATGCTGAGCCACCAAGGTGGGCCCTAAATCCACTTTTTAATGACCACGTTACACAGATCTGGCTCCAGGTGACTAAGTGAGTCAACAGCCTACTCAGTCCATTAGGACCTCGCTTCTTCCCACCAAGAAAGAGCTCAGAGCCTGGTGCTGGGGATACAGGTAAACAATGGAAGTGGGGACCTCCACTGTTGTATCTGGAATTGAACAACCAAAGCTTCCATTATGTCAAGCATCCCCTGCCTCCCTAAAGAGAGTGGACTTATTAATAATAATCTTCTTCACGCCTGCCATCATGGCAGTGCCAGTTATTCAAGGGATTTTCTAGGCAAATTATTCTATTCTGTTCTTATTCTAGGTGACAGAAAAAAAAATGGTTTATTACTTTTCAGAAGGCGAGAAACATCAGCATGTAAACCAATAATAGATAGTAGCAATTAACAGTAATAGCAGCAGTGAGTTTAATATAATATAGACACATGTTGATTCTCAGTAATGAACACCTGAAGCTTATATAATGCTATCATGCAATTTTATTTCAATTAAAAAAAATAGCAAATCTATCTGGTATGATCTGGTATGTTGACTTCAGGCACACACACACACATACACACACACACACACAAAAGAAGCTGACATTTCCAGGGGCTCTGAAACAATCTGTGGATCACAGGAGAGTTGGTCTTACTGATTTTTTGGTTTTAAAAATGAGTTTAATAACTACAGGTGGGTATTTCTTTTGAAATAACTTCCATAAAATTTGTATAAGTAAAATCATTTGATTTTTGGAAATTATCTTTATATCTTTAAAAAGGTTCTGGCTATAGGGCTATAATCCTTGACTACAGTTTCTAGGAAGAAAATCTGTAACCCCTCAAGCTCATAAGGCTCTCCAGTGACAGAACCCAGTTTTTCTGACCTGAAATCTAGCTCATTTTCCACTCCACCACTACCACAGTATACCTCTGGGTACAGAAGACACATTTAAAGTGCCTGAAATGGATACTCAAGCAATGATCATAAGGAATGTGGACATGTTAGTCAGTTATTTTTTTACTTGCCCTCCATCCACTAGTTCCCAGAAAGTAAACAAAGGTCAACTTTTTAAAGTTCAACAAAGGTTGAAATAGTTCCTATCATTTCTGAGTTTGAATTATTTTGTATGTCTTTGGAAAACTGTGAGTCTAAAAAATGTTTTTCTTAAAATGAATTTAAATGTGGCCTTATTCCTCTGTATAGAACTTTCCACGGATAAGTACACACAAGAACTATTTGAGTACAACAGAAAGAATGATGTACTAGATGACTTCAATGTTCACCTCAGCTCAAAAATAGCACCTGAGCAGTCTTCAGATATTGAAACTCCATCATCTAAATTCTGATAGAGATTTTTGGTTCCTAAGTACATCTAAATTCTTTTCCTAAGTATGCAATGGGGTAAGTGTATAATATGCTGTACAGTTTCTTCACTAAACAGGATATTTTCAGATTGTCATTAAATGGCCAATAAAGTTTAAAAAAAATGTTAGAATTATTTAAGATATGCCAAGTCGTAATTCCGCCCCCTGTATCTGCCCTTATTGGAGAAATCAGTACTAGTAAGTGTTACACTAGTAAAAGGAGACAGTCTGGCTTTGAGGAGCCTTGTGGAAGATGTTTGCTGAGAACATGTTTCACCTTAGTTGATGATTGTGATATGTATTAAGTGGAGAAAGGATGGAAAACATGTTAAAAGCGTGGAATACATATAATGAGACCTTTTGAGAACTATACATTTTGGGGGAAAAACAGAATCAGTAAAAGCAAATTAAAAAGAAAAAGGATTCAAGGTCTCTAAGAATAAAATAACTCTGTTAAATCAATCAAACAAATCAGTAGTTAAAAGACTGTGGGAGCAAAATTTACAATGTAGAAGGAAAATACTGCATTTTGGACACCAAAAGAGTAATTCAAATCAAACTGAGGTGATTTTTATTCAGCTAAATTTTCTTTTTCACTGATTCTCAGAGATTCCCTTACCTCAAAAAATAATAGTAAAATGAGGAAAAAGTCGTGTTTACACACTGCAGTAGGCTTAGGGAGTCCAAAATCCATCTGACTTGCTTGGAGAAATACATGGGGAGAATGTGGAAAAGACAGAAAGGTGAAGAAATAACAAGGGACTCTATTTGGAGGTTTGATTCGTTATAAAGAGATGCCATAAGCCTTACGTGAGGGAACTTCCTGGGACTTGAAAATCTGCTGGATCTCACAGACTTTCTTCTCGGTCAGACAGATCAAAAACAAATGCCATTCACATGTGCCTGAAGCTACATATCCCAAGCTGTTTAGAGCAGAACTTCCCAAGACTTTGGCATGAGGGTTATTTCAAGTCACTGGAGGCCTGCAGGCTGAAGAGAAGCCTTTACCACCCCCTTAATTGGCTAGGAGAATGGAAATTGGGGTATTGCCCACAATGAAGGTTTTTAACCAGAAATAAGCTTTCTACCAAAGAAACCTCTCCATGTACAAGGTAAACTACGAAGCATCTGTCTAACAACACATCTGGCCTTTATCATGAGTTATTCTTCCTTGTCTCGTGTGTCTCCCTGTTTTCTCCTTGCAACCATAGGCACCATCCAACTTTGTTTTAGGGTGTAGGTCTCCATTTTGCTCACTTAACTTGAAATTCATATCTATGAAAATTCCCAGTACATATGTAATTACGTTTTTTTCCCTACTGGATTATTCTACAACCCAAGAAGAACCTAGAGAGATAGTGGACATTCCCTCTCCTCCATAAACCTCTCCTGTTATCTATAGCTTTGCCTGTGGAGAAACACACCTCAATGAAGCAGCCTTTTAAATCTGTTAGGTCCATAGGGGAAATACCAGGAAGGGCAATTCCATTTAGTATTATTTCTTTAGGAATACCTAACCTTGGAATTGTTTACTGAGAAGAAGCAACAGTGTGGAGTGACTACATTAGAATAATCTACTAGAGATATTTTTAAAATACATAAAAAGAAAAATAAAGCAGAAAAATTTAGTCATTCCTACTCCACAAAATAAAAACTGATAATGTTATGTTACAAACTTCTCCACTTTTTCATGTCTTTGTGTGTTTTTATTTAGTTATATTTTGTAAAATTGTGGATATTCTGCAGCTACTGTTTTGTAACCTACTTTCTCACTTAATACGTGGTGAACATTTTTCATGTCATTAAGTATTCTTTTTAAAATTTGATTTTGCTTGACAGTGTTATTTCTGCAATTTGTTTAGTCAATGTCCTGTTATTGGATTTTATGTTGTTTCCTGTTGTTCATATTATACTTGTTTATAAATATCTGTGTGCCTATGACTATTTTTAGTATAAATCTTACCTAAAGAAATACTGGATAAAAGAGGATGAATATTTTTCACTTGGATACTTATCACCAAATAGATATTTCCATGGTCTATTGCCAGAATGGGGTTTTAACATTTTTAAAGGAGATTTTCTGGGTTACACATACACATTTCAGACAGTTTTTTCTCTGATTACTAGGGAAGATGGTTATATAACTTTTTCATTGGGGTATTTTCTGCACTACTCATCCAAGAAGTTACACCTGAGGTTACAATCTTGGTCTCTTGATTCCTAATCCAGTGCCTTCCTGCTAAAGACATTTTGGAACTTGTGACAAATGATGACTTTTCTTGGATTCAGTAGCTAAATACACAAGTGCAAAGAGACACATCATGAAGACATCCCACTTAGAGATTGGAATAGCATAAAATTGAAAGTAGCCCAATTTCCATCAGTAGGGTATTTGATAAACAAGAATACACATAGACCATAAACCCTACCCTGTCATTCATGATGATGACACAGAGGTGTTGATTGTCAGAGATAAATGAGCACATGTTCTTGTTTGGGGGGAGGGGAAAGAAATATGTTACAAAAACTACAGGTAACTTTGACCTGCTACAAATGAAATCACACACTTTCATATATGATGTGGTTTCTGCTGAGTGTTAGGAAAATGATCATCTTTTTCCCTTTTGTTTATGCCCTTACTTGATTCAGAGTATTACTTAAATTGCCTATAAGAATGTGTTCTGTAAAACAAGAAAGCTGTTCTTACTCTGTTTGCCTTTTAAACATTTTAAACCAATGCTTCTCAAACTTTAATCACCTGGAGTATTTTGTTAAATGCTGGTTCTGATGCGACCAACTCTCCCCCGCCTGGGTTGGGGACACAGTCTGCATTTTAATAAGCTCCCAGGTGAGGCCAGTGCTGATGAATGGAGAACACTTGCATTACAGGATATAACTGTTTTTGCTAATTACTCCAGCAGGGCTTTTCATCACTGATTCCATATGCAATTTCTGGCAATCCTGGCCTAGAATTGTTTTTGTTTGTTTATTAGCACCGTAGTGATTTCTAGGTAAATCGAACCCTGGAGTCTTTGGATTTTTCTTATAGGTAATAAGCATAAACACTGGGGGAGACACTATATTAAATTGCAGCAACCCCATAATACACCAGTTCCTCTCCCATCAGTTCATTTTTTATCCTGGTATCCTTGACAGAGGATGTTCTCTGATTTAACTGCACTGATTGCTTAAATGTATGACCAACTGGGGAGTGATTATGATTTAAAAAAAAATAAAACAGCCATTGACAGACTGCTCAGCAAGTAAAAGGAAGTTATAATATGAATGTTAATTTTCAATGCATTTCTTTGATGTATTTTCTTGGAAAAAAATAAAGCATTTAAGAATGGTTGGATATGAGAATGGTCTGAGGGCAAAATGTTAAAACCTTGAACTTGGGGAGAAAGTTGAGGGAAATAAACCCCTTAGAAATAGTTCAGTAGCTCAGTAAAATATGGCAATTATTATTGTAAAAATCAGCAGTCACTTGTGCTTTGTACCAAACCTGGTAAAGTGGATTTATGTGTGTTTTTTTTTAAGATTTTTTATTTATTTATGCATACAGAACTGGGGTACAGGCCAGAGGTACACGGGTAGCAAGAGGATTCACCAGAGACAGCGCCGGGATCAGAACAGGCAGATCTACAAAGTACACCAATGAGGGGAGCAGCGGGCAGGTCAGGAGAAGTCTACCTGCCATGTGGGTCACCTCCGGGCAGGCGGGGATCAAACTCATGCGGAAGTGGCTCTCGCTTCTTAGTACTGTGCTGTAACCAGTTGTGTCACCAGGGAGGACCTATGTGCGTTATTTTATTTGTAGTCTTATTCAGGTTTATAAAAGTGTTGTAACGTGTCCAAAGCTACATGTCTAACAGGAGACATTCAGTATTCCAATTCACATTTTCTTGTCTCAACACTCCAACTTTAAACACTGTGTAGACTTTGAAACTCATCCAAAAAATCATATACCTGCCTAATGAGTGTCAGGCAGGCACTGTCCTACATTATAAGGAAATTACTTGAATAAACAAGACAAAAACTGCCCTTCATGGAATTTATCTTCTGGTGAAGATAAAGATTTGTATCCCTCTTAACCATTCATCGACATAATGCAGAGTAAGAAATAGAAAAAATACTTTCCACTTTGTCCACCATTTCTTCAAGTTCAGAATGAGAATTGTTCATTCTAATTTTGCTTTAAGCTCTCAAACGTCTCTGTCCATGAACTTTCCAACCACTTTACATTCCCTGTTTTCAATTCAAACTGGCAATAAGTCACCTCCCTCAGACCTCCTGATTTCATATTTTTAACTGAGTTTCTTTTCTAATAGTTATTGTTACCGATGTTATTTTAACAGTCTGAATGCAATTAGGCTTCTGTGGAATGACTTGAATTTCTACCTCACTCTCGCAAGCCAACTATCTCCTCTCAGACAGCCAGACTGTTGATGGCCCGCCATTTCCACAGATGGGCCAATACCAGAACCCAAGACAAGGAATATGAGAACCAAACATGGCTATCAGAAACTACTGTGGAGAGCTCTTCAGCAGTTGCCATAGAATGAAGCAGTTTACCTATTTGTGTTCCAAACAACTTTGATTGTGTATTTCCTTAATATTCTCCCCTCTGGGAGTTTCATACTCCTTCCATTTATAGAAAATGAAATTGGTTACTACTAGAACTGGCAGGAACTGAATCTGTGTGTAGATTTGATCTGTAACTCTTACAGAAAATAGGTGTCAAGAAATAGTTCAAGCTTCTCTCAATTTGTTGGTGCACTTCTCAATCATTAATTCACTTGGTCTGATAACAAGACATCTGATTGTTTCAGATCTCAAGCTGAACTCTGGGGATATAGAGAGTAAGATTAAAATAACAGTCTTACAGACAGACAGTGCACATCATTTTTCACACTGAGAATTACAGGATTCAAGTTGAACTGAGCATTTTTGATAACTTATGACATGGAAAAGTAACATGAAGTTCAAATATCCCACACTCATGTGTTGGAGAGAATGGAGATATGGTCATAAAATATTTGTGTTTGGTGGCCAACAAATTGTAAAACATACCAAAGTGACAAGCTTTTAGAGAAAGGACAATGATGGTCATCTCCATAGGTGGAGTGACAGTGCGGTGAGGGAGGATATTACTACCTTTGGGTTTAGAAAAACTTATCAGACCCTGAAATTTCAGAACCAGCAACTAGAAGACACCACTGCAAATGTTTCACATGGGTAGAGTAAGAATAACTTGAATCCTACTACCGTGGATTACCCTTCTATCCAATGCCAACTTTGTTCCAAGTGGGACACACTCGCATCCCTTTTGAGCAAATAGGTCCTGCTGGGATCCTCTCTTTAATCCTTTTTGTTTGGAATTCATGCAAGCAAGTATCTGTGACCCTCCCTAAAATCACAGCAGCCCCAACCCGAGTTCCTGGAAGGCTTTGCTTCCTGAGTTCTGAGCCCTGCGGTGCTGACATCAGCAGCCAAAAAGCTCCAGCTCTTTAGGTAGAAACAGGGGTGGCCTAGAGGAAATACCCCTCCCCCCTTAAAAAGCAGCCTGCTCTGCGTACAGGCCTGGAACTAGGAGATATCAAAGGATGGGGGAAGTGGGGAGAATCTGAGGAACTAGGACAGGAATCCAAGCCCTGCATAAAGGGACTAAATATCAGTGGTGTGGGGAAAGGAGGAAGGTGGGAAAAGAGGGCGGTAGAAACCCTGTGTTGGAATAAAGTCTAAGAATGAGAGAAATTGGTCACCTAAACCAAGCCTGAGAATGTAGGAGAGTATGGCTGGTCGGTGGGAAATTCTCATGAACCTGGTCTGCCTTGGAGCAGAGTTGGGTCGTGAGTTTGTGGCAAAATCCTGGGGAGAGAGTGATGGTAAAGGGAAAGGCACTTCGAGTTGTGTCTGGGCCTCCCAGTGGAACTAAGGTCACCTGTCTTGTGTCTTAAATGAGAGATACTTAGTTGAACCCAGGTTCTTTTGTTCCAAAGAAACCTAGAAGAAAGGATTCCTGATCTCCGTTGTGAATAGCACACTCCCAGACAGGAACCTGAACACCGTGAGGGGTAGACCCAGAGCAGCAAGCTGAGCTGTGATGGCGGCGCAACACTGGCCTGATCACACAGAGGCTAAGCAGGGTTCAGGGGTGCAATATAACTGGATGGATTTCCTTCTGAATCAACAAACAAAAATACAAAGCAACAGAAATCAACATTCTGCGAATGTTTTTTATGGGGCCAAAATTGTCACAACATGATATTCAAAATGTCCCGCATACAATCCAAAGTTCCTTTAAGAGGCCCCAAATTGTGCCCGGCTCAAGAGAAAGACATCCCAACAGATGTCAACACAAGATGCCCCAGATGTTGAAATTATCGAAGAGTTTAAAGCAGTTACTATAATCAGCTCCAGGAATAAATGACATAGGGGTGGGCAGGAAGGGAGCTATCATGGCAAGGTGTTAAGAATAGCAATTCCACACAAGGGATATATAGGCATTTTTTATCATCTTTTTAAAATTCCTGTGGGTTGGACATTTTGAAACTAGCTTATAACCCATATTACTAATCTGAGCTTTGGATTCTGCACATCTGTTTTTTGGGGTCTCATGTATATTTTTATTCTCTGCAGCCCTAATAAAATGTCCATGCCATAATATTTAAAGTGTAAAAACATGTAATTGCCAACAAAGTAATAATCTTGACAGGGACTGCCTTTCAATTTTGCTCAATTGTGGAAATAGAATGTTCCAGAGAGATCTGAAATTCATAAGTAGATAAAACCTGTCATTAAAATTCTCTCTATTTGTACCATAAAAACTCTAGCGTAGAGAATATGAAAATGTGCTTTCCTCTGAGCTCAGTGTGCTAACACATCCTGTCCTACTCTCTCAGCACAAGAAAGATTTTCTATAATGAAACTGGGTGCCAGCATGGATTAGTGTAGATGAGATTGCCCACATGTGATATTACTCATAATCTCTGGAGTTCAACTTTCCAATTCTGCATGATTTACAAAGAAAAAAAAATTAAAATTTCCCCAAGATAAATGTATTAACATTTAATAAAAACAAAGCCAGATTATAGTATTAGTGAAAACTAAGGAATTTACATAAAGTCCTTTTCGATTTTAACAAATACACTAAATTGAGTAGCATAAATTCCCATACATGAAAAGTATGTGTGTAAGAGAAAAATCTGCAGGCTGATAAATTTTTTGTTATGGGACTAAAAATGTTCCTATACATGGGGCAAAAGGAATCAAATTACTGTTTTCAAAATGAGTATCTTCACACTCTAGATAGGCAGGTAAACAAGTGCTGGATCCATGAAATTATGCAGCGTGTATCACAATCTACCCCCAAACTAACATACAGAGAAGGGAAAGCAGCACTTTAGGCCACAGGAAGTGTGTCTCTTTCTCCCTTGTGATTTGCTTCACTGGAGCTACTCTGAGAGGGCACAGCACCAAATGAGACAAAGAGGAAGATGGGAAAGGAGGAAGATGGGAAAGGAGGATGTGAATTACTTTGAATTATCTGGCCCGTGCAATAGGAACAAGTGCAACCTGTTGTACCAGTGGTTTAACATATTAAAATTCTATTCCTTGTTCACAAAGTTCTCACTCGAGGTGGGCAGCCCTCCACTGTGGGGAAGCTTCTCCAACTCTAACTAGAGTCCTGAAGCCACCATGACAATGAGGAGAGAACATATTATGAGTTGCTTAAAGAAGTAGGTTTATGGTCCTTGCTACCCATTTTCCTGCCCAGAACGCAGCCATTTTTGACTCAACCCAACCAGAAGAGACTTCTTTCCTGGCTGACCAGAAAGAAGGCATGAGGAGCATCGGCCTAGCACTGCTTCTGACAGAGTGCGCTCTCTCCAGGGTGGTTGTTGTCAGAGGAGGAGCTCCTGGATACCAGTGAATCAGTAGTTTACAAATGTGGCAAGAAACACGCTAACAAGGAAGCCATGACAGAAGAAAACAACACAGAGACAGGGAGATTTCACCATCCCCCTGTTCACATCTGTGGACGTTGATGTCCTCAGCAATCCTTAATTCAGTTGTAGATGGATTTATACCCCTTATAACCAAGAATCATCACGAACAGTCATTAAAAACTAAGCCACATGCTTGCTGAAACTGCGTCACTCATTAACCAATGAGTAACCGGCTAATATTGTCATGGTGGCTAGAAACTTCCACTCTTCAAACGTTGCCCCAGTGGTCCCCATTCTCTGAAATCACCTAGGACACTGCTTGACCTATTAGTTGTGCTTGACCTGACAGTGTAGCATAGGGATAAATGCATACCTACTTGAGTTACCTTGGCGGGGATTAAATTGAGCTGCTATGTACAGCTTTGTGACGTTGGACGTGTAATTTACAATCACTTCTCTGCATCTCCAGTTCATTAACCATAAAATGAAGATAATACAATAATATTGTAAATAGTTTAAAAGTTACCACATGTAAAGCAATTACAACAGTGCCTCACAATAGGTGAAATTTTTTCAATAACATTAAAACATATTATTATTAATAGTGGTAAATCCTTCGAGAAAAAAATAGTAACAATTTACTGATTTCTCCCGTACTTAGACCACCTGGCACACAGGTGACACACTATGACCTGAATGAATAGGCATAGAGATAGAAATAATAATGATGTAGTAAAACAAATGAAAAAAATAAAAACAGCTCTTGTACTCAACCCTTACTTAGTTATTTGCAATGGTAATTTTTGGCCTCTCCACTTAAGAAATTGTATCTGTTTTCTTCTCCTTGAATCTGGGATGAACCTGTGTCTGCTCTGGCTCATAGAATGTGACAGACACATTTTGCCACTTTGACATCCAATTCCCAAAGAAACCTTGTTCCTTTCATTTTTTACCTTATTCTGCTGTGTTTATCATGAGAATAAGCCTAGACTGCCATACGGGGAAAAGGAGAGGAACCAAGGTACATAGAAGGGGAGACACAACCACAGACATGGAATCAATCTTAGCCAAGACCTTTATGAGCCTTTGGGGAAAACTCGAGTTCACATTTGTCTTCACTTTCATCTCCCATTGTGCTCCCAGCCTCAAAGCTTTACCTCTAAGAAACTTTCCATGAGCCCTGGGAGAAAGAAATCCTCCATCTTGTTCCCCCAAACATGAAGAATTATTAACTATCTGGCTCAGGAGAGGGCATTACCATCTGGCATACCTTTGTAAAGTGGGTCAGCAGGATTCCGTGGATCAAGCTGTGGGTATAGATGTGAGCTGCAAAAAGGTGACATAGCCAGGCCATGGGGCTGGTGGGGCTGGCTAGCAGTCAGGGGACCTGCCTGGAAACAGATTTGATAGTCAGGATCTGTGTCTCATTGGTCCCTGCAGGGCAGTATATAGACAGGATGGCCAGGTGTAAAGGACCAGGGACAGAGCAACTACAGCCACCTAATCCTAAGAATACAGAAAATGCCACTTCTTCATTCACCTCCTCTCACTGATACGAGAGGGCTCTCTGGGCAGATACACTCCCTGTCACAGACATCATGTGCGGATCCCCCAGAGGACAGGCAGGACCTTTTTGGCCTGAGGATGAAATGCTTTGGTCAGTTATTTCTGGTAATTGCTGGGGGGGGGGAGCCCCATGGAAGGATGTGTAAGGTTTTTTGAGGAAGATATTTCTGAAGTGAAGGACTACAGATTTGGGACCTTCAGTTCTAGTGAAAGTGAAGATTTTGTTAGTAACAAACTTATTTATTTCTCAGTGCCACAGGATGACCTAACAATCTATAGGATCTACAATGCACATATATTGCATACTTAATGAACTTAGCTGTAATCATTTCTAATTTGTGCTTTGTTATCTGCTCTGATTATTGCTGTGCTCACTGGCAGCACTCTAAATGCCTGGAAGGTTCCAAGGTACAGATTTAAACCCAAATCATCTCTATATGATAGAAGTGGTGTCTCTATATGGGTGTGCTAGTTATGATTATAGAGTTGACAAAATACTGCAGCTACCCTGAAAAATAGTAGGGTGGGAATGAAATGACACCTTTCAAACAGTTCTCTGCTTCAATTCTTAAGAGGATTTATAATAGAGATACTCTGAAACTATATCCTTAGTTGTAGACAGGATGTCATGTCCATACCAAGTCCTTTGCAACTTCTAGTATTTCCATGCCTGTGAGACAGAAATTCCTTCTGGTAAAAGGAAGATGATGAGTTTGATAACATTTCCCAGCAAGAGAGCAGACAGGGACCATCCTGACAGGGTCTGAATTTTGTCAACTTACTGCCCAAGACTGAGATTGTGGTATTGGTCATTTGTAATAAAATGTAATAAATGTATAAAAGGTAATCAAATTTGCTATAAAAACATTTGCTTCTTTTCCACTCTTATCTACAACTTTCTTTTTCTTTTGCAATCTTACAAAATATCTCAGGCAAAATTTTTAAAAATGTAAAGACATATTTCCTGTCACTCATTTTTAAACACCTAAGTCTTGGTTTGTATCTTGCTCTATGCAATAAGCAGTACATGTTGGAGATCATGCTTCTCATTTTACAGAACATTCCTTATAAGGTTATGGAAAATGTTCTGGTCATTTTTTGGAATTACTTGTATAATTTTGGAGAATTTTTCATAATTTAACCAATTCTCTCTTGATAGACATTTGATCTGATTATTATTTGCTATTGTAAATGGTGCTGAAAAATAAAGTTAGGGGCTTTCATAATATTTGGGGAAGAATCAAAAGTGGAATTATAAAATCATTTAGTTTTGATAAATAGTACACATTTTTCCCTTTAAAAATTTCTATGTATAACAGAGTATTTATTTCATCAGAGTACTGATAAACTGTATCTATGTATTTTCACATTTTGCCAAGTTGCAAATGAAAAGTGATACTCAGTATAGTTTTAAATTGTTTTTTTTTTCTTATAGGTGAGACCTGAGTATATCTGCATATAGATAAAACTTATTTTTATTTCCCTTCTATGAAATATTTTCATAAATTTTCCCAAACTTTTGCTAAATTGTTAGTATTTTTCTTCTTGATTTTTAAGGTTCATTTTTCTAAATTGAAGTAACATTGGCTTATAACATTATGTAGGTTTAGGTATACAGTCTCATAAATCAACATCTGTATATACGATAGTATATTCACCACCAAAAGCCAAGTTTCAACTCATACAATTGATCCCTTTTGTTTGATTTAACTCTCTTCTCTGCTTCTTGCCTTCTGGTAACACTATTTTGTACAGATGTACAATCTACACTACCTCTATATACACTACACCGTGATCACCTCCAGGAATCTTTTTCTATTCACTATCAAACAATGAGTCCCTTTTACCCATTTCACTCATCCCTTAACCCCTTTCCACTCTAGCAAACACCAAACAGTTCTGTGAATCTGAATTCAAGGCTAACACAATAAATTAAAAGGTTTTTAAAAAGTCTATACTTTTATTATTTATTGCCAAAATATTGTGAATATTTCCAATATTTTAGAATCTTTCTCCTGAGAACTGTGGCATACTGTCATAGTTTTTTATTCACCCCAAATTCCAAGGTGTTTAGAACCAAATGGGTAGACTTTCTAAAAAAGCATGTTCAAGTCCTTCTGAAACACTGCCCCAAATAAATGTTTACATAAAATACCATAGAAACATCTGTTTGATTTTCACCCATCATTTGATTTCAATGGCCACAGAAACGCCCACTGAATTTGTATATGTAATTACCTTCATAGTGACATACAAACTTTTACTGCCCTTTTTAAATATACTTCCACATATATATATACAAGCCGCTCTCCCTGCCTCTTACTTTGAGTCATAACTCCTGCTTCTTCAACGCATTTTCGGTCTTGCAGAGGCTACAAGTAGCCCAATGACTACAATAAGAAGTAGAGGAATGTGTCTTGGAAACATCCAAAGCTTGGAAGAAGTTAAAGGAGGAAACATGCATATATACATCATGTATATTTGGGGGGAGTTAGACAAGAAAGGATTCAAGAAGAAGGTGACATCTGAGATGATTACTAGAACATTAAGACAGAATAAAACAAATGTACTTCTTTTTATTTGCTTGACTGGATTGTCCTTCCCACAGGCTGGAGACAAGCAATAGCAAAGCCTTTTGAGTAACAGGGAACTCTAGGCTGCCTTAACAATAATGTGGAGGGGGTTCCCACTTCTACCATAAATGGTGCAAAAGAAGACCACCCACCCCTCCTTACCATATGCCTAGTAAAACATCATCTTGATGATAATATGCAAATGGAGATATAAAAAAGAAAATAAAAGCTATAACTTCTGGAGTAAAATGTCTTATAGGGCCTGACTCTGAAGCTTTCATTAATACTTCAGTTAATGGACATAAAAAGAGTAGGTTGAATATGTTTGTGAGTTCTCACTTTCAACCTCTCAATACCATTGCCATTTTGGTGTATTGTCAATGCCAGTAATTTTTGGTTGAGAGGATTTTACAAAGGATGAGGAGTGGCATTCAGTAAGAAAAAGGGTCTACTTAGAGAGTAAGAGGAAGATAGAAGTAATGCCAGGGAAATTCTTATACACAAGAGTCAGAACGCTGTCTCTATGGCTTGGTAACCTGCAGATAATGATTGATACCAGAAACAAGTTGCAAATCACAGAAACTGATTGCTGATGAGCTTTTTGACATAGGTGATTGAAATACAGAGTAAATGGTGTTTGTGTTGTCCTTCAACTTTCTAATGACTGTTTCCATGCCAGGGAGGTTATTTCTGCAACGATTTGAGACTGTCAGTGGTAAAATGGTGGAATAAATTAGTTGAATTCTCAAGATCCTTTATAATGATTTTTGAAAGTAAGTATTATTATTACACCCTATTCATTAAATATGCTATGTGGTGTTCAGTATTATCAATGACATATAACATCCTTTCTCCCCAAAATTTCCTACTTTCTGTAGGAACATTGGCTTATAAAATCCATAGAGCATACCGCCACACAGGTTGTCAAATATTTTCTAGAACTAATAATCTCATATGATTTTTATTTTCTTATCTCTTCATCACAAAATAAAGCCCTTTCTCTTTCTGTCAACACCATTTATGTTGATTGTCCGGCCATTTGAAAAGAGTACATTTTCCCTTCGATCTTGGCAAAGGGATCAGTACTTCTAATTTGATGAGTATAAAATTTCTTGGCGTCTCTCAGTCTGTATAAACCCTGTGAGGGAAGGGATTTGTGAAGGCTGCTGCCTTTTGAGATTTGATAGGACATCAAAATTGACAGAGACAATTAGTTTTGAATGGACCCTAAGCAGGATGGCCTCACAAAATAGCACAAACAGAGAAAGTGAAGTTAGCAAGCAAATGCAGGAGTCCCTGAATGAAACTGCAGTAAGAACTACCAGGAGAATGTGGTTATGTGACGGGCTGAATGGGGGAGCCTGGAAATGGCCAGAGCTCCATCACGTTAATCAACAGGAATCTCTTCCTGCCCTTGGTTTGGTTTTGCTCTAGAACCAGAGGTACTTCTCTGCTTCCACAGTGGCAAAAGAATTGAGAAGGAGAATATGAACTCAGACATTCACATGTCTGTAACCACCATTTATAGAGCACACAGTATGTGACTGGCCCTGCAAACCTTGTACAATCTTTATGTTACTTAATATTCAATTCACCGCAATATTCACTCTAGAAAGCAGGGACAGTTGTCACTTACATCCACAAATAAATTGAAGCTTAGAAAAATACATGCCCAAATTTCATGAGTATGGAGTGGTTTCTACATGATTAGAAATCTCATAATTCTTATGCTGTACATCCAAGAGGGTATTTTTATTAAGCTGCATGCTTAGAGAGTTGAAGCTAAAGAAGTTTGTCTTGCAAATCTAGGGGCAGCTTTCTGCAAAAGCACAGAGCAGTGCACTAACTCAGTGCTCCATTCAGTCTTTGAAGGTCTCTGCTGGCCATCAGCTGAGAGAGCCCACAAATGAATCAAGCATCCTCCAAGTAGACCTGTTTTGTGGGTTGTAAAGCAATTGTAAGAGAGAGGATTTTTTTTAAATGTCAGCAGTTTTGAAGCAGAAAGGAAAAGCTTTATAACAAAAACCCTACTAAAGTCATCAGCTTTCTCTTGCTTAAGGTCACAAACTTACAACATGCCGAAGTACTATTTATTATATGACAAATGGGTGCCAGCAGCCATATGTTCCCTTGCTCTTGTCATGTTTCTGCCTGGGGTGCTTATATTTGATCATTGTTCTCCTAATGGATTGAACTAATAAACAAGCATTGAAGAGCAACAGTCCCTGCAGATCTAAAGTACAAAGAAGACCAAAAATAGATTATCTGAAGATTTGCTATTTCCTTTTTCAGAACACCATCAGGGAAGTCAATTTGGCAAGGATATGGCATTGATTTGTGGTTGAAGATGACAATTTAGTGGGAAACTAAGTATCACACAATTAATGCACCTTGGTGAAAGAAAGTCATAAAATCGAGGAGGGTAGTGCAGAAAATCCCCTCTCCTCTGTGCCTTTGGTTATCTTTTTTTTTTAAGATGTATTTATTTATGCATACAGAACTGGGGTACAGGCCAAGGGTGCAGGGGTGGTGAGAGGCTTCACCAGAGATAGACTGGGGGGCAGAACAGGCAGATCAATGAAGTACACTGCTGAGGGGAGCAGCAGGCGGGTAGGGAGAGGTCTGCCACGCCATGTGGGTCAGCTCCCTGGCTGGGGACTGAACTTGTGCTGCAATGGCTGCGGTCAGCTTCATAGTGCTGTGCTTTAACCTGCTGAGCTTTAACCTGCTGAGCTGCCAGGGTGAGCCCCTTGGTTATCTTTTTTAAACCAAAGTATTATTCTCAGAAGACTATACTTGAGGAGGATTAGCCTATGTCATTTCTATAATTCATCAAGGTCAGAAAAGAACTTCTCTTAATCACTTTGTGGAATTACACATGATGCAACTTTGATGGCTGAATTTGATTGCCATCAAAGGCAGAATCTACAAGGCCCAAGTGGGGCTGCATGATCAAAGCAAGGATGTAGCCAGATGAAATTAATATTTCATCATCAACAGAGATGGAACACACAGAACAGGTATGTAATCATTATTCAAATGCTTGAAAGGATGGAAAGAAAAGGAAGGAAGGATAAAGCCCATGGTCAGGTTTCATAACCATGGCCTGGGAGTCTCTGCTAGAGCAATCATTTTACATTAATATTTTAACACATGGATTCATTATCTATGGGCATCATACTCCAGCTACATTCTTAACTGAGTTTAGTTGGGGATGAAAGAATTTTAGGAATAACTCATTTTAGTTCTCATAATTTACAGAGGAAAAGAATGAGACTCAGAGAAATCTGATGAATCTCGAAGGTCAAGCTCTAACAGCAGCACTGAAATTAATTTTCCTGATCTCCTCGGGACACAATCCGGTTTTCCATGAATATGTGCCCAGATGTCAGAACCAATAATATTCTGGTTTATCAACCTTTCCTCCAATTCCACTTGTATTCTGTATTAACTCATTTAATTCATATTTCAAGTGTTTATTGAGTATTTACTCTATGCTAAATTCTGCAGTAGGTATTGGAAATACAGCATTGCACAAGAAGCCATGAGCTTGGCTGATATGGATTTTACAGTCTCATGAAAGCCAGATTTTTACAAATAGCAACTCTGCTTTGAAAGGGGAAGGTATGCAAGGTAGGCATTACTTTTGCTTTCTGGGCAAGAAAGCTGAATGCCAGAGAGGTTATTAGACAAATGGAAGGAAACAGGGCCTTAGACTCCAGTTTTAAGATGCTCACAATTTGACAATTTCCTTTAATAAGTACCATTGCCTATCTCGGTTATGAATCTATTTCTTTGGCTTTTAAATGTATGAACTATGAGGAAATCTATTGCTTTGCCAACACAATATCCATTAGCATTGCTAGTACTAGCAAAAAGAATTTCCCTTCCCAAACCTACTTTTTTCCCTGTTCTCAGTCCTTATATAGAGAAGGAGAGACAGGAATTATAAACCCCCTTTGTCCAGAGCGTTCGATTCAGGGATGAAATTCAACCCCAGTTGGCGCATCTAGAATGCCATGAAGAGGTCACCCCCTGCACCTGCCAGCTGTCGCCGGGCAGACGCTCAGACTTTGAGGACCTGGTAGCTCAGACTCTCAGGGCTTCCGACTCTCAGGGCTTCCCTTCGACCAGCTCGTGTGTAAAGCCGAGATTCACGTCATTCTCCCCTTTCCTTTCTTCTCTCTTCCCTTCCTTCCTATCTCCCTTCCTACTCGCCCCTTCCTTCCCTTTGCTCTTCCTTCCTTTTCTAATACAAATACTAATCAACCTAATGAGTCAAATAATGGTGAGCTGGACCACAACGCATGTCAGTGTGACTGTAGAGCCCAAACTCACCACTGGGCGCTGTTGCCGCCAGTCTTGAGAGAAGGTCAAGGATTAACTGCCTTACTGAGCTTGAGAGGGGCACATCTTGGGCATTCTCCCTCTCTGGCCTATTCCACTGGCATGCACAGAAGTCTGATTGCCAGGACCAATTTGATCCCAAATGCTATAAAGGCGGTTTATTAATGGACTAGGGTTATTCTGAGGTCCTAGCAATGCATGGCTGGTCCAACTCAAAACCATCATAGTTTATAAGAGTCACTTAGTTGGCATTACTCAATATTCAACATTACTCAATATTCAAAATAGAGTTCAGGGGTAGGAAAAAAAAAAGATTTGGTGGAAAAACACAATCTGCAAAGGGAAGAAAAGGATAAAGGATCTCTCCTCTTGCCTGTAATGCTAATACATCTTCTCAAGAACCTAATTTGGACTAAGGGCTTCCCCATTAACTATAAATGGAATTAATGACTTGATTCCAGCAGAGAACATAAAGTACTTAAGGAAATGCTTTAGCCAGATGACATATTATTAATAGTAATAAGGAGTGTAATTGTTTAGTATTTATATGATCCTTTATTTGCAGAGTCTGTGATGGCTTCCTCACATTATAATCCTAATGGTCATTTCGTGTTCTACCATTTGTCATGCTTGTATATATTTGCAGCATTTAAACATTTGTGATGCTGGGTAAAATTTATGCTCCTGAAAGCTTGCAGCTGCCTGCCCTGTGTGGTTTGGGGCATCATTTATTCATGGAACATTTGCCTCTGGGCTGAGGACTCTAACCCAGGTCTCCTTGGATCATCAGAGGCTTCTGCAGGCCATTTGGGTCAACAACCCTAGAAGCAATTGTCTTCTACTAGTGAGGACTTTATTTGTGCTCCAGTGTTGTTTTCCTAATTGAGAGATCTTCTGGTTGGGTAAATATCTCTATTTCTAGCTAAAAATTCTTTTTTTAAACTGTTACTACAGTTGTTCAGTGTCTTTAAACAGATTTATATTAAGACACCTGAGCTTTAAGTAACCAATTCTCAAATGCTTTTACCTGGGGTAAAGCAGAATAAATTGATTTGCTCTGTGTGTTATTTGCCACCACTCTGCATTGTAAGCCCATTTTTGATACTGCTATTTCCTTTTTTATGAGTTATGTCAGGGTGGTGGTAGCAGTAGTAGTGAAAGTGGTGGTGGTGATAATGATCAAAAAAGAATTTGAGTACTTAGATGCCAAACACTTAGTATATCACTTACACATTAATATCTACTCTTTGCAAAAACCCTATGAGGAAGAATTATTATTATTATTACTTCCATTTTATGGAGGCATAAACTGAGGTCCTGTTCATGCAGCCAGCCAATTCTACCTGACTTTCACTCACAGACCACCTGAATCCACCATGTCCATGAACATGGTGCACCCTTCATTATTTCCAGCTCTCCTTGTGAGCTGAGGAGTCTTAGTGCTGCTTTTTTTTTTTTAAGCCATTGTCTACAGTTTAGTTTCATACAGGGTTTGTTGAGGAAACCTGTGTGTACTCAAATTGCCTTGATGCTCAGAGTTGGAAGTCAGAGAATTTCCCAAACCCTTCATGTACTTCTATCTTCCTTGTCCTTTTTCTTTCCTTGTGTTTTACTTTCTAGAATGAGGGCCTGAGCTTTGTGGTCCCTCTTTCTTTAAAAAAGAAACTTTTTTTTTTTTCATTTATATTCTAGCTACTTCTACTGTCCCGAAAGAAGTATAGGGAGGTTTGGGGGGTTAAATTTGGATCACATATTGGTGATCCTGAAAATCACCTGGAGAGAAGACATAAGTTTTCTTTACAAGAAAAAGAAATATCTGAGACTAGGGAAATTCAGCAATATAGAACCAAATTTACTTCCTCTCCCTCTGTTCTCTCACCTCTGGGCTCCCTAGTGTCATCTGTTGACTCATCTTGTGTAGGAAGGTGTCCTGAGTTATTGCTCCACACTGGGTGTTGGTGACATAATGTGGCACCTTTATCAGGTGACAAAATAGATGACTGTGTGGAATAGATGACTGAAGGAATGTTTGGTAGCATTTTATATCAAAGTAATAACAGTTAACAGGTAGTGGTTTCTTAATTCCAGACACTTCAAGATCTTCCCACTTCGTCCTTTCTTCAACCCTATCCAACAAACATATTATGGAGGCATTTTATGGAGGCATAAACTTAGTAATGGAGAAATGCAAAAATATGATTTCATGTGTCACAGCTGGTGAGGAAGTGAGTTCAAGTCCTGGTGTATTTATTATACTCTGAAACCATACCTGGCCCCTCAGAGCCACCTGGGAGAGAGGACACAGGTGTGGACAATGGAACGCCCCTGTGACACTCTGCTAAGAGCTCCTGCTACTCTATCTGTTCATGGGTCAATCCTGATAGGAAATCTCACTGGGATCCCCTCTCACTTCAGAGTGACCATATCTCCCTCCCATCTGTGGCATGAGTTTACCAAGTGTCTGAGAGTGGTTGAGGAGGAGTCTAAACCTGGGGTGGCTGAGGATCAACCCAGTGCTTCTTTAGAGAGAGAAGCCTCTTTCACCTTCCATCCTCATTAGAACAGCACCAGTTTACACAGGTAAGCGGCAAGCATCTGCTGGAGGAAAATTCTGTGCTAAGCTCTTGTCCCATGGAGCTGTCAGGCCTCTCTTTTCAATAGAGATCTGTTGATTAAACTTGTCCCTCTGGAGCAGATGACTGGAAAGGAAAGTAAACCACAGAGAACTCCTTTGATTGACCTTTACATGGTGTCAGACCAGAGTCCCATGTGGTCATCAGCTCTGAGCCACTTGGCTGAGTTATAGTTCCCAGCTAGTTAGTCAAACACTTAGGTATTACTCCTACAACATTTTGCTGACATGGCTAACATCTGCCATCAGTTGAATATAAGTAAAGATTGAACTCAATTATGTGTGTGGGCCTCGTCCAGTCAATAAAAGGCCTTAAAATGTATATCAACAAAAACACTGATTCAAAAAGATACTTGCACCCCCATGTTTATTGCTGCTTTATTCACAATTGGAAAGACATGGAAACAGCCCAAATGCCCAAAAATGGATGACTGGATTAAAAAGATGTGGTACATATACACAATGG
>NW_004567112.1:12452937-12464697 GCF_000260355.1 Condylura cristata | reverse complement strand
AAATGGATGACTGGATTAAAAAGATGTGGTACATATACACAATGGAATATTACTCAGCAACCAAAAAAAAAAAGAAACACATGTCTTTTGCAGCAACATGGATGGAGCTGGAAAAGATCATGCTTAGTAAGATAAGCCAGAAAGAAAAGGAAAAATACCAGATGGTTTCTCTCATAGCAGGAATATAACATAACAGGCAAGAAAATAATGATAATGATGAACAGCTATATACCAGACATATTTTTGGGGGTGGAGTAGGGGATGGGATCAAAAACAGTTGGGGGAGGGAAATACACTGGACTATGGTGATGGCCGATGGGTGATTTGGTGATGGGAAGCCCAAGGGGATTGCAACTGACATGGAAAAAATACACAAAATGATGTAAAAATAAACTATTACATATATATATATATATATAAACCCTGAAATTTCCTAGAGCCAAGATTCTGCCTCAAGACAGCAGCAGCTCTGGCCTGAGTGTCCAGCCAGCCATCTGGCCAGCACATCCCAACTGGCAAATCATCCCAGTTCCTTAAAAATCGATCTGTATCTATACTGTGTCATCTGTTTCAGCCCCAAAATTTCAGAACTGAAAACACGTGAATGAGAATAGCAACATTGCCTCTGCTCTGTCCTGTCATTTTCCTCATTGTTTATCAACATCCCCCAGACACACTTTGGCTGTTACTGTCCCCTGGCTCTGGAGAGGAGACACCATAGTGTTCTGAGTTCAGTCACTTCTGCTCCCACTGCCAACAGGGAATCATGTGTCTATGTGTGGCCCCTGTGGCCTAGAGGTATGTGACACTGACCTTATGTGGCTCATGACCCCACTCCTACTACAGCCCTGAGAACAGCCTGTCTGGCCTCCATGGAATACACACTCTGCAAAGGCCTCATCTGTGTCACTCCTGGAGCCCTATTTCTGGGCCTCAACCTGTTCTGGCATCAGACATTTGTGGCATCGAGTCAAATTTAATTGGTTTCTCTCTGACAGGTTTAAAGTCCATCAGATCCAGAGGAAAGATCATCTGAAGGGCCTGAAGATAAGCTGATTCGCCTCACTTGAAAGACAAGTCAGGGAACGAACTCAACGGAGGGATGTTTAGCCGGATGAATCTCATAAATCTGTCAGCAAACTTTACTGACCACGAACATGAAATTAGGCAAGGGCTTTTTTTTTCTTTCTTACCTCCAATGTCATTTTGAATTATGTACTCTGTTAGAGATAGATCAGTTTCTTCTCAGCTGCTGGCCAGCTTTTGGAAGACAGTGATAAGGTTTTATTTTTATTTCAACATGCTTCAGATTCAGAATTTAAGGTAACATATATGCAGAGCATCAGGTTAAAAAAAATCTGTAATAGGTCAGTCAACCCACTTTCAATTATGCTCAACAAGATATAATTGGTGTTATTGACAAGGTGCTGGCTTGCATTGATTTTCCCTCCCAAACAGAAAACCTTGGTGACACTTTTTTTTTTTCCACTGTCCTATTAGTTATGAAAAATTCTCCAAGAAAAAAAATTATATTAGTTGCAAGTATCTATGCTGTTTTCCTGAGAGACATGACCTTGAGTGTAAGTGATTTACCACTTATTTTGTGCAGACTCAGCAAAGCCTCCACACAGCCTGCTCTGGCCACAGGGTACAATAAAGACGCTCAGGCAAGGGGGTGAAATCCAGTCACACCTCTTGTCAAGCGGTCCACTTTGAGGAAAGGTTAATATCCAAAGTATGTAAAGAAGTAATAAATTCAACAACAAAAAAGGCAACCCCATTAAAATATAGGCAGAGGACATGAATAGACATTTCTCTAATGAAGACAGATATCCAAAAAGGCATAAAAGATGTTCAGCATCATTATTAGGGAAATGCATAGTAGAACAACAATCAATATCACTCACACCTGTGAGAATGACTATTATAAAAAAAAAATCAATAAGCAGCGAGGGTTGCCTGGGATGTAGAGAAAAGAAACCTAACTACACTATTGGTGGAAATGCAAACAGGTCCAGCTACTGTGGAAGGGAGTAAGGAGATTGCCAAAAACTTAGGGATAGAAATATCATAAGATTCCAGTTCTGGTTTTTACTTGAAGAACACTAGTTCAAGACTACCTAAATGCACGCTGACAGATGAGTGGATAAAGATGTGGTCTGTATGGACTATATTATTCAATGATAAAAAAGACAAAATTTTATATTTTGCAATGACATGGATGAACTAAGCAGCTATCCTAAGTGAAGTAAGTCAAAATGTTGTATTCACTCATATGTGGAATAAAAACAAATTCTTAGATCCAGAGAACACATTTATGTTATCACAGGAGAATAATGGGGTAAGCCGGTACACTATTTGCCTCTACAAAAATGATTCCGTGAATTTGCCTTTCACAAACCTCTTTTTCAAATGCAGTATAATTAAAGCAGGGGAGGAAGAGGGATGATTACATATCTTTAGTTCAATTGTAGGGCTGTGGATAGAAACTAGAGTTTCAGTGTTCCAGAATAATGTATTCTAGTTGGATATTGAGGTGTGACACCTGAATATCAGTGCTCCTGAAACTCATAATATTATAAACCAGTGTTACTTCAAAACAAAATGTTAAGTACCTACTTTGCACTGTGGTTGGATCACCTTTGTTGACTTTTAGGTTGTTGGCCCAGATCTGGGACTTCATGGTTAAAGTACCTTTCTTCTGGTGCTCAAAATTACTAACCCACTGAACCTTCTGCAGGTAAAAGCACAAAGCAGACCTTTCTCATTTGCCTACAGTTTTTGTTTTTTTTTTTTAAAGAACCCCCTCTAGGAATGGGATCAAAAATGGGTGGGGTGCAGAGGAGTGCACTGGATGATGGTGATGGCACACAGGTGATTTGGTGATGGGAAGCCCACGGGAATTACAACTGAGATGGAAAAAGGCACAAAATGATGTAAAAATAAAGTATTATATATAAAAAAAAAAAGTAATCTCCTCTATTTGTCCTGAATCTCCACCCCAATCACTGAGAGAAACTAGTTGCCTCTACAGAAATGATTTTGCTTTGCCTTTGCCTTTCAGAAACCTCGTTTTCATCATAGAGTAATTAGACCCAGGGCAGGAGAAAGTTGATTACATGTCTTTAGTTCAATTAAACTCAGGTTTTATTTACAGTTTCTGCTCATAAATATTTCCCTGGGAACATTTATATTGAAAAAAGTACATCTCCTTGTATATTTTAAAATACTCCAGAAAGATCACCTAGTGTTCTAATCTCTAATTTAGGATTCATGCATTCAAAGTGTTTTTGGGTCCTTAGGGCAATGGGATTATTATTTCTCCTTTCCAGATTAGGGAAAGTCAGTTCAAGAGTTTTGTGACTCAACAGCAGCAGAAATAACACCAGGACTTAGAGCCACAGTTCCCAACACTTCAGCTTTACTACATTGTTATTCATTAAGTATACTTCATTTCATTGTATAAAAGTAATAATACTGGCAAAGGTGGCAGTAAATACCTTCAGAAGGCTTTGTACCCAACTTTTTTCTTTTACTTCCCTTCCAGACTTCAACTCCCATGAAATATATTTCAGTACCATGTTTTATTAAATTTAAATAAGTTTACAAGAGGGAGTATTCAACCAAAACAAACCTAATTGGCTAGAAACATAAAATAATAAGCTCTTTTCACCCAACTTGTTAGAGGAGTTAATTGGACCTACACAGCTATCAACCAAACACATTGGTTCAAACATACAGTGAATATAATTTCCTCTGAAAACATGCTTCTGCAGGAGCAGTGCAAAGTCAGTGCAAGAAGGTTTGGGGTGGAACTTCAAAAGATTGATTTAGCTGCAATTATTCTATTCTTGCCAAAGAAACAAATGGGGAAATGATTGCTTAAATATATCTTGATTGTTTAAATATATCTGTGTTTGTTGAAATGACAGGGGATAGATTGACAGAGATTGAATTTCTGATTGAAGCAGTCGAAATTTAAAATTCAGAAATTTTAAAAGGTGTTGAAATCAGGGTTCCCTGCGCTCAGGCCCCCATGAACATTGTTCCTCAGAGTGTAAATATTCAGGAGGATTTTTTCCCTTTTGTGACGTTAGCCCTTTTCGCACACCTATCACTCAAAAAAACAAACAACAAAAAAAAAAGCTTTAAAATTTATTGATTGAGAAGCATCCAGCTCTTCTTGAAACCATTCCTTCTCCACGACCCTGCATCTCACTCATCTGTTTCCTACACAGACACAATTTTTCACATGGTCCTCCTGTCCTTCCAGCCATATTTTGTTTGTACAAAAAAAAAGACATCTGACCCTTGCTGAATCAGTGAGTCTTTCTGCCTGACTTTTGGACTTAGATGAAGGAAGAAGCCCATCTCCCTTTCTAGTCCAAGAAGCCAGAGAATGTAAACCTGCAGAGACCTGGGCAGCTGGGTTCTTGGTCATGTGAGAGAGCAAATACCCATGGTTCCTCTTACAAGGGGAAGGTGAGGGACACAAATAAGGGAGGGGGGAAGTAATTATAAAACAGTAAAAATCAAAACCAATAGGCAACTATAAACCAGAGATATTCTTGGGGGAGGGGAGGAAACTGGATCAAAACAGGGGTGGGAAGAGCAGGAGGGACTATGGTGATGGTGCACAGGTGAACTGGTGGTGGGAACTCCTTGGGGACCACACAAGAGATGATAAAGCATACATTGTATGAACATGAAGAATGATGTAAAAAATATATTTAGAAAATAGTAAGATATTAATGTGACACACAGAGGGAAAGAAAGAGGATAGAGAACATCCTGATGTTTCTGTGTTTTGGAGGTTCAGTGGTAGCTTTATTTCTAGGTTCTTGGTCCAACATTTCCTGAGAGAAATCCTCGCACATCTATAAATATTGAGGTAATTGTACCGTACACACTCCTATGCACCACTTATGTTCTATAAGTATTCTACATTTTGCTCTATTTTCTTAGTCATATACCTACTGCTGCATCTTGACCCATGAAGTTGTCTTATTTTTCATGCAATGCATTTCAGTGTAAGTTGCAAACATCACTAGATTGGACCCCTAAATATTTTAGCTTACATGCATACAATTTAAGTATTATTTTGTTTCTTTGAAGTAAATTTTACACGTAGCGAGATGCACCTATTTTATTTTTTTATATTTTAAATGGACAGGTTTATTAGGAAAAGGAGAAACCAAGAGAGACACCTGCATAGTCACAGGTGGGCAGGAGAGCTGCTATGCACTGATTTTTTTTTAAATATTTATTTATATATTCATACAGAGCTGGGGTGCAGGCCAGAGGTAGAGGCTTCACCAGAGACAAAGTGGGGAGCAGAACAGCCGGACTGACGAAGTACACTACTGAAAGGAGCAGCGGGCCGGTCAGGAGAGGTCTGCCACACCATGTGGGTCAGCTCTGGGGCGGGAAATCAAACTGGCACTGAAGCAGCTGCAATCAGCTTGCAGTGCTGCACCCCAATCTGCTGTGCCACCAGGCAAGGCCCTGCCATGCACAGATCTTAAACGCAGCACTCAATGAGTGCACACGTGCATACATGTGTGAAACTCAAACTGCTATAAAGTAGATTTCCTTTCTGATTGGGGAATGGGATCAAAAACGGGGGGGAGGGGGAAGGGAGGCAAATGCACGGGACTATAGTGGTGGCACAGGGGTGATTTGGTGATGGGAAACCCGTGGGGATTACAATTGAGATGAAAAAAAAATGTGCAAAATGATGTAAAAATAAACTTTTTAATAAAAATAAATAAATAAATAAAATAAAATAAAAAAATAAAAAAATAAAAAAATAATGCAAGGTTTTTTTTTCCCCTACCTACAACCCAAAAAGTCACAGTTACACTTTATCATTCACAACTGAATGGGGCATTGGGCTGTCTTAGTCTGTTTGGGTTGCTCTAATGAAAAACCATAGACTGCATAAGTTAAACAGCAGACATTATTCGCAATCTGGAAGCTAGAAAGACCAGGATCTAAGCTCCTGGTCAGAACCTTCTTCTGGATTGCATTTTACTGCCTCCACCCTGTGTCCTCACATGGGAAAGAGAATGAGATCCAATCACAGAGACCTAGTTCTCATGACTTTAGTTCTCATGACTTCACCTAAATCTACTTACCTCCCAAGGCCCCACCTCCAAACACCATCGTGTTAAGGTATTCAACATGAGGGTATGCACATTCACCCCAGAAGGTAACCAGTCATCTCGAACCCTCTGCAAGTTAGGGAATGATAGCTGTTCCAACCCCATGCAGCCTCATGGTCTCAGAGATCACAGGAGGGACAGGACCGGATTTCAACACCAGGGATATCTTAAATTGGTATTTGTTCATGATATTGCAAACATCAAGGAAACCATCATGCAATCAGAAAATGCACTTTATAGTAAATCTTTACAGAGACACATGAGAGTCCCACAGAACACTCTGGCTCCCCGGCCTGAGATATAAGTCCTACTATGTTTGGTTGAGATGTAGTGTGCATGTGAGTACCACTTCTATTTTTCAATCATCACAGTTTTGCTGCAGCTTTATGACCACCTATCCCTGGAGTGCTCAACATTAAAGCTGTCCTGCCCTTTATAATAACCCACAAAGAAGGGACGCTTCAGGGGACAGGGCCATACTAAACATGGGGATGTCAGAGAAGTGAAATAGTGTGCGCTAAGATGGACAAGGTGCCTGTTTATATCTGGTCTTGAGTTGCGAATCATCAGAGCAGGAAAGATAAGTTGAATACATATTCTGATTACTTGACATTTGGACACCAAATAATATTCTCAGGGATGCTGCAAACTGGTATTTACTCATGATATTGCAAACATCAAGGAAAACATAATGCAGAAAGAAGGCTCTGGCAATGAAAGTTGTGCCTGGGCAGCTCTGACAGCGTTTCCAGCATCGAGAAATAGATCACACCTCCCCAAGGCTACACTTTTGTTTCTGGAGGCACAACACAGCATACTAGTAACTTGCTCTAGAGGACCTGGAAGTTATCCCAGGGACTAGGAGAAAGGCATGTATTTTCTCCCAGGAGGAGGGATGGTAAGGAGGAGCAGCTCTAGCGTAAGTAATTGCCCATCTTTATAAACCTTATGAATCCTTATAAGTTGCCCAGAAGAAAACTACCATGTAGAAATATTGAAACAATTGTACAGTGAACGCTCTCTTCCACCACTTCTGTTCTATACTTAACATTTTGCCATATTTATTTGCCTTATCATCTTTACTTGTTGTCCCCTAAACATGAAATTGTCTTGTCGTGCGAATGAAGCTTCTTTAAGTTTTCATATTTATGTGAATATGTACTATTTTCTCTTTGGTACACTCCCTGGATTGGAATGGCCGTATCATACTATAGGTGTGTGTGTGTGTGTGTGTGTGTGTGTGTGTTCAAGTCCCCAAGAAATGGCTAAAATGTCTTCTAAAATGTTTGTCCTCAATGAATTCACAAAGAATGTATAGAGAGTTTCATTTCCTCCAGATCTTTGCTACCTCTAGGGTCAGGTTCTGTTATTTTGTTTTGTTTTTCCAATTTTAGACATTAGAATTTAGATGTTAGAATTTTCAATTCTAATCATTGTAAAGTGAGATCACATTATGGTCTTAATTAACATTTCCCTACAATTGAGGATGCCGATATCTTTTCACATGTATATTGCGACATTTCTATCATAAACAGTGAACTTCATTTGGAATAACCAAAAATTATAAACAATCCATTCATCCACAGTTGAATAAACGAGCTGAGGTGTTTATAGACCACGAAGTATTACTCAGCAATAAAAAAGAGAACGTGCTATTAACATACACTATGACATGGGTAAACTTCAAAATCATAATGCTACATGAATGAAGTCAGACCAAAGAAGAGCATATGCTTTATAATGCCATATATAATCTAAAAAGGACAACTGATCTGTAGTGACAGAAAGTAAGTCGGCGGTTGTCTGAAGAGGGAGGCAGAGAAGATAAACCAAAAGATTACAAAGCACAAACTAGCACAGAAATTATTTGGGGTTTTTTCCTAGATAGTCCTATTACCTTGATTGTGGTGATGGTTTCACTGGTGGATAAACATGTCAAAACTCAACCAAATATATACTTTCAAAATATTTAATTTCTTATGTCAATTATAACTCCATAAAACAGTAATTTTTTAAGAGTCTCATGTCTACCCAAGAAAAATAAAAATGTATTTTCACACACAAGACTTGTAAACAACTTTTCTAGCCTTATTCACAATCACTGACTATTAGAAGCAATGAAATATGATTCAGCAATTAAAAAGAATAAATTACATATGGAAGGATGACATGGATGAACCTCAAAAATATTTTGTTGCATGTAAAGAAGTGAACACAAACTGTTTTATTTATATGAGCAATGGTTGCCTAAGGAGGGCATATCAGAAAGGGGATTAATAGCAGACAGGCACTTTCAATCTTACTTAGGTGATGAAAATGATATAAAACCAAATTATGACAATGGACGCACAACATAGTGAGTCTGCCAACGTAGCACCAGAGTGTCAGTCCTGGCTTTAGCTCAAGGTCAATTCTCAGAAAGGGTCTGCAGAACTTAAGGAAACTTAACAGGAGTTGCAGCAGTTGAGATACTGGGCTTCGCACTATTCAAATGACTCCTCTGAGTAATGCTGTTACCTTGAAAATGTGATCTCGGAAAATAGATATTTGAACAATGAGCACATTATAAAAAATATGGCCATGAAAATGAACTCTAGACATTTCAGAAAATTAGAGGGGTGAACAACATCTCAGTGATTCTGTATGCAATGCTGGGTCTATTGGGAGAGGATGCTATCATCTTAGTATATTAAGAATTGTAAATTCGGAAAAAAATCGTAAGGGCAATGAAAGCAGGAAAGTTATGTTATAACCTCAGGCTTAATTTTTATGTATGCCATGAAGATAAGGAAAAGGAAAAAAGAAGGAAAGGGCAATACTTTTTGTACTGGAAGTTTTTCTTCTCTTTCTGACAGAGAACATAAATTTCAGCTCTAAAATAGAAAGGCAAGAAAATAGAAATATAATTTTACACATTTTTGTGTCGTCCTGTGGGAAAGTCCATAGACAGCAGAAATTGCATCCTATCTTTCTGGGATTTCTGTGTCAAAGAAGCCGTGTGGTATTGCATTTAGATGCAAAGCAACTGGCGTTTGGCCAGTTGACTTCATCGAAGCAGGAAGCAGAATGAGGCTGAAGTCAGCGTCGCACGGCCTCACTGTGCACCAACACCGGCCCTGGTCTTGGCGTGAAAACCAGAATTCAGCTATTGGCACTACACACAGAAAACACCTCCCTGGTGACAATGAAGCTGCACTCACAGCTGTGCCCAAAAAAACGACAGGAAACCTGCTGAGGGATCAACACAGGGTCCTCAGAATAGAACTGGTTATCTGTGGTCCCCCTTGGTCACCGCCAACACCCAACCAGCTGACGTTCCTTTGCCTCCAAAAAGAGATACAGCTTCAAAAAGAACTCAGATAACAGTAACTAAAGAAGAAATGGTGACTGTCGTGTGCTTCAGAGGAGGTCCCCCCGCAACAGGACAGGAGACTTAGCTTTTGAAAATATACGGAGCTGTCCCAACGGCGCGTAGGTGTGAACATTGTCTGAAGCAACTAAAATGATACTTAATAAAGACCTAGAATGGATCTCAGTCTCTCTCCCAGACTGTTTTTATAGTGTAAGGCTGGACAATGATCCGATTCAAAGATAGATTATCCTGGTCAGCGCTGGTGCTGAACATATCATGAACTTATTATAACCACAGCGCAAACAGTGGCTAATATTGTCTCTATGCAAGGATAGGCTGTTCAGTTAGCTGATAAACTGAGCAAAAGAATGAAGATTTTTTTGACTGCTTCAGTGAAGGGTAATGGATTCATCTTATGTTTGAGTTAACTCTAGAAATGAACCCGAAGCGGACTTCTAGTATAAAATACTAAAATACATAAATAACAAGGACAGGGTATTTTAATTTAATAATAGACACTTGCTGCTTTAATCAAAAGAGATCAACTAACTGATTAAAAATAATTGTTTTTAACCAACAAAGATGTGACTCAAATCTGCTCATTCTTTTCTCTGCTCTGGATATAAGAGCGCATTGGTCTCTGGGTATGATGCACTGTCACTAGCATTCATGTTTGAGGGGGACACTATGGTGCTGTTGCTATCTTCAGGAGCACATGCAGCTGCCACATCTCACAGGTTGTCATATGCTCTTTTCCTGCCATTCTCAGTAGCCAGCACTACTGCAAAGAGGTGTTGTTGTGACTGACTTCAACCTCTGGACTCCTGGTGACCCAAAGCACATGCAGGGACTTGCATGCTGCTCAAGTCCTATGTTCATGGTCCGGGCTACTCATTCCTCCCATTTCCTGCCAGTCTTCCACATGGTCTTGTGTTACAGGCAAGGTGGTAGCTTCAAGGTGTTACTTCTCCTGTGGCTGCTCTTCACACTTCAGCTGCTTAGATAGAAATGCTAGAAATCAAGCAAACATAGCCCAATCTGATGGACCATAGGCATTCCACAAAAAAAAAAAAAAAAAAAAATAGAGGGGAAAGGAGGGAGATTGCTTCAGCAATCTCCACCCGTAAAGAGCCTCAACATCTCTTTATACTAGCAAAAGGCTGAAAATTAAATCTGTTACCTTACTCTCGTGAGTATGTCAGTGCTTTCTGGAATGAGGTAGAACAGAAAATAAACTCTCTGGGTTAAAAGTTGGAGTTTGATAAGAATTAAATACCTAGAACCTGATCTGGTATGCCATCGATGTCCTGTGAATATTTGCCTTTTTGCTTATTGTTATTCATGCACATGCCTTTGCAACAAATAAAATCACTTGCAATTTGAGAACTTGAAGCTACACTGTCTTGACTGAGAGAAGGGACTATCCCTACAGGAATAAAACACACCATAGCTGGGTTGTACCCTAATGCGGGCCCTGGACAGCACAAAGGAACAGGTTTCCAACAAGTAGCAGCAGGCGAAATGAAGGGGGCAATGGAAGGAGTGAGACTGGAAGAGAACGGCCACTCCCTCACAGGGAAGAGCCAGGAACAGTCTACGCCTAAGAAAGCTTCAGCGCGGGGAGGGGCGTCGTGAAACAGCAGCCTTCTCTCTGGTGGAGCTGTGTCCTGGAAAGAAGATGGCGACATTTCCGGAACGGAGCTGCGTCTCCAGCCCTGAAGGGCCGCTAATGTGACTACCATAGAGCTGCACCCACTTCCCTGAGGTGATCTGTTTGGGCCGAAAAAAAACCCAAATTGCTCTGCAGAGGTCACAGGAGTGAAGCAAGCTCCCATCCGAGCAGGGCTAACGCTGCAGCAGACAGGAAGTGGTCCGTCCACCTCCATCACAATTTCCCGCCCACAGAGGCCGCGGCTGACCTCAGGCCACTTGTTTTCCACCAGTGCTCTGGCCTTGGGCCCCGGGTCCCAGATCCCAGATGCTCATCTCCTGCACATCTCCTGGTGCAGCTGAGTCACCCTTTAAGCATTGTTTCTCAAATGCCGTTTCACTGCATCACTACACGGGGAGTATGCCCGAGACTTTAATATTAATACTTACCACGCACTGGGCTCTTCTCAGGGGCCAGACTCTGTGCTAAGCACTCCCCAATTCTTTTTTTTTTTTTTTTAATAAGACTTTTTTTTTTAAATTTATTTATTTGTGCATACAGAACTGGGATACAGGCCAGAGGCTCGGGGCGGC
>NW_004567112.1:12450787-12452837 GCF_000260355.1 Condylura cristata | reverse complement strand
GGCGGGTCAGGAGAGGTCTGCCACACCATGTGGTCACCTCCAGGGCAGGCGGGAATCGAACTCATGCGGAAGTGGCTTTAGCTTCTTAGTGCTGTGCTTTAACCCGCTGCGCCAGGGAGGGCCCACTCCCCAATTCTTACCTCATTTCATTCTCCGAATCACTCTCTCCAGTCTTTCTAGCCTCCCTAGAAATGTCTTTATGGGAAAGGAAGTCTCTTTAAAAACATGTTCCTGAAATCCTATTTTTTCTCATTTTCACAAATGGTCTCAGTTCTTCCCAACTACAAGGCAGGGGCTCACACAGCGGTTGGACCGCATCGGTGGCACAGATCACAGTACCCTCCAGGCAAGGGTGAGAAGACAGGAGGCACGGGATGCCCACGCGGCTTTCCGCTCTCACTGGAGATTTTCCAAAACTGGCAAGAGGAGAAGCGAGAGGACGCTGAAGTAGCCTGTGGCTGACGTCCTAAGCTAAGCTGATAGGCTTATGTGGAATTAGTAGGTGGAAGAAAAATTCAGTTTGCATCCTCAAAGCTGCCCTATTGTTTCTGAAGGTCACACAAATATAAATGCATCCCACAAAAGTTTCTCTTACTGCATTTTTTTAATAAACACTCCGCACTACACGTGCAAAGACCATTTAGCAGAATACTAACATAGACTTCGGCGTTTGTAATTTTAAAAAGCAACAACTAAGAGCTGTTATAACTCATAAAATATGCAATAAGAGGTTTTGAGTAAGTTTGAAAAATAGGAAAATCTGTGCTCCCAGCAGGCAAAATATTCATGACATTTTTAATAATAATGAAACAGAAGACCTCCGTAAGGCATAACTGAAATCCATTTTACATGAGAAAAAAAAATGGGTTCCATTTAATTTGTTTAGGTTTCTTTGCCAGGGTTCATGTTTCTTATTGAAAAGTTTAAGGATATGAAGGATGTAATAAATGGTTGAGGGGAGATGTGGAAAATTTTCCAGTAAGAAATCTTTATACAAGAAGTAACTTTGCCCTCTCAGTGAATCTTGTTGTTTTACTTTCAGAAGGCAACCGCCAGCCAGCAGGGCCCGCTCGCCTGCCTTTATTTATGTAAGCTGCGGTGTCCCAGGGGTGCTGCGTGGAAGAGAGTAGTTTGTGTCTCATCCTGAGGTTCACGGAACTCACACTGAAAAGGGAGAGAGGACGGAAACGGAGTACTTCTACTTTCTCAACGGAAATGTGATCATCATCTTTGTATACCAGATGGCTGTGTTCTATGGGAGGTGGGTTAGACCTACTGTGTGAGCTCAGGCAGTTAAGTGCTCTTTACAGGCTTGAGAGCCCAGTCGGGACACATACAGTGCTGTACCTGCCCGCTCCCTTTACCTCCCCACAATCACAAGGTTCCTGACGTGGAGCACGCGTCTCCCATTCACTGCTGCATTTCACTGCCCAGTAGACTGTAGTAAGTGCGTGGGAAGGGGCGGGGCCAACGGCCACCGCTGTCCAATAAGGAAGCAGCAGGCAGAACCGGCTCTCCCAGCGCTGTCAGCATGGCTGGGATCAGTGCAGGCGTCCAGAGCTGGACTCAGGAGCACCCAGCGCCTGATCTAATTCTGATCTCCCAGGGCTCCGCTTACTCTGAGTATCTGTTTTTGCCATTGTATACTTGTGTCTTCTTACCCAGTTTTTAGGGCAATCATCCTCTCCATCTGCAAAACATTCCCCAAGGCATAAGCTGTAACTCCTCGGAGCTGAGGAAGAGGCGGCTGCCTGCTTTCCCTTGTTATGTCTGGAGAACACCTGGTGATCCTCTCTCCTTCCCCCATCACTGCTTTCTCAATGAATCCGCTTCATTTCCCCTTTACTGTTATTTCAGAAAATGCAGGTTAAAGAGGCCGCAGACAGAAGAAAGTTAATTTTCTTCCTAAATGATGCCTCATTATGTCTTTATAGGAAATTCACACTGGAAGCTGGAATCACTGTTAGCTGTTCATTGATCCTATAGACATCTGAGAATGGCTGCTGGTGTGTGTGTGTGTGTGTGTGTGTGTGTGTGTGTGTGTGTGTGT
>NW_004567112.1:12445186-12450687 GCF_000260355.1 Condylura cristata | reverse complement strand
GTAGAGGTGTGAGAGTATGTGTGTGATGGAGTTAGGAGACAATAAAAATAAAGCACCACAGTGCTGACTGGGCTGCCTGATACTCCTTTTTTTTTTTTTTCCTTACATTACACGTTTATTCCGTAAAATAGGATTAAGCCATGGCATCTGCTTCGGGGGTTATAGGTTCAGACCTCTACAAATGTCTATTTTCACACCTGCCCACCACCAGTGCCCCATCCCTTCCCCACGTTCTGCGGGGCCTTCCCTTCCTCCAGCCCACCTGGCTACCTTCCCCTTTACAGGGACAAAAATCACACCCTTGGGGTTTCTAAAAAGCAGGAATATTCTTTTGCCCGAGGACATGCTGACTCAGCCAAGGGGGGAAGATGAGGGGGTGACTCTGATTTAGAACAGGCCTGCTACAGCGTCACCTCAAAGGGTCTTCGGGTTGTTCTGTTTGCTTGCTCACCTCATCTCTCACCACACGTTGATTGGCAGAAGTGCAATATTTACTGTTTTCATTGACTCTTAATTTAAAATTTTATCAACTCTTGGGAGCAAACAGAAATAACAATTCACAGGAAATGGTGAGTATAGAATAGCTAAGTATTTGCAAAGGGGGGAAACGAAGCATCTGGAGGACATGGAGCCATGTGGGGCAGCATCCCTGCAGCTCACAGAGCAGTTACCTGGGCCCTTCTTTGAGGGGGGCAGGCGAGGGCGCACCTGCCGATATCGTCAACTGTCTCCCAGGTATGTCAGGCAGAACTAAGTATTATAAGTTGACAGATGGAGAAACTGAGGTGCAAAATAGTCAAGAAACTTGCTCAACATCATGACATAGTGACAGAGCCCTGTGTGGTGACTTTGAAGCTCTTAGAGGGTTTAGGCATAATTAAGGATCCTCGGAAAGACTTTCTCGCCAAGTGTGGAGAAAGTGGCCACTGTCCGCACTGGTACATCACCCTGCTTCATTCCCGAGGGCTTTCGGCTTCCTGGGACCTTGGGCTGCGAGGTAAGGACGTTGCTCACCTGAGATTCCTTCACCCATGTCCTGACTGCACATAGTTTCTGGCAACAGGTAGAGGGTCTACAACTGAGGTATTTTATAAGTGAATTTGATGAAGATCATTCACAAAATGAATCATAAATATCCTGCAAATAGCTAACGTCTTGACTGGACTATCCAGGACCTATCAGGCTGTGGTTAAAAGCATCTCTGTGCTGACGACTTGGGGCAGCGTAGCTGAGGGCAAGTCTCAGGAGAACAGACCTCTGAGGAAGATTTCTCCGGCCCACAGTGAAATAAAAACACAAGAACAAGTGAGTTTCATAAATTTCAGGATTTCTGAAATGATGTCTTTCCCACATTTTTGGTGATGACTGTTTTTCTCCTATATAAAGGGGATGTGGAATTGAGCCTAGTAGGTCTCACGCCATCACACGCCAGCCAGCGGGGTTGGAGGGGTGGTGTGCTTAGCTTCTTTGAGCTCCTATTTCACTATCTGCAAAGTGGGAATAGCAACAGTCCCTCCATCTAAGTTTTGGGCAAATTGAATATAAAATTTCAGCCACACATTAGGGCAAGTCCATATAGATCTCTCCATTTTTTCTTAAGTTTCCTACTGTGAAATCCAAACGCCTAGGAATTATTGTTCTAATACATAGTCTTATCTGCTCTCTGTCTCACTTCATTTTTACAGCAGTCTTGTCTGACTTGCTCACTGCTCGACCACAACAGCACACAGTGTAGACATTCAACTAAATCTATGAAATGAGAGTAAATAAGTCTAGCTGGCAAATGTCTAAGACGTGGAATTGTCTTGATGGTGGAAGTGCTCTGTGCTCCCTTAGACCTCGCATCCCACTGAGTGCACACCCCAGGACACATCACTAGTCGGGAGGCTTGGGTCCTCCCCTGCCTGCTAAGCACAGGACACAAAAGGTCTCTCTCTCACTCTCTCTCTTTCTCTTTTTGTTAATTTTGCTGTAAAATTTCTGCATCTAAGCTGGCTTGCCCTGCTAGTTTATCACCCACAGGCAACTGGTTACAACTGGTTTTTAATGGTAGATAGCTGCCAGCTGGGAGGTTAAAAAACACCTTGATAACTGGAGAGAAAGGCTTTACCTAGGAGGATATGCGAGACATGACTATCAGCTGTAGTTTAAAGTACCTGTGCTTATAAGCAAGAATAAGGTCATGCCTACTTCAAGGACTAAATTGCTCTTTAATAGGCAGCAGAACTGGGGATGGGAGTCAGGTTATATTATTTTATCAGGCATTGCAGAGAATGAACAAATGCCAACGCATTTACTGAAGACAACAGTCAACTGTTCAAACACTATAAACACAAATTATACTGACAGGTGATCGGTGTTGCCAGAATAGAGACTTTCTCACATAAATTGACCTGCTCACCCCACCAGTCTCCAAGGGTTCATTAAGGTGCAAGGGCTTGTGTCTGTCACATCCTCCCCACCTAATTAGAACTTTGACAGCTAATGCCAAGACAAGCTCAAACTAGCATGACAAACTCAAGACAAGCCCAAAAAGAAGCCAAAAACATCAACCTTAACTTCAGACCAATGAAATACTGAGCTTCTCATAACAAATAATTATTAAACACATTCTATAGTGAATTATGTCCCTTGTTTAGCTAATAAATTGATACCCAAGGCTTTAGCTAAAGAGATGGGTTAATAAGTCCTATTGTCTATAGAGCAACTTGTATTTCTAAACAGGATTGAAATTTGCAAATATTCTGACTAGTAATCCCCCCCAATAGTCTTTCATCAGCAGAAATTAGAGAAAAATAATGTTAAAATGAAGATTTATTTTTGCCTGCTGTAAGAAGAGCATATGTATGTGGATTTAGAGCAATGCTAACTCTTCTATGGGAATCTATTTTTACACATTTTCACATGATGAAACCCTCACGGTGGGAAGGAGAGGGAGCAAGCAATGAACTGGGGGAAGGGAGAGGGAGTGGTCATAAGAGGGCAAATACTTGCTGTTGTTTCTCTCCTGAGACCAATGTGAAATTTAACGTTTACATTAACCAAGTTGAGATGCTTTTAACATCTCAAGCTTTCAAGCTATGTTATTGGTCTTTTCCCAGGAATTTTCTGCCATATAAAAATTCTACAGATGCTAGCTGAAAAGCGGTTTCTAATATTGTTTGTTCGAGCCAGGATCTCAAACAGGGATAAAAATCCCACAAAGCAGGAATTTTGCCACTTACAAAATGGAAAACAAACTTCAGCGAGTGCTAGCAAATGTCATGTGGTGTAAAGCATGATGCTATCAAATGAAAAGAATAGCTAACTTTGAAGTTCTTGTTGCAAGGTAGACAGTGGGCAAAATGCATTTATAAACTGTTATCGACTGAATAATGTCCCTGCAAAATTCACATGTAAAGATCCTTACCCACCCCCTATAAGGGGTGGTGGAGAGAAGGCCTTTAAAGAAGTGAGGCAAATGATTAGACGCTAGTCCAACATGGCCCATGTCCTTCTAAATAGAGAAAAGACCTCAGACAGACTCCTGAGAGCACAGCTTATACAGGCTGAGACAAGCGAAGGAGAAAACAAAGCTAACAACATCTTTACCTTGAACTTGTAGCCCCCATAACTGTAAGCAAACCACTTAACCACCAGGCAGTGGTAGCTTGTTGTGGACCCCAAGCAAATCAGCTGCATTTATGACATTTAGTCCCCACGGGGCCCTGTGATAAGCAGTGTTACTACAGATGAGACAAGGTGTTCATAGAGGTTAAGTAGCCGGTGTGAGTCTGCAAAGCCTGGGATTCGAACACAGGCCTGCGCGGACCTCCAGACCTAAGTGCTGAGCCTCTTGTTAGTGCCAGCAGTCTCGCGAGATCTGACCCAAGTCTTGGAGCCGTGGACCAATCCTGAAACCCACTTGCCTTTGTTCCCCCATTTGTGAGCTGAAATTAGGATAAGATACAATGCTTATGTTCTTCTCGACATAGGATGCACAACTGTCTTGCTTTTTTACATATAACAATTTATTTTTACATATTTTTGTGCATTTTTCCATCTCGCTTGCAATCCCCTTGGGTTTTCTATTACCAAATCACCCATGTCTTGCTTTTTTTTTTTTAACAAGTGCCAGACAGGGTCCTGAGTTTCACTGAAACTAGTATCTACAAGAGTATAGTTACAGCCCTCCCTGGTGGCACAACGGGGTAAAGCACAGCACTATCAAACTATAGCAGCCACTGAAGCACCAGTTCAATCCCCAGCCAGGGAGGTGACCCCATGGTGTGACCTCTTCTGACCCGCTCACTGCTCCCCTCAGCAGTGTACTTCATCAATCTTCCTGTTCTGCTCCCCACTCTGTGAGGAATCCTCTCACCGCCCCTGCACCTCTGACTTGAACCCCAGTTCTATATACATAAATAAATCTTAAAAAAAAAAAAAAAAGACCCGTTACTGTAAAACAGACGCAAACATCTTTCTACCTGTATCTTATCTCAAGGCTTCTCTAAGATTCCTCTAAGGATTTTAAAGCAGGCTTGTGTGTGGTGTGAAAACTCCCTGGAAGAATTGAGTTGATTTTTGGAATCAAACAGAAATCTGTCTGAGAAAGGAAGGGGCTTGAATTTGGAAATGAGTAGCATATAAGACATTTCTGTGTAGTTTAGCCTGGAGAAATCTCACTCCTGTTAATGAAGGATCTGAAAGAAATGGCTGGGTGAGTATATTGAGCAGATAAAGTGAACGTGTAAGATAAAGGCAGCAGTATTTTCTTGGGATCTGGTTGCTGATAAATGTTTATATAATTTTTTAAAAATTGGTCCATATTTAAGCCAATATTTGAATCTTAATGCCATCTCACTGTACATCTCTGATTCAAGATACCTGCAAGAAGAAAAAATGACTTGTGCTCAGAAGGGCTTTAGTAAAACCTCAACAGGTCTCCAGTTCATGAATATGGGAGATGTGGGCTCTCAGTTGTAACTCTTAATAACGCTCTTCCTGAACTATCAGGTTGTGTCAACTCTAAAAACAGAGGAGCAAGTTTGCATTTTAAGAACCTCAGCTATTCCCAGCACACTTGTGTGATGATGGAGATAATTTCTCATATTCATTACACATTGTATAGTTTTTTGGCCTATGGTGTCAGTTTCGTCTCTAAAGGACAGAAACTGGTAACCTCTTTTTATAGAAAGTACAGCTCAACCATCTGCCTTAGGTGACTTGTTTAGTGACATCAACAATCATAGTTCCAGAGTGTTTGGGAAGACATCCAGCTTAGCCAAAGTTTACTTCTCTAGGGGAGAAAAAGCAATTCCTTTTCTAGATGAAAGGTTTCAGTGTGGAATCAGCAAATACAATTACATCCTGTGCATATAAACCACATTCTAGGTGTCTCCTAAAATGTCATGGTATTTAAAACATTCTAATATAGTAAATAAGCACTATGACAGGTAAAATGTGAAAAGTATTTGGCAGGAGACATTCAATGTACAGAAAAGGAGACATTCATTCTTGTT
>NW_004567112.1:12429804-12445086 GCF_000260355.1 Condylura cristata | reverse complement strand
TATGCCGTCTTCAATCTTAAAAAAAAAAAAAAAAAAGAGTACCGTTACTTTAAAAGACCTGCTGCCTTCTGGCTTATACTGACTTTACTACCCATCTGTACTTAAAAAAACAAAAATGTTAGCTCCTCTCCCAAAATGTTGTGACTACTGCTCTGGACCAAAGGGCTGAAGAAAAGCCAAAGATTCCTGAGCAGAAAAAGAGTTAAGTAAAAATTCATGAAAAAGAAAATCAGCTTTTCTCTGCCATGACATGCTATCTCATGGTGGGATAATTACAACAAGGCATGGGGGAAATTGGTACAATTATATTTAATTGGTTCCAAAGGTTATTGTCTATTTCAACCTTTACCTCTGAATAATATTAGCAGAGAGATGTAACCTGTGTGAATTTTTTTGTCTTCTTATCAAGAATTACCACAGAAAAAATAGATTCGATTATTGTTCCACCTTTTCTATATTATTTTCAGCCGTGTCTATAAAACACAAATACAGAGACATCTCAGTAGCATCTGCCTGCTAAAATGGGAATTCTTAATAAGCAGGAAGTTCATCATAGATTTAAATATAATAAATCACACAACAGTATATTAAGTGTTGGCAAAATTGTATTGCAAGGTCAATCAATTCCTCTAGAGTTTTTGTTCATGAGTAATTAGTATAAAATGCCAATTGTTTTTAAATACCAAGAACAGTGGAGAAAACCATGGTAGACGTGACAGGAAGCAGATGGATCAACTAATTGTTTGTCAATTATAGGTGAAAGATTGAGTCAGGCTTCTATCTGTAAGTCATCTCAATCCAAGTTATAGTTATGTTCTTCTGAGAGAAAAGTACATTATTTCATTGGTACAGCATTTTATAACAACCAAAAAAGAAAATTAAAAACACACCCACACACAATGTATGAAGATACCCAGGATGGGCTTGTGTGGGTGGAGGCTGGGGGCTTCCCCAGGGGACCAGCAGTGTGGCCTCAAGGCAAGAGCTGTTTGTAGCCGGGACATTTTCTCTCCTAGATAAAACCAGATAAATAAAGGCTTGGTTAGTTGTGTGTTTCCCAGCAGCAAAGTTGTATGGCAAATGATCATCCAAGTGCTAACATATAATAAAGTTTATTATGCCCCTTGTAGATGGGGTATCCCTCTCCAAGCCACTGAGCTGAAGAAGAAAAATCAGAATCAGTTTCCAGAGCTGTAATTACAACCATTGCCATCACTGTAGAGTCCACTGTAGCAGTTAAAGATCACACAAAGGTCCTTGTACATGGTGTCCAGTTTCCCCCTAAATTCCCATGGAATGGAGGGCAGAGCAGCACAGCCACGCTGTTGGATCAGTTACTGACTGGTCTTTTTCAGATTTCCCCGAGTTTTGGAGATTGCTGTTGTTCTTATCTTCTATTGCTTCCAGTATGTTTCAAAGTAGAAAACAGGAGAGGGTTAGCACTATTGAATGATAAGTTTCAGGTGCTAATTCTTGTTTTGCTTGTAAGTGAGCTTAAGAATGCACTTCTGGCCCTCCCTGGTGCCGCAGCGGGTTAAAGCACAGCACAAAGAAGCTTAAGCCACTTCCCCATGAGTTCGATCCCCGCCTGCCCCGGAGGTGACCACATGGTGAGGCAGACCTCTCCTGACTCGCCCGCTGCTCCCCTCAGCAGTGTACTTCATCGATCTGCCTTTTCTGCTCCCCACTCTGTCTCTGGTGAATCCTCTCACCCTCCGCATCTCTGGCCTGTACCCCAGTTCTGTACGAATAAACAAATCTTAAAAAAAAATCTACTTCTGTGTATCAAGGAGTGGGCTGCAAAAGGAAGTTCTTTAGTGGGAAAATTGGGCTCCTTCTCAGTCATCAATAGTGAAGCCACCATTTCCTGAGCCCTTATTGTACAGTGTTAGTCACTGTCAGTGAACTTGGAAAACGTAACAGACTTCATTGCACAAAGAAGCAAAGTGATGTCAAGCAGTAATCTGATGTCACCTGCAAGCTGCCCCTGAACCTCCAAAACCTCCCCCATAATCAACATCCCCCATCAGAATGGTACATTTTACCATTGAAGAACCTCTATTGACATGTAATGACCAGCGAAGGTTCATTGCTTTCATTATGACTTGCTCTTGCTGTTGTATATTCTTGGGTTTGGATGAAAGTACACTAACATGTACCCAATAGTGTGGATTTATACAGAGTATTTGACTGCCCTAAAAATTCTCTGCCTATTCATCCTTCCTTCTCCCCGAATCATTGACAACTACTGATCTCCTTACTGTCTCCATAGTTTCACTTTTTCCAGAATACCATATAGTTGAAATCACTCAGTATGTTACCTTCTCAGATGGGCAGAGAAGCATTACATTCCCTCCATGGGTTTCAAGCCTTGATCACTCATTCCTTTTTAGCACCGAATCACATCCTGTTGTCTGGATATATTGCAGTTTACTTATCCATCCACCTACTCACGACATGGTGGTGCTAAGTCCTGAACTAAGCTGCTATCAATAGTCACAAAAAGGTTTTTTCAGTAGACTTAAGTTTTCAGCTCTTTTCAGTAAATCCCCAGGAACACCATTTCTAGATCTTATGGTAGGACTATGTGTACTTTTATAAGAAATTGTTAAACTAGCTTCCAAAGTGGCTGCACCATTTTACACTCCTACCAACAAGCTATGAGCTCCTGTTGTTCCCATTCTCAGCAGTGTCTGGTGATGGCAGTGTTCTGAATGCTGGCAGTGCTGATGGGATGCGCTGGTGTCTCGTTGTTGTTTTACTTTGCATTCCTTGATGATTTATGATGTGAAGCATCTTTTAAATACTAATTTGCCATCTATCCATCAGGGAGGTCTCTGGTTAGGTCTCTGGCACAGTTTAAAACAGGACATTTGTTTACTTTTTTGAATTATAAGTATTCCTTGCATATACTGAAAAGTAGTTTTTCACTAAATGCATCTCTTACAAATTTATTCTCTGCAGCTTCTCTTCCATTTCTATATATATTCTTTTTTCAGAATAGAGCAGATACTCAAAGTCTTCTGCCTATATGTCAATGGTCAAGGGACTTTGGCTGACATCTTGTTCACATGTTTTTCTTGCACATCCTCAGTTAGATGCTGGGAACTCATCATTTGGTTGTTAAGTGTGGGCTTTCTGGACACATGAAGAGTTCTGGGAAAGAGACTTGGTTTGCTCACAAGGATCACCTCTGGCTGTGACACGCACTAAAGAAAGCATCTTTGCTTCCTGTCAAGTGACATGCAGATAGTGCCCTTTCCCTTAAGGATTCTCAGAAGCATAGCACATACAAACCGTGGGCTCCCTGTCTCCAATAAGCCCACTTATTATGAGTTAAGAGCTTAACTTTTTGGCAACTTTGATTTATGCCCATTTCATTAATTGAGTCAAGAAGACAAATTCATAAATCTATGATATATGATGCAACTATTTCCAAGTGGTGGTATAGTTTACAGTTTTTCTTTTCTAAGACAATTGTTTTCTCTTTAAAGTATACCTATTCATTTATTTATATGGTCTCAGGGTAGATGATTGCAAGGCCAAGGCCTCTGCAGGAAAGAACATAACTGTGAGAGGAAGAACAATCCAAGGAGTTTTGAATGTGCTTGTTAGGTATACAGACATTTTCTAAATGAAAGACTGCAATGTCGTGCCAATAAACTAGCAAGAGAAAAACATCTCGGTGTCTGTAATTGGTGACTGGTGTACTGAAGGGATTTGAATGTGATCTTAATGCAAATCAGTCAGCTACAGCAGGAGACTAAGAGGAAGACCACATTTTCATTACAGTCACCAAACAAAAATCTTACTCAGCTCTAGTTTTCTGGCTTCTAACTTTTTGTTACTTTTGGTGGTAGGCAAACTCACTTCAACACGGAGAGTTCTGTCAAGGCAGGTGATGGCTTGCAGGCAAGAGCCTGGTTAAATTATTCCACAAATCCATCACCATTCAAAATGGGTAGGAGCATTCCTGAGAGCAATGGGGAGACAGAATCACTGTCAACATAATTAGGAACCAGAGCTGCCTTTCAACGAACGCACAGGTGGACAGGTGCACTTGTAGTAGGAGGGTAGGAATGCAGGTTTCCTTTCGAATTAGTGTTTTGTATTCACTGGGCACCTACCTAGAAGTGAAACGCTGGGTCATCTGGCTATGGGTTCCTTGGCTGAGGGAGAGCTACAACCCACACTTAGGGGAGATATCCTATACCATCAAAATATTAGTAGTTCATTAAAACAGTGGTAAGCCATTTTAAAAATAGTAATGATGATAATCTCTTTTAAAAAAAAAATAATTATAACCCATAGAGGAAAAAAGTTAGACGGTCAGGGTGGGTACCCAGAATATAAGCTGTTTCTCCAGTCTCCATCTCTTTTTATAACCCCATCCTCACCTAGGCAGTCTTCACTGCACTTTAAATCCCTTAATTATATTGAGCAATTACAATGTTCTGAAAAGAGGGCTGTTTTTATTTTGCACTTCTTGGGTCCTTCTACGCCCATCATAAATTGGTCACGATATCTTTTGAAACCATAAGCCATACACACTGTAAATTCAGACTGCACTGCAGAGTCAGGCTCATATCAAAACACAGGTGTCCTCTTCACTTTCAGCTTGAATCCTGTTTTTCAATGTATCCCTGTTCCATGCAGACTGTCCTTGATTACCTTGCACAAGACAGGAATTGTGTCTGTTTTATTTCTTGGCGAATAATCAACCGTACCTTTCTTCAGACATATCTTATATTGTCTTACATTACTGTTATCACTTTATGCATGTATCTCTCCTGTTGGGATATATATTTGTCATCTTAATTAAATTATAACCTCCATAAAAACAACAGCTCTTATTTTGAGAACCACTGTCTACCTGTTCCTTCAAAATCTGTCAGTAAATGTGTTCTATCAACCCCAATGAAAAGTTTAAGGAAGTCTGCTGGAAAAGCCAAATATAAAGCATTGAATCATAAGATGTCCGCAGAGAAGTTCAGACACATACTTATAAATTTCCCTATGCCTCCAACCTGAAAGAACGTTCGATCTGCTTTACTCCAAATGCTATTGTTCACTTCAGTATTGTTCACAGAGAAAGAAAAGCCCTTTGGGATTTGTAGGAGTTGGTTTTTGCAGTATCCAATTTTTCAGACACCATGTAAAAATGTCACTGAGTTGATTCAAACTTTAACAGGGCAGAGGCTGGGAAAGAAGCAAAGGGGATTACATGTGCTCATTCATTAAAGAGCCATACAGACCTCTCTCTGGAAAAGACCAGATAAAAATCCTACTATAAGAATCTTGAGAACTGTGCTCCAGGAGTTCCTTGCAAGGATGTCATTTTATTTTATAAACCTTTCAAGTACCACAATTGCCCTGACATACCTGGAAATAAAAAGTTTAGCCAAACTATCTATTGAAATAACTTTAAAATCCTGTTTTTAAGTAGAATGTATTGGTCTTGCATTGGGGACATTTTGTTTTAGGGAGACAAGAGTGCCATCTGCCTGTGCCCAGATTTGTTCTAATCTGAGACATTAGTGATGTCTCTCCCTGAAAATAGAGAGGATCATGATTTACCATCATTAACTATGCAGAAAGGTTTTAGCTCTGACACTGTATTAGCAATCTGTCCACACTGGGGAAAGGAAGTCCTAAGTATTCATTTTGATCCAAACAAGGGAAAAATGTGTTTAATAAATTCCCTCCTTCCACTTGATTGAAATTCTGCACTGCAAGGACACAGATTTCTCCTGCACTTTTGTAGAAGTCATTTCAAGCCTTAGGAGAGTACAACTTTTGGAAGAAAAGAAGACTGTGCCGTGGAGGAGGGTTCAGAAGGGTGAAGACCCCCATGGAATACTTGTCTGTGCTTGCAGAAGCAAAGAACACAGCTCATAGCAAAGTTTCAATTATGTCAGCCCAGTTCTTGGAAAAACCCAAAACTCTATGACCTTGACCCTTATTCAGAGTCCATTAATTCACCACCTGGGTCACACCCACCCAATTACCTGACAATTCTATGTGTTAACATTAGATATTTAAGAAAAAGGGTAACAATGGTTGTCATGATTATTTACTAGTGCCAGGACTCCACCAAGCATTTTTCATGAATTACTTAATCTCACAGTGGACACTGTATTGCCTCCTTCAGGACTGAGACACATGTTGTTCCATCTGCTGAAGGCTTTTTAGTATTTAATCTTAGCCAAAGTAGCTAACCTCAACAAGGTCGTCTTCTCTTCCCAGAGACAACCCTCATTCAATGAGACTTAATATAAAGGTGCAAAAAACTAGTCCCCTCACCTCAAAGTACACCCGAAAGGACAGCCCCCCTCAGAGATCCTGATAAGGGGTATTCTATTGTGATTGCATTGTAAAGTTTCCACTTCTTCCTCTGCCCAGTCTTGCTTCTCTCGCCTCTTCCAGACATGGTTGCTGGTATTCCTCAATAATGTTCTTACATGCAAGTCTGAGAATTCTAGACTATATCCTGCATTACCAAAACTACAACGGCTGAAAACAGAAGAGATCTGGGCCTCCCTGGTGGTGCAGGGGTTAAGTTTCAGCACTATGAAGCAGCCACTGCAGCAAGAGTTTGATTACCAGTCAAGGAGCTGACCCACATGGCGAGGCAGACCTCTCCTGACCCGCCCGCTGCTCCCCTCAGCAGTGTACTTTGACAATCTGCCTGGTCTGCTCCCCACTCTGTCTCTGGTGAATCCTCTCACCACCTCTGTACATCTGGCCTGTACCCCAGATCTGTATGCATAAATGAATTTTTTAAGTGTTTTGGGTCATTATTTAGAAGTTTGGTGATGATTTTGTGACCAGAAATATGCCATAGGACTTAACTCTATTTTATATCAATTAGCCTAATGCTAAATTGATTTCTCTTAAAGCCACAGTTTCCAAGAATCTATTGAGAACATACAATATCTGTCTCAGTTAACTCATCCACATAGGAAAGCTTACCAAATATCAGAACAAGAGTTCTTAGCAACACTGTTTCTTCATAACAATGGTTTTACCAAACCATTGTTACTGAAAACTTTACACTCACATAATGGGCTATGTCTGGAATCTTCCTGGAATGCACTCACCATCTCTATGGAGCAGTGTCTGGAGAGACACTCAGACTCTGGAATCGAAGGCACTGGAGTCCCACTTTGTGTGACAAACTATCCTCTTTGTCTTGAGATCAGAAACACGCCACTGTTTTCTATGTTTATTCTATTTAATGCTACTTGCCAGCAGCACCCTCCCCTTGTTATTTTTCGGTAACAGTGGCTTCTTCACTGGCCATCAGAGAAATGGCCTTGCCAAACCTCTCCCATGAATGTCCTTCCCACTCTTGGCTTCTCTCTGTTGGTTATAAAATTTGATTCTTTTGAGATAACTGTCATCAGTGCTTCTTCACTGGTGAATGTTTTGAGCTGGTATGGAATCTCACAGAAGTTGTTATGGGGAAGCTGACTATTCTGCCTCTGGAAGTTGACTGATGAGGGTTTATATCTTGGTTTCCCCACTTTTAAACTGAGTGACTCTGAGCAAGTGACTTTCTGGAAACAGTATGGTCACCTGAGAATAGATAATACTACAGTAATAATGCCTCCTTTATAGGGTTGTGAATAGGAAGTGTACTGACCAGTAAAGAGATTAACATGGTACCTGGAACCTGGTATGTGGTTCATGGAAGTTAGTTTTTGTTAGGAATCATGAATAACCTTCTGTTCTATCTATATATATCTGCTTAGCCACTTTTATATGTGAAAATTATTTTTCTTTCCTTCTTGCTACTGTTAACCACACTTGAATGAATAGCTATAAATATGTATTTCTTTTTCACACTTGTTTCAAAGTTTCCTTTTATGTGTTCTTAGAAGTAGACTTACTGATCCAAAGAACATGGATTTTTCTCATGATACTTTGAATCATTGCTAAACTAGATGAAGTGCTATTACCCAACTTATTGAAACATTGAAAGTCTGAAGACAGATTGACTCTCACTTCAAATTGACCTAAGTGTGGAAAAGTGACAGTCTGATAGAAAATGTTGGTGGCCAGTTGCAGAAAGGATCTCACAGACTCCAGCCCAGAAAATACACTGTGTCTCTGGCTTCTGGGTTTGACTTTGGCCACGTGACTCTCCACCCAGCACTGCTCCCAGCCAGAAAACCCTCCGAAAGAGAGAAATCAGTCAGAGTAGGTATTTGGCAAAACCAAATGGAAAAGGAAGGAAGGAAGAGTCAGGAATTATTGCTCTCTGTTCAACTCAAGACCAGGGATATATTCTAGGTTCCCTGCTTCATTTATAGAACTTTAAATTTCTTACTTTCTCTGAGCTAAGTCTGATACAAACTGTCTTTCTGGTATCCCTCATCTCTTAAGATGAGCTATTCGATGATTGTATTCTTAGAATTTTGCATTCCAAAATTCACTTAGCTTATGGGTGATTGTCTGATTGAAGATTAGTGGGTGTGGAGGAGGAACCTATGGATCACTATGTTTGGTAAGGCCCAACTACCACAAGCCCCAAGCTCTGGGGCTGAGTGTCACAAGATACTGAGAGCCTCAGGGAGAATCCAGAGGGAATCCAGAAGAGGTCTCCTATCACAGAATATGAACTCTTAAAGTGAATTCATAGACTAAGGGGGACTGCATAGCAATGAAGGGCTTCCTTTTTGTCTTTGTTATAAAAACTGTATTATAATGTCTATTCTGCAACTAGCCTGAAGATAACAAAGACCTGACTTCAATAATAAAGAGAAATAACTACAGTGGTATAAAAGTTATACATGCCTAATATTACAGTAGGCATGTTACAATTATGAATTTACTTAATCTGTAATACAATCCTATAAAATGAACAGGATTCTAATTCACATTTTAAAGTTGCAGAAACTAAAACACACAAAAAGGTTTAGTTACTTGCCCAAAGTCATACACAGCTACTCAGTAGCAAGACACAGGCAGCCTGGCTCCACACTGACAGAAGCCACCCTGACCTCAATAAAGGCTTAGAAGGTTCTATTCATCTCACCCCAAAAAGTCACCCACATGTCTTCAAAATGGACCCTGGTCCTAGCAATAAATTGTCTAAGCAAATGTCATGCCCTGTATTATTTTGTATCTCTCCTACACAGTGGGGCCTGTTTTTCACATTTGACATATGAAGGGACTGAGACTCAGAAGAGTTGTTTCTTGTGCAAGCCACACCATCAGTCATCAGTAAGGGATGCAGCTGGCATGCACCTAAGTCCCTTTGTCCAAAGGGCTCAGAATCCAAACTATACTCTATACTGTCCAAAAGACAAATGTTGGAAAAAGCACATGCCTGGTAGTTAAAAGGTGATAGGTAGAGCTAGCCTCGCTCTCCTGCCCTATTCTTAAATAAATGCTCTCGGGACCAAGCTCAGAGACACTGACGCCCAAATTAAGTCAGGCATCTCCCCTCCTGTGGTGACTGTCCCGTAGGCCTGTGGGTGAGACAGGCAGGCCACCTCTCCATCTTGGCTGTCTCCACGAGAGGAGGGAAGCTAACAAGCATATGAAAGCAATTTCAGACATTTAATCAAATTAGAGCTTTAAGTTTTGGTTATTTTCCTTTCTGCCTAAAAGAAATCAGTCCTTGCAGAAAGTGATTCTCAGAGACTGGCAAGAACATAGTAGTAGTAGTAGCTGTTTCCCTTCTTAGCATGACCCTACATTCAATTTTGCAATGTGCCTTCAGTCATTAAGAAAACCCTACTATTTAAATGTTGTCTTCCTCCAAATCAGTTCAAAGATGGCACCATGACACGAGTTGCTGTGTAAGAAACCTGTCTTTAAAAATGACAGTCAATTTATCATGTGTTACTGTGAGCAGATGTTCAGTTTGTGGGAGAATGTGTATTTTTTAATCTCCTCCCTGGTGTCACTCCCTACCCCAATTATCCATCTGCTGCCTTTCTAGCAACCCCCTGGAAGCCAGGGGGCACCTTTTGGGGTATGCAGTCAGGTTCATTAGACTGATAGCTTTTCAAGGCAAAAGACAATTTCCTCCAGTAAAACTATATAATTGAAAGGATCATTTCTTCTGAGAATTTGGCCAGATGTGAGGTGGAGTATAGGAACGCTTGTTCCCCTGTGTCCCCCAACCAGGCTTTGGGCTTGCTGCCTCCTGTGTTACAGGTCACGTGAGCTCTGCCAACACGTCAGACTCAAGTTTGGAAAGCAAACTGAAGAAAAGTCTCCATCTTAATTAAAGAAGACAGATGCGTATGCTTCAAATGTTGGAGTCAACACTTGAAAAATGTTTTTTCCATGATTTTTTAAAATTAATTAATTAAAATTTTTCCTTACATCATTGTAGCCCCCATAGTTCTCCAGCCACCGTATCATGAGCTAGGTCCCCTTGTGCTCATCCTGCCCCTGTCGGGCCCCACTCATGTACCCTCCTTTATGACAAGCCTCAGTTCTATGGTCAGCTTGCTAGTTTTGACATTTTCTCGATTTTTTGTTTGGTTTCTCTAAATTCCATATAAAAGTGAGCCATCTGGTATTTATCTTTTTCCTTCTGACTAATTTCACCTGGCATAATCCCTTCTAGCTCCATCCATATTGACACAAATGGCATGCATTTATCTTTTTGACTGCTAGTAATATTCCATTGTATGCATATACCACATTTTTTTTTTTTAATCAAGAAAGGCAATGTTTTAAATCATAGGCTGAGTATTGGTAACCTTGTATAATTTTAAAGTTGAGGCAGGCAACTGATTTTATGATTGTGCTAGTCTGGCTATTAAAAAATTAATGTTTTTAAATCACATTCTGTCATTTGAGAATTCCAGATCCATGATAAAATTGTATGAAAAGTTACTCAAAAAACTGGAATTATGGAAAGTGAAACATCTGGGTGGGACATTGGTCATGACTGTCTTCTGGAGACATATTTTTGACATTCATCAGAAATTTGAAAAAAAATTTGAATTATTCCTGAGACAGAGAATTCTAGGGGTTCCTTACACAGAAATTGAGCCAACAGGTTCAATTCAACATGTAGATTCAATTCACCATAGAGTCCTGGAACTAAAAGCCCCTCTTCCACTCTCTCAAAAATAAATACATAAAATAAAACCTGCCATGGCCCTCCCTGGTGGCGCAGCAGGTTAAAGCACTGCACTGAGAAGCTAAAGCCACTTCCGCATGAGTTCGATTCCTGCCTGCCCCGGAGGTGACCACATGGTGTGGCAGACCTCTCCTGACCTGCCCGCTGCTCCCCTCAGCAGTGTACTTTGTCGATCTGCCTGTTCTGTTCCCCACTCTGTCTCTGGTGAAGCCTCTCACCAGCCCTGAGCCTTTGGCCTGTACCCCAGTTCTGTATGTACAAATAAATAAATCTTTAAAATAAATAAATAAATAAATAAAACCTGCCATAACACTGAGGTTGGGGATCATTTCCAACGCAAGTATAAATATGCCAATACTTACCGAGGGACATTTATAAGCCGTCCTTAAAAATGTATTATTTATAAATCTCACAATAATCCTATAAAGTAGCTTTTCTTAACCTCCTTTTGTGAGGTCCAGAGAGATTCGGTGACTTGCTGAATATCACTCATGATATTCAGGGCTGCCTTGTTCCACACCATGATTTTAACCATTGTCTATCTATTGACAACACATACACACACAGACACACACAAATACACACACATGTATGTGTGCTAAAAGAAAATAATAGTATCGTGCATCCCCAGTGTTCTGGGGCCTTGACGGAGACATGAACTCCATATAGAGACAAATATTGGATTGTGTACGTTGACTTTCACAAAGCACAGCTTTCAGACAATATATTTTGACAGCTTTGAGAAAATAAACTACAAATAGCAAAGCGTAAAAAACTACCAGGTTGTGATAAATTTATTGTGACTAGAGAAAAATGTATTCAGAAACAAATGGAATAAATTCACTTCAGACAGATCCAGAATATTGATCTTACTTGCTTATAAAATGCTCTTTGACTTATTAATGTGAAGGACAAATGTTAAATTTGCTTATTATCCACAGACTGTATTTTCCATTAGATTTCATAATTTTGTGGTAAAGCAGGAATTATAAGATTTTTTTAAAATAAAATCCAATAGTGTGACCTTATGATTGAGGACTCAGTAAAGGTGAAATTGACAGGGCAGGCAAAAGATTGACTTCCGTTTGGTTTAAAGAGGAAATTTTCAAGAGAAAATATGACTGTAGAGTAAGCAACATTTATAATAGTATCTAACACACAGTGTGGCCTTTAAATACATTTGCTATGTTGAATGACAAAAGACATATGTATCAACATTTTACTGAGTGGTGCATGGAACATTTTTAAGGTGCCAAAGCTCACTGGGTATAAGCAAAATTTGTATTATCTTACAATTATTTTAAAGCAATTATAATCCACAACAGAGTATCTATAAAACATGTACAAGGGGAAAAATCAAAAATATTGTCACAACACTGCCCCATTTTAGAGGAAGTTTGTGGAAGGAAGCTGCCTCAACTCAAAATATAACGGGTTTGTAATAGGTTGGTTAAAATCCAGTATATCTTGTTTTGCAATAGATTGGGTACAACCCAAATAAAGGATTTACTTCTCAGTTTATGACTGTGTTGTAATGAAAAATATGAAAAAGCTATTCATCAAGTCACATTTCTTCCCTTTTCTTTCACACTCCAGCGTTCTTGCTGGGTGAGTCAGCGTTTGGTCAGGAGGCTTCATTCAGTTCTGCTAGCTGCTAGGACATGGAGAGGCAGCAAGGGAACCTGCATTGCTCCCCAAGGACTTCTGCCTCCCTGGAGGACAGCAGCACGGGCTGTGCAGGCTGCAAGCCACAGGAGAGCTGAGGCCGTTCCCAAGGACCTGACAGGAAACACCCCAACTTCGGCTCCAGCCATTGGGTGGAGGAGGCTGAGGATTCCCACCCAAACCCACTCCGTCTGGGGAGTCATCTATTGCCCTGTCATCTAATTTTTTCATCTCTCACAGAACTTTATTTTGGCATCCTGGTTCTCCCTAACCAATCAAAAGTTTACTTCCGTGGCCCTGGATTTCTCGTTTCCATTTATGAGAGCAAATTTAGCTCACAACCTCTGGAAAATCATCATCACCTCTGGTTCCTGAATATAATGGAGAATGGTAATAAACTAAGAAAATGCACAATTAACGAGTTTATCAGCCCCAACATTATTACTATCTGGAGACTTTGCTATAGGCAGAATAGTCTGACCTGTGCACTACAGGCTGTTACACAGCCCCCTTGACCTTGATCTGTTAGATGTCAAAAGCACATTGTGACAGTAAAAACAGAATCTCTGCTCCAGAACCCTTCACACCCCAGAAAATGAGAATTTTGTGGGTGCATGCATAGCAAGGATGAGCACTCCCCTAGCCTCTCCCATCTTGGGAGCATCTTCTAGAAAAGCAGCATTGGCATCCCCTCTGCAGTTTTCAGAATCCTCTTGGGTACTAAGCACATAAATGCTTCCTGCTACTTAAAAACAAAATAGAGACCTGTGCAAAGCCTGTCAATTGCTTTAGTGCCTATTTCAAGCCTAAAAGCTTTTGTCAAAGGTAACTCTGATGCAAGAAGCTCTGCTCTTTTTAAGGGAAGTTAAAAAGCTGGAGCAGGGGCCCTCCCTGGTGGTACAGTGGGTTAAAGCACAGCATCAAGAAGCTAAAGCCCCAGAGGTGACCCACATGGTGCGGCAGACCTCTCCTGACCTGCCCGCTGCTCCCCTCAGCAGTGTACTTCATCAGTTGGCCTGTTCTGCTCCCCACTCTGTCTCTGGTGAAGCCTCTCACCACCCCTGCACCTCTGGCCTGTACCCCAGTTCTTCATGCATAAATAAATAAATCTTTTAAGATCCTTAGCCACAGAGGTGTATGTGGCCTGAGTTGTCAGGAGAGATGCCTCAGTTGACAAGCTGCAGGCAGAGTCAGCCATCGCTGTTCCATCACCCCACTTCCTGCCCAGCCCAACCCTGTACCCCTCCTTCGGAGCGATGGGTAAAAGGCACTGTTTTAGGCCCATATTGGCATCAACAGCTGAAATCCATAGGCAGCCCATGAAGTATATCTCCAAAAACTAGGAGGTGACTGAGAGAATGAAATGAAAGAATCTGCCTGGCATCAGGGTAACAGGTCCAAGTCCTGACTCCCACTACGTGCTGAGACCTTGGCCAATGGCTCAGCCTCTAAAGCCTCTGGTTCCTCACCTCTAAAATGGGCAACATGAATTATTAAGAGGTGAGATCATGTGTATGAAGTGCCCAATAAAATACCTGGCACAGGGAGCAGAGGCCAACATTTTTAAAAATAATTAAATTTCACCTGCATGAAGTTCAGGCTTCAGCCTACCCCAGTTGCCTAGTAGTGAGTCAGAGGACTCCCCTTTTCTAGCCTGTTTCTGACAGAGTACCTGTTTCTGACTATGTTCTTGAGACCCATCTGCTTCCTCATTTTTACACACACCTTGATTTGTGAGGCCTCTGATGACTCCTCAATGTTTTCATTGCTGAATTTGGCATCTTACTTGCCTCGGGTCCTTTTTGTCCATAAAGTTTCTTGTTGATATTTAATTATAGTCGCTTTATAGTTACTGTATTTTAATTTTATGCTATATTAATAGTAACTATAGGGTATTCATTGATACCATGTTCAGCCATTAGTTTTATTCTGCATAAAATTCATCATCTTGAAATACAAGGTCTGTGTCTGGCCTGAAGAAGCCTCTTTCTCACCAGTATTTTTCCTCTTCCTTGTACTCTTCAAAAGGGATGTTAATGGCCTGGAAGTTCTTAAGCCCCATTCTATCAACAATACCCACAATATCTCCTTTAATCTTTAGCAAAAATAGCTGCCTCTCCTCTGGACTCCTTAGTCTCCTTCCCAGCCAAAGGAGGCCGGAACAGATGTGGGTACTTAGTAAAACAGATGTGTTTTACTGAGACCACTGTGGGGTGAAAGGAAGCCTTTGCCAACCTTAAGGGGTGAATCTCTGTTCTTGAGGCTTTGCTACCGGGGTCTCACAGCTTGCATTCTAATTCCAACTCCACGCCACTGAGGCCCTATGTCAGTTCCTGTACCACTGCTGAGACTTAGCCTCCTCATCTTTCAAGCGAGAGAATAAAGTGCATAGTTTTAATCATCTGAAACAATTAGTTCTTAATCAGTCACAGGCTAAACCCTCACTAGTGTAGTGTCAATTTTTAAATTCACTCTCATCCCCAACAGCTGGGGGTTTGACCAGGTGC